>NC_051139.1:2029389-2365240 GCF_014839805.1 Manduca sexta
TTTTAGCATTATACTTTGAGAAACACCAGTTGAGAACTAAAAGATCTCGAGTTGCACAAATGAAGTGTCTACATCGTGTCAGACATCTTGTAGATCATAGTCTCGGCTTGTCACGCGGACGTGTGGGTCGGACGCGAAGATTGATTTTACATGCAACGAGGTATATTTTATGACACTCAATGACGATAAGAATTCAGAATCCGTGAGAATCTTAGGTGAAATCTACCAAATGGCCTTGGTGGACTAACGCTTGCCTTTCTGTAGTAGAGAAGACCCGTGAATTGCTATGGGACAATGTGACATTCGGTTGGTTATTGTTGATGATTGAACGAACATTCATTTAATGGTTAACGCCATGCATGCCCATAAGTTGCATTAACAAAGAATTTGAAATCAGAAATGCAATCTGTTTTAGCCGAAGCTATCAAACTACTGGGTCCAATACCATCCATTACCATCCATAATTTCAAAGAGTTCAAGGATGCGTCGGCCTTTGGGAAAAGAAAACCAACAGAAAATTACTTGTTTTCTCTCTGCAAAGATAGCCTAATCTCAATCAAAGCTACAACATGGCTCTACAAGCGAAAATTTAATTTTCATATTATAATGTACTTCAGAATTACTACGCAGATGTCGCGCTCTTTAACTTTTTATTATATCCCTACTTTGTTTGTTAAAACCTCTAGTTTGAAATTATAATCGTGTAATATTAAAGTCGCTAGCAAGACGAATGAAATATTTAATATTCAAAAATGATTCGTTCAGTACAGTTTAAATCGAATTGAATTGAACTTGTTCGTAGCGCTTTAAATCAAATAGTTTACTTTAGAATTGCAATGCCCCGCTGTTCGGTTATATTCAACAATTCACGCTTGAAGAATTCGAAAAATGCTCATTTTCAGTTTTCTACGGATCGCTTTCTTAGATTTTGCATCGTATGCAAATTCTACAAAAATGAAGTGAAATTGCTTCGCATATAAGAAGCCCACGCATTTTTCCCTGAAGATTAGCACAGGCATTATCATGTAGTTCTTAATATAATATGATAGGAAATAAGCATACTTGCGTGTCAATCACGATCGTAATATTACGAATCTGGCGGGTTTTGGTTTGCGTTGTTTGTGAAAATCTTCAGATTTTTTGTCGAGAAAATGCAGCCTGTATACATTATTGACAGTACTGTTACTCTAGTAGAATTAGTCCTTTCAACGTTGTAGACATACCGGCCTAATTTTTATATTCAGAAATATTGGAAAACAAATTGTGATTCTAACCCATCCTAACCCAACCCGAAACGCGCAACTGGTATCGAACAGTATAGGCGAAACTAATTGTACTATTAAAGAGATGTAAGTTCAGGCAATTGTAACGGGGCACGACTGTTGGCCAGCTAATTGAAATGAGCGGGTTGTTAAACCGTGCCTCGTTTGTTTACCCGGTGTGGGCCACTATAATGACGCAATCGCGTGGCTCGCCTGCATTAGCCCGCGAACCTTGATGCTCTGAATGGGATCTCACGTTTATAAGTAATATGGAACATTATTTTACGTGCAATTTGTTTGTAAATTTTTGTATTTTAGAGGTGATTAACGACTCACATAAGTTGTGATGATTAAGGGTAAGAAATGTTATGCATAATAGTTATATAACGGAATAGAATATTTCTTATATATTATATGCTAATTAGTCAGCTGTGGATTATCATTGCTCCCTAAAATCCTACAGAGAACTATAGAAAACATGGCCTGCGTTTAAAAATTAGAAGGATTGTTGCAACTTCATTCAATGACAAAACAATAGCTTAACATATTTGAACTTTTATTTTAATTTTTACACCACCTTGTTGAGCCACCTCTACTAATGTGGTACCTACTACCCTGCTGGACTTTTTTTATTAATTCCATAATCAAATACGTATAGTGTCAATCTGCTTACAAAATATTTTTTAAATGCAATTGGACGCGTCTGATTGTAATGATCCTTTGTTTCGAGATCTAACACCGCTCATTATCATCTAATAACGATCTTAATGAAACAAAGTGCAATAACACTACAAATATGTACTTTAATAGAGCGCTTAAAGGTAACAAAAAAATAACTAATCATCTTATAATTTACGCAGAACATTATTTAAAAAAACGTTAAAATAATACCACAATAATAAACCACCCTAAAACAAAAGACTTAAATAAATACTCAATACTTCATACATAACGCGAAAGCCACAATACTGGCCATTGAATTTTCATTTTATATTTTAAATAAAAAAAGAATCTCCTACTAACGAACCTCGCTCGCATACCGATACTCGAATCGTTTCCGATCTCGTCTGGGACCCGATCCAGCCAGTCATCAATTAAAGCGAATGACGGCTCGTCCGGCCGGTTTGCCCACTCCGCTCGCCGCACCAAAGTGTTATTAAAGTGGGGAAAAGGGTGAACGATCACGTTGGAAAGTAAAATCGAGTTTTTAAATAATGATATGACGGAAATCGTACGTCGTGAGACGCTGAGTAATTGAACGCCGATGGTTATTGTGAACGTTTTTTAACGTCAACTGTACTTTATGCGGAATTTTTATTTTTAAATAACAAATATTTGAAAAATGAATTAGTGCGAATTCTTAGAAAACTTGACATATATAAAAAAAATACCGTCTGACGTCTAGATCAGATCGTGATTATTATAACATAAAATTCTTTTTATAAATTACCAGAGTAAAAACGCCATAAAAACATTCAACGTTACTACAAATATAAATAATTGATATTCCAAAAAAACTAAGCTCTTAAGAATGATTTACAATCGAGTCCAACCTTAAATCTAGATTTCGATCTGGGTCGTGTCTAGAATTTATCTCGTTTGTGCAACGTAAGATAGTAATTGTATGTATTTAAAATGTATAATAAATGGAATGATCAATCTTCTTTAGTCGGCATTATGAAGTCGAAATATTCATCCATCAACCGATTGCATTGGCAACTGATTGCTTTTGTGCGAACAAATCTAAGTCTAACTAATGTTTGGGTATTGACGCGGCGATGGTCAAACCACTTGTGAGAATGCAATGCTAAATTGCAAACATAAGTTTTACTCACAGTAGCAACTGGCCAGTTGTGAAAAAACTGGTACAGGCAAACCGTAAATATATTTTTCTATTTTTATGGAAGGCAAAGAGCCCTTATCATCAGCTCAAACCATTGTTTGTTTGTCTGTTGATCCTATAAAAAACTTAAATACACATACACACACACGCACACACACACTCATGACTTTTATCCCCGAAGGTGTAGGCAGAGGCTCAACTGCACCAACTTTCCGCTGGGCGTATTCCGTCCCATGATATAACAGGAACGATACTAGCATATCGGGCACAACTTTCAAAAGCCGGACTGATACTAAATAGAAAACCCAATATCACTTTACCCGACCCGGGGATCGAATCTGAGTCCTCAGCAGACGTATTTTAATACAACTACGCTAAGATACTCAAAAAACTTAAATAAGTTTAGACTTTTCTATTTGTATTATGTTGGTGGACAATATGGGGACAGAATCGCCCTGTATCTTTTGTATGTACCTATATGGTATATTTAACCGACTTCAAAAAAAGGAGGACGTGTATTTTTTTATTATTTAATACAAAGGAATATACCTGCTGATTGATCCCATAGATATTTTTTCAAAATCGCTTCAGTAGTTTGTTTATAAAACTAAAATAACTAGAATAATTATGTCGTCCAAGTAAACGAAATTGTGAGTTTTACTTTCTTCTGACGTTTTTAGTTATGTTTTTAACGAACTTAGTTGCATACACCCTCGGGTATCAACAGTTTAGCATTCTTGCATTATTAAAAGACCTAAGGGTCTATACACACGTTCATTAAACGAGCGTATCCTAAACTTCACACGCAACTATGACGCACAGTAAACACGATGCAGTCGCGATCTGTGGGATTTAACCTTTCATATAACGTCCTTACGTTTTTAGGTACAAAGAATAGCAATCAGAAACCTAACTAGAAACCTCAAATTTACTTAATTTGCCAGTCGCGAAGGGTCCATACAACCCGATTCCTATCGGCTTCCCTTTTTGTAGAATCTAATTATTATTAGAACGATATGCAGAACGCATTTATGCATATTATTAGTACCCATATGTTATGTCGGCTTCGCTTTTGGAAAAATCACTTTTCGCCACTGCAATCTGCTATTCTCATTCTTTTCCATGAAAATAATATATCTACCTATAATTTCTGCATTGTAAATGATGATCATATCACGTGACCCACCATTCACCTGTATTCTAAACATATTTTTTTATAACCTTGGTAGGCAAACGAGCAAACGGTCCGCCTGATGGTAAGCAGCATCCGTCGCCCATGGACTTTGCAATGCTAGAGGCAGAGCCAAGCCGTTGCCTACCGAGAGGTGAGCAATCTTTTTAAGCCTCAGCAAGCAGTCCGATTGATCGTAAGCAGCTCCGTCGTCCATGGACTTTGCAATGCCAGAGGCACAGTCAAGCCGTTGCCTACCGAGCAACCTACTTAAGATGTAAGGTTTAATTTTATTTTTATTGTCCCGTTGCGAATTGCCTTTACTTCCCAGCCTGGTCGTATCTCTACGACACATTAAAAATAATGGGCGCAACACTTGACGTTGTATGCTAACGACTCGTGTAAAATAAAATGAACACACGTACAAGAAATATTTTTATTTTTTTGTTAGGCAAATTACCGTACTAATCTAAATGTGAGTTTAACACGAATAAATGTCAGGATTGAGTTAGTAATAAAAAATTACCGGTACGGAAAAGTTTCGTATTGCGATTGTTGAGTGTGGTACAAGTGGCAAAGCGTCCATACAATCTGATTCCTATCGGCTTCCCTTTTAGGTTTATTTCCGATTGTCTTAGATTTTTCTGTAAAATTGTCCGCGATATGTTTTCTAAGACAATTTTTTTGCCTCAAGTTACCTTTAAAGAATTTCACCCTTCGAAACTGTGGTGGCGTGGTGTTATTACGATATGACTGCAGTGCTGAAGTCTAAGCGGACGGCAAAGAGTTAATTTGTTTTTCTACACTGTATCATCCCGGAACTTTAAATATACACGGTGAAAGAATGTGCACTACTTGCTTCTCTGTCTACCCCATCAGCGATAAAAAGGTTACAAATTTAGGTTAACAGTGGAGGTTACCAACACAAGCCGCTACTCCGTCATTCATTTGCATAAAAAAGATAAACAAAAGCTTTTAGCGTAAAACATGTTATTTTTACATTATTTATTACAATAACACAAAAGTAAATTACAAATATACCGTAATTCCACTTTATATTGTAAGCTACCGAAGCTATTAGCTAGCGAAGTGAACTAATAACTGCAGCCGGCTTATCTCGCGTTATCTCCAATTAAATGGGGTGAATTAAACCACAATCCACGCGGGGTCGAAGAGTAAGTGGTCGATTAACACCACGCACGAGCCTTCCGGCAGGCAGATTTACACGAACTATTTACGCAGACTGATTCATAGCATGAAACGTTGGTCTATTGTCGGCGGTTGTGTAACTCGAGGTCCAGGGTTCAATCTATAGTTTTATGGATGCGGAAAATTAGCAGAATTCTAAATTGATTTGTGTCTTTAATGATAAGTTCCTTTGTTCGTTTAAATTAGGTATTACACGCGGCTCCGCTTAAAGGCAACTAAATACTTTACACTATCTATTCTCCCAAATAATTATTAGTAATATTTACGTCAGATAGCTTATAGATTAACTTATGGATATTATTCATTTGAAGAGTATGAAGAGGCACAATTGCTGCACCCACTTTCCGGTGTTTGGTGGCGAGTCTATCACCATCAATCAAATCAATCAATCAGCCCGTCGCTATCCACTGATGAGGCCTCCCTAAGTTAGCGCCAACCATCCCGGTGTTGAGCAGCTCTGTCGCCATATCTGACACAAATTCCAGACTCCGGGCTAATACTGAGTAGAAAAACCCAATATCCATCACACCAATATCACCTAATAATCCACGTCCTCACTGATTAATTTTATAAATAGATGAAACTTTGTAGCAGTTCTGTCTACGCCCTTGGGGAAGCTGCCGTAAGCCAATGTCAAAATACGTTATAACTAAGACTTTGTAGAACGTATTGAGGCAAGTAAAAGCGCTAAAAGCTTTCCTAAATGCCTATTTATGAAAACGTACTTTATTAGTTTCTCAGGTGTTGCCGTGGGTGTACGGTATTGTTCTCATTTTGTTGGCTGTTTCTATTTAATTTATTTTACATATTAGCATACCTCACTGCTCTTGAAATTTTACGCTTCTAAGATTCTACTAGTAAGTTGTCACTTCCAGGAAGAACGGGAATGTATGGAATGAGCCGGCTGATTTGCATGTGATCAGATACGTAACGAAATGCTATGTACAGCGCAATACTACTAATCCAAATAACTCTAAACTTTAAGAAAGTCCCCTATTTGCTAACTTAGGTGGTGAACACCTAGAATGTTCTAAGTGGTATGTCTCTTGTCAGAATGTGTTTATGTAGAATAGTTCCGCAGTTGTATGTCTATTTCTGTCGCCCATTAGGGTTGTTCAATTTGGTTGTAGCGATGATGGATTTTTTGCCGGCGACAAAAAAGGGTTGTTCAACTATTGTTGTGTTCCAGTTTAAGCAAGGCTAAAGTAAAACACTATATGAATAATGATTTCTTATGTTCAGGCAAATCTTAAACATTGAAATAAAACTATTTTTCAGATTTTACCGCGGTTTTTTATTTAGTTTTCTCCCGACCTCGGACACTGTAAGTCTGTCTATAGCTAAAAACATTAAATTTTGTGTAAGTGTCAAATGTAGGTACATATTGTAATTTTGACTTTTCGGACGCGCAATACCTCAGCCCCCCCCCCCCCCCCGCTGCCCCGGGACCATGAAAGTTGTAAAGTCATAGAAACGTTTAGAGAAAATAATAATATAAAAGACCGCGCTAAAATCCGAGATATAGTTTTACTACACTGCTTGTAAAGTTCAATAAAATAGTGCTACGACCTAACCTAACCCTGCTAAAAATAAAACTGTACATCACTGCTTTACGTGCAATAAAAACATATTATTCTTAAACTGTACAGCCTTAATTAACCTGGATAAGAAATAATAAAAACTATGCAGCTAACTGAATTTTTCATAAAAAGTATTTATTTAATTTTAAAATCAGAAAATATTTTATTCATTTTTCGTTACAGAAAACCTGATCAAATCCGCGCACGCCAGTAATAAATGCAGTAAAGATCGTGTACCCGACACGGGTACCACGGTATCTCGAACGCGACACTTACATTAATTTATGCCGTGTCGCAACTAGCAACGATAACGTGCATCCACGCGAATATAAATTCGAATAATTTCCGCACGAAATTACCTGAGTAGGGCCGCAGTCGTGTACATATCGGGAACATATTTTGATTTGAGCGGTAATTCTATTACAAACCGTGGGTTATGAACAAGGAATCGATAAGCTGAGAACGAGGATCACATACCCTAATTCAATGTAAGATTACTGTTACAATGTGTATTAGTTTAATTATAAGAAAGCTTGCAACTCTATTATTATAAGTATTTTCTCGTAAAAGATAAAACCGTGAATTTTTTACTGAACAGAATTTATCCATCTCTTCGCTAAAATATGGTGATCCGTTCTCCACTTTCTATGAAAGGCCTTAAAGCGAACAATGATTAAGAATCAACCGTACTATACCTATGTGTATGCTGAGTGCCCAACGTACCTTAGATTTCTTGTATTTCCATATAAAAACCAAGTGATTAGTTAGCGTGATCTTCATCACGATAAAGATATTATAATAAATAGACTTCATAAGACATAGTGCAGGCCCATAAAATATATTTCTACCCGCAGATGGCTAAAATGGTTTCCCTCTAGCCACCAAGAAACAAACATATTGCGATTTGCTCCTTCATTTTCTAAAGTATCATTCTAATCTATTTTGATAATATTTTAGGTACTAAGGCATATTCAAATTCCATAAGGAATCTTAATTGTCATAGAGAATTCGGGCTCCAAACTGTATTAATTTCACTGTCATTCGATACATTTGTAAAACGTGTTTGTCTCTTTATTGTATTTATAAATTATAATGTTTATATTACTATTGTAACAATAAACAGTTTAAATAATTTGTTAGTGACGTAATAATAACGTCTGACATTTATTAGCTTTATACCGAAATGACAAAATTACTACAATCAAACCTATTCAGTCTTATTTCAAAGCAATAGGTTCTATAAAACCTACATAGATCAATTATTGCTAACAATATTCCTATTTTGAATATCTGTCAAAAGAGGTGACGTCAACGTGGACCAAAATTGCCTCGCCACGATCCATAGTCAGACGGGGTAAATTTCTTAAGCAATAATTGCGTACGTTTATTGCTAGCAATAATTGATCCGTCTAAATGAACCTTAAGAGAAAACTAAAACTCATGTTACTGGGCATTATGAGATTTGACGACTGATGTCTCAGGATAACAAGTATATGATGGTGCTTTGTAGTGCTAAGGTCAAAAGGTGTTGCTACTGTTTTTGATTTCTGGATGGTCGAGATGAAATGCTTGTCACAAAGCGAGAGATTTGCCCATTCGGTCATTCGGATTATTAAAAATGAAAATCTTTATTCTAATAATGAATTATGAGACGAGGAAGTCGCTCGTTATTTATTCGTCACTGAACCAGTTTTGTGTAAAATTAGCCGAGACATGTTAACTAAGGCATTTTTTTTGTCTGTCAAATAGCGGAGCCGCATCCTCTCATCCTATGCGAACAAAGTTACTGTAACCTAGTTACTAAGAAACATTGTAACCCATAATAGAGAAACAATAAAATATTTAAAAAAAAAATCAGATCATGTGAATGTGGGAACCAAACTCTAACACAATAATATCTGTGATACCATAAAATCCTCTAAGAGTTGGCGGTATATCCGACCGCAACATTAAGTTAATTCGGCCATTACAAATTTACATAACGAAATAAACTAAAAAACAAAACCATAAAAATAATTCAAATATGATAAAACACGATAATATATCAAATTAAAAACGGTGAAAGTTAAAAATGAGATATCGGATGACAAAATTTAAAGCAGCTGTTACACGGTGCGAGCTACTAAACAGACATTGACTTAGTGCAGTCTCTCTCTCTTACATATTACATCTCCTTATAATACTGAATACACATTGCAAAACATTAAAGCCTGATACATAAATAGATACTAACTGACACAAAACTAACATACGAACATACAGTACAAATAGCTTCATTAATTATTCCAAGTATCATGCACGCTCGCACTGTGTAACCAAGCCATTACGTGCCATCAAGCGAACCATTAAATCACTTAAAACATAAAACAGTTGCTCAAACTCACTCAAATGTTTCGTTAGTCTACAAACAAATCAAAACTCGCCAGACTTGTTATTTACATTTTGAACTATGATTTCTTCATTTAACGTGTTCGTGATATTAGGGATGTCGACTCCAATCGATTTTGGACTCGATTATATATTAAAGTAATCAATTAATTTGCTTATTTTTATATCTTTGTTACGTTTTTTTTTATTAACTGGTCATTAGCAATTTCATCTATTATTCATTTAATAGAATAACCATTTAAATACATTATCACATGAATTTTTGCATTAGTTGGTAAATCGAAGCAAATTAACATGGACTATATTTTAAGCTTCACTAAGCCAGTGAGCAACTATATGAATTTTCTAATCGATTAATTGATTTAAAAAATATCGATTTTATTAAACCTTTAAATCGATTTTCCATAGTCTATATTCACAATGATGTACAGCTTCCTACAAATTACATTAAATGTAACTCTACCGCCTTCGAAGGGCTGTCTTTGTCTTCGAAACTGTCCGACTACATAGACAGAACTGGCATAATCTAAAGCCGGAACTACACGAGCAGTTATTTCATGTCTATTGTGGAACAAAATGTACACAATAAAGGTCAACGCACACTTATCGCTCGACATGAGACCGAATCAAACTTAATAATATGATATATTATGTACTGAACGGACTTAGGTTATGTGGTATATATGTAGGACATTATATTTGCTGGTGGTAGGATATATTTTATATCCGCCCGGATAACGAATACCGTACACAGGGTGTTAACATCCACCATAGTAGCCCACGTAAGTGTGTCGCGTTCCGAGATCAGCCTGTGGATATCCGGTTCCAACAGGCCGGCATAATTGTGTCGACTAACGAGGGGTAATCATCTCTCGTCAGTCGACATTCTATTAGACCCCACTCCACTTATCATCAGGTTCCATTACACAAAGATCGGTAGCATATCATATTCGTATCAATATAATATCGATTCAATACGTAAAATTAAATTAAATTACCTCATTAGGATTATAATTCTATATACCAATTTACGTAGCGAATTATGATGAAAGTATTTCCTTTTATATCACACGTCAGTTAAAATCTTATCCACAGCAAACGCTGCATTAAAAAAACAATTGAAGCTTGAAGCAGCCTATAAGTCCGCGCCAACCGTAATTTGACACAACCAACTCAAATTCCGTATATCACGTTTAGACACTAAAATGCTATCACGCTCATAAAAAGGTACGATCCGCAACAAAAGTAGCTGAACAAAATCAAAATTTTATATCAGCTTTAAATTTTTGTGTCCCTATCAACCGCTTTTTCCCTCATTAAAATAAACTTAAAAGGGTTTACGTTATTTTGAATAAAGAAAAAATAAAATTCCGATTGATATTCATTTGTAGATGAGTTTGAAAGTTTCGATTTTGTTACTTTTGTTGCTGACTGTACCTACGAAATATTTTCCCACCGCCATGAATGATGTCATTCCCGATCGTAGCTAAAACAACAATAACCACTTTCCAAAGAGGTGACTCACACTTCTTTGAACACCAATCAAATTTTATTATAATTATTTTTATGTAGCGCCATTTTAATTTATCGATAAAAATTTGGTATCTAGTTGAAATACATCCACGTAGAATTTTATTTGCATAATGATTTCTTATGTTTACGCGAACACTAGAAATTGAAATAAGTAAAAAAAAAAAAAAAAAAAAAAAAAAATTATGTACGTTTAATTGTTTTTTATTGCTTTAAATGACGAGACGAGCTTGCCGTTTGCCTAATGGTAAGCGATATGACTACCATAAACAGTAGAAACACCATCCAACACCTTGAATTACAAATTATTGTTTGGTATTCCACTGCGCTCGCCATCCTGAGACATGAGATGTCTTCGAAACGTCGGGAAAAAATGATAATATAAAAAATCGCGATAAAATCCGTTTTTTTTTTTATTTCAATTTTATTTTTCCTTAAATTTATTCCTGTCATATGTTTCCGAAAACCATTTCTTAATGCTCGTCGTTTTGTGTAATGAACTCGTGAATTTCTGTTTAAGTTATTGGTATTTTATGTCAGGTAGTCAAAGGTAAATCTATATCAAGAATGTTATTTAGTAGATTTGATTACCGATTTGTAACCAACAATTATGTATAATAAAAAGTTTATCCAAAACCGTTTAAGTGGTGAAAAAGTAGATACTGAATACATATTTTTTGTATTTGTACTTTTTAAGTACGTTTTTCAAAATTTATACATTCTTCTCTCAGGATCTATACAAATGACCTCCATAACAAAAGCCTTGTGTTTTAGAAGGTCTAAACTCTATGTTACTTGTTAAGTGTTATTAAAAAAGGGTTGAATCTAGCCGGAACTAGTACGTTTCATAACAAGCAAACGTTAGCGTTTCTCAGCGACGATTCTCTTGACATAACAAATTTATATTAAGTTTTTTTACATGTCTAGATACCTCGTCCCTGTGATCTCGTAGAGCAAGCTATGGAAGAAACCACATTAGCTGCTTAACATGGATTCTCTATATGTCGTATAAATTCTATTATATATTATTATTAGCCTTTATAGCACTGGAATTGGAATTCGAAAATGGAAGTGTACATTTGTATTTGAAGTGCAAAAATAGTTAAATATTGTGCAGTCTTTGTTTTGCAATATACCCAATGTAATAAAACTGTTCCATTATAAAAATCATAGATCTATATAAACATATTAAACTTTAATCGGAACGCTGTAAAAACGAAAGTCACTACATGCTACCGTTTACTATATTTAGTCGCAATAAGCCGCCCATCTAGACATATATAACATAGTATGTCGAAACCAGTAGGCTTGGCAAACACGGCGATACACCCACGCGGCGCGTGCTCAGAATACGAACCTTGCACTCGGCACTCGCGGGCATCATCTGTGTAGGCCATTGTCTCCAAATTTACCCAATTTGGTATTGAAATTAGATTTGTATCAATGTTACTCGATTTTCTTTTCGAACCAAACTTGAATCGGAAAATAATCCTTCTCATAATGCGTATCATCTGATTCACATTTAATTAAAAAAATGTTTGCTTTATTTTTGATATCTTCAAAGAATGTGGAGATTACTCAATTCGCTGTAAAAATGTAATGTAAATCTAATATGAAGTGTACTTTGAGTCGGTATAGAATGACAATGCACTTTATGCACAGTATAGTTCTTGTTCTTGTAGTGCCTCTCCAATTAGCGAAGATTGACAGTCAGCTCAGCATATCTTCTTTTGTCCTTTGTAAGCCGAAATATTTCTGCAGCGCTTGCAATCCCCGTCCACTCGCGGATGTTCCGTAAGTCCAGTGTAGTACCTACGCAATATATTCTTATGTAAAGACTACCAACTCGCCCTAGGCCAGCCTACCATAGGTATTTCATATGCGAGTTTCGAAACATATACTCTGCCTCGGTAAGTACGCACCGGAATCTCTTCCTCCCGCCGACCAGTAATGTAATCCCCCGAGGCAATTCTTGTGCCCTCAGTCTTCATACCAAATGCACGCCCATTCACGGGAGACATTTGCCGCGGCCTTAGAACACAGTTCAGTGTGTATACCTCATGATTGTAACTACACATTAAGGTTTATGACACTCGAGAACATTTCCTAGCCTTCTACCCTCCGCCCTACTAAGGAGGTTCCTTCTTCTTGCCCCACACTTCCCCTCTCAGATATACCCCCAAAACTTTCCTTCAGGGTTCTGCAGTCGTTAAGCCAGCGGATTCCAGTATCCCATTCGCAGATTTCCCCCAGGGTTGATTGCGGAGGCCAATAATAAAATAAAACAGTTATGTATCACCTGTTCTGCCGAGGTTTCAACGATATTGATTATTTTTTTTTAACAATATGAAATGATAGAGTATTATTCCTAAATTATTGATAGTTTGAAGCAATATGCCGAATATGTAAAAACCCCATTTAGCTCAGAGGCGGCGATGCATTAAGTGTCGTGAGATCGTGCGGCGCGTCGCAACCCTTCGAGTCACGACTGCGGGACATCACAATGACGTCACGAACTCCGACAACCTCTTAGGACCTTGAATAAAAGGTAAGGGACAAGGGTCGAGAGAAAATACATTTTTAAAAGTTTGTGCCTATGACAGGGTTAATATGTGGAGAGGTAAATATGAAAATAATTTACTTTACAAAAATATCTTACGTATATCCTTTGCATTCATAAATGATCACTAGAAACACTTATGAGATTTTCTAAAGTAAATCTATGATTTCTGGACGTAAATAAGAAACGGATAGATAATTGTAGTCTACTGTGGGATACATTACGGAAGTATACCAGACTATCTCGTAGCTTGTCATCCACGGTTACATTATCTTTAAGCTATCCACAACGTTTATGCCGTATTATATCCTACATAACGTAAGAAAGCGACTAATTATTTATCCCAAGTTCACGACAGCAAAAGCAAAACTTTCTTCATATCCGCTCATTTATAACAGAATAACCCGTCAAGATGTAAGATAACGATAAACGTTTGTAGAAATATCAAAAATGGAATCTGATAAGGCATAGAGAATGAATCAAAATGAGTGCGAGTTGCGCTGGCGCAACGATTGTCTCAGGTCGGCGACCGGTCCGCGCGACCAAATGGACCGGCCAAAAACCACCAATACTTGCGTTTGGTTCGCCGCTCCGAACGTACGAAGAAAGTTATACCACGTATACCATGAACGTTTTACATACTGATTTTAAATCTAAAATGTGTATATTATATGGATTTATTAGATACAGATTTGTTCAGTTCGAAAACCAGTTGGAGTAGTAAGAGGTAAAGGAGTTTTTCTTTTCTAAAAACGGTCTGGAATTGTTAGAATTGTATTTTTATCTCGTGTACCGTTAGGCCTTTATCTCTCTCTTGAGAGGATATTATGAGCTAATAAAACCTCTAAAGCCTTCAGGAATAGGTACACTTCTGCCTACCACACCACAGCCTTATCATATATTTGTCACTCGTCAGAGCCATTTCAGGTTATATTTTATACCTGGTGATCTGATAATGGAATTTGAGCACGATACGGCGATAAGCTGGCATGATATCATATCATGGGACGGAATACTCAAGGTTAAAAATGGGTGCGGCTGTTACGCCTCTGCCTACCCCTTCAGAGATAAAAATCGCGACAGTATACATACGTATGTTAATCCGGTTCTATCTAATAGATACTCTATCAAACAATTATATGATCAATACTTTTTACTAAATGGCAATATCTGCCTTCACACTTAACTAATAAGGTCCAATATGCATACCCCCAGACCATTAGACACCTTACTGTAATATTTAAAGCAAATGTCACCAATATTAAGAAAACGAAAACTCATTCAGCTATAAATGATTTACATTTTGCAAAATCAATTTATCTAGATTTTATCTCGTGTCTCGCTATTGCTTTGAATTCAATCGAAAGTGTCATTAAAAACACGTTACGTTAAAATTCAGTTATGAAACAAATTTATTTAAATGAAGATGTTTATTCGAATAGAAAATAATATTTAGAACATTTCAATATTTGGCAAATGCAATAACTCGATACAGGTTTTTATTTGAGTGACGTTATGGAATTCAGATTTTGTGTATAATACCAAAATAATATTAATAACATACATTTTCGTACATTGTTGGTAATCTCTATGGTGATGCATATTGTTGGTAATCTCTATGGTGCTGCATATTAAGAAACTATTGCATTTAGGATATATTTTGAATTATCACATAAAAATTATTTTTATGATAAAATAAAAATACGCTTTGTATGAATAAAAGTTCTTTAATCACTGTCACTCTATATTCAGTCAGATTATAATTTATGACGGATAACTTTTATCTGACGAGTGAAAAATCGAGCCTGCGTCTTATACTTGGATAAATGCTAATTAATCTTTTATACTCGTATCTGTATTTGTGTATTTTACGAGAAAGTTCTGCTCACCGTGCATTCATAAATCATATTTTAAAATGAGATGATAGATACGAAAGGGTTAAGGACAGTAAAATTAAGGCAAAAAAAATACTGGATCAAATATTGTTTCGGCAAACAAAAATACATTTTTATACCTATAACACAGGTTCTCCTAGCATAGGTTTCAGCACAACATTTTCTTATTGTGACAAATGTAATGAAATGAACTACTCTATAACATGTGTACACCAACTGAGTTTTGTTACATTTGTCTAATACAAATTTATTATTATTTCCCAAGTCCATGTTATGTCCGGTCACAGCACCTACATACTTATACGCATCTCGCAGCGCAGCCCATGGGGTATCTCAGAAGACCGCATTCCAGACGCCCCACGCGCCCGCGCCCCGCCCGCCACCCGCTACCCGCCGCAACATGTTCTTTTATGCACCCATCAGTTGCTACCCAGTGAACCCTACCACCGCCTTATACCTTCGAAATAACACACAATTTAAAACAACAACTGTTAAATCAACTGCAGATATAGGATTGTATTCTGCCGCCGATCGGCGTCGTTTTTTTAACAGCACCAGCGAAACCACGGAAAGGATTAATTTGAAGCAAATAAAGTGTTACGTGAAATGTCGGCTTTATGTCAAGGTAATAAGAAAAGTCGGGATTACGGCATATCAAGGAATGTTTATGGGACGAGAATCAATTGGTTTTGCGATTAATTAAGAGATAGTTACTGCTTGCGATTCTCTTTATTGTAAAGGTCACAATAGTTCAGCATTGAATCACTTCCTATGTTCTATCAGATATTGGTAATAAAAAATATTTACCATGAATTGGTAGTATTTTATATAATTTATGGTTTCCCTCTAAATGGTAATACATTAAAATAAATACATTCTTCTATAATTATTCTGGACATTCTGAACAACATAATCATTCTATTCAAATTATGATCACAAAGTACGCTATGTGGCATTACGAGAAAATACTTCAAAACAAAGAACATAAGATTGAATGCCAATCAACATTATTCAATCTAAAAAGACATAAAAAATCAGTCTCCGTCACGCACTTACCTTAGAGTCCTCAATCGTACTAAAATACAAGCAAAACGCGACCCTAGAAAAACAGCTTAAAGGAACCCGAGAAATTGCCCTGTCATTTCTTTAAAGATACGCCACGGATAAATCTCGAAGGAAATTAAAGGAGCTTTAGAATTCGTTCGACGACATTTAATTAACTGAGAGAGTTAAATAGATCATGGAAGATGATAAACTAATTAATTTACCACCAAGTATGAAGTGTTATACTTGATTCATTTCTTAATCTATAAAATTAATTAATTTTCCTAGATATTTGCTAATTTTACGGACCTCCGTGACGCGAATCGGTTGTTGAGCAGAAAATTTATTTTGATACTCTGGTCGGCTTTATGCTGTCAACTACTACTTGCTATTCTGTGCTGTTGGACTGAAATTCTAACAATGAAGCAATGTATTAAAGCCTTATTTGTTAGCTAAGAGTGAATTGAATGAACGAATGATAATACTTTACACCACATACTGCAAAATAAATACAACTATAATATTTAAATAAGTGCATCAGTAGGCGGTCTATAGCTAAAAAGCATTTGATCCAGACACCAGTACTAATAATGAGAGTCTAAATATTACGAACTAAAGAAGCTAAATTGATCGTTAATATTATTATTATACAAGTATTTATATTACTAATCAATTATATGAAAGTCGAAATATTACGAGTTGAGGAAGCTAAATTGATCGTTAATATTATTATTTTATAAGTATTTATGATACTAACCAAATACCATAAATTCCCTATTCTAGGAGTAACTATTGTTTGTACTTTTGCCCTTATTACACACAAATAGAGCCTAACTTAACTGATATGTCATCTAAATTCTACACTACGCGTGTAAGTCTGAACCCTACACCCATTTCTCAGCTCGTACCCCTCCACATTCAACCAAAAATTCATTAACCCTAGATTTTAAAAAACGATTAAACTAAATAATTTGTTAAGATAAAAGAAATATTCAAATAGCATTTTAAAGTTTCCATTAAAGAGACGCGTATGGTCGTAAAGTCAGTGTTATAGCTAGACCAGGCTAGAATACCTAGGCGAGATCGGTTATCCGGTCAATGACCCTTGACAGTCGTGCACTTGGTCCGCTTAAATATTTTAGTACGTCTTGTCTATATTCAGCTAATTGGCTGTGATTGATGGTAAAAAAATTGCGATTAAAATTTGTAAACGTGTTTAGATATGAGTGATATTGTGACGGTTTTGGATATTATGCGAACAAGTTATTGTTTTACGATATTACACGGAAGACTGCTTCCGACAAACTTGCTCGGAATTTTATACAAAGCAGTTAAAAAGTCACGTTTGCACGCTCGATGCATCTACCACGTAATAATTTGGTAAAACTGCAGAACAAGGATAAAAAACTTCCAAACTAATTCGTATCATATTAGCATTCATTAAAGACAAAACCTTCTCACTTCATATAACACAGAATTTTGCTCATAGAACTTTACCAACAAAAAAAAATAAGTTTTCTTATATGACACAATATAACCTATAAGCTAATGCTTGGTATATTTATAAACCAAACAATCAGACAGCGAATTTCGGCGTTTACTTTTAACGACATCCAAATGTTTCCACAATCTATCTCATACATATAATATTATATACAGGCATCTAAATATTAAGGCTAGCCTTTCTAAGAAATATAGATGCCTATATTAGAGAAGCATTCGACCAGATATCAAACGCGCTATCTTAAGGGCAGCGCTAATTAAGGGCAACGTTAGAACTTATTTGTTACTTTCAAGTTTCAACTAACCTTTACAGTGACTGTTTAACTGCTGCTTCGGATACACGCATATATTGTACACAGAGTTATAAATAAATATCTAGAAGCATGCCTTTATATTATTTTAGTTATACAGTTTATTAACCACCGTATACATTGTGGTAAATGGCGATAATCGCTTGATCCGACATCACGGTTCGCGATCAGCTCGGGTACACTCTATATCGCTCGGCATAATTGTTAAGAGCTTCAAACCTTTTA
The DNA here is from genome assembly GCF_014839805.1 of Manduca sexta. Taxonomy (NCBI): domain Eukaryota; kingdom Metazoa; phylum Arthropoda; class Insecta; order Lepidoptera; family Sphingidae; genus Manduca; species Manduca sexta. Next base: position 2,047,911 of record NC_051139.1, read on the forward strand.
TATTAGCCAAAATTTCGCCCAAAATTTTTCAAAGTTTGTCTTCTATTGGTATTAAGACCTCATAATATGTCAGTAGGTATCTTAAGTATTATATTTTGAACCCAAAAAAAAAACAAAATAGAAACGCCGTTAACGTTAAACGAAGAATATTAACGATTTCTAACATTCGCTTAATTAATCCATTCAACAGAATAAGATTATCACAAGGCATGTTTAGGTCTCAGACAACGTTTCGACTACACAATATCATGAAAATACATTTCAATACATTGTAACAATAAATGGTGTGTGTTTTCCTAAGCCTCGCGATTGCATACAATAGACATCAACGCGCTATCTGCGCCTGCGCACCCGATCTCAGACACGATTCAACAAATGTGGAACAATGTGTACAAGTTGCCTATATGTACGTGCGGCATGCTGTGTTTAGATATATCAACAGTACATAAAGATGTATGTATTTTTCTAATATAAAATGGTATTTAAACATTTCATAGTATAGTTGTATTCCTTATAGAAAACATCAAAGCACACAAAGAAAGGAAAAATCGTGAAATCGTCACTGAACTTAATTTGGAATGTGTTAAAAAGAGGAGTCACATCTAAACTTTATGAAATTTCGCTGATCGTACAAAACGTTAAGAAAAAGAAACAAGTTATACCCCCGTTTACAGCAAATAATGGCAGCACTTAAGTAACATTGTACCTGTAACGGATATCTACCACTCATATACAAGACTTGTATCATCAATTTCGACGAAAAAAGATACCAAAAACATACATTTTCGGACTAAAATCATTTCCTTCGCGTATTCTTCTCGGCTCTCTCTCTCGACGTAACGACCACGTCACGCAACGTAAGCACGACAATTGTCGCCAAGAAATTAGGAAAATAAATACCGCAAAGACACAAATCCAATAACTCCATAAATAACGTTAACAAGCCTTATTTAATGTAACTACAGCCTCCAAAGCTCGGTCACAACCTTTGACATTCTTATAAACGCGGGCTGCCTAATTACAAAGTTACTTTCACGTGTGCCACGCTAAAATCATCTTTACCACCCGGTAATAAGGTTCACAGCGCTAATCAAATAAAGTTAGTAATAAAAAGCACAAAAGCGTCTACAATGCTGAACAAAGTTAATCTCAGGTTGCTTTGTACAGAAATAATAATTGTAAAAGTTTTAATTTAGCTACTCCAGTTACAGGAGTTTGTCTTAAGGGGGATTTCCGATGATGCGATTTTGTTGAAATTATTTTATTTAAATGCATTTAACGTAATTTTAAAAGAAGGATATGATATAAAGTTTATTAATAATTAAATCTATGGCTTTTACAGACATACATTTTTATAATTATTTGTGTAATTAAATCAGTTTTAATCACATGTAAATGTATTTACTGTCGGTAACTATAAATCCGACTTCATCAAAATATAAAAAGAATAATGAAAACCTGGTCAAAATATTGAGGTAATATTATAAAAAAAAAAAAAAAATTTGGTATAGGCACAACCAGCAAATCAATAACAATGTCGTAATCCCATTGAATCTAATAATAAAGGTCCAATCATTTGCGTCATAGTGCGACCACACCGTAATGATTATCGAAACCGCACACTAACCCCGTAATGAACCCCCCGCCCCGCCCCGCCTGACTGCTAAATTGCGAATTATAACATTATCTCCCTCTTATTCGTATCATTACTGTTGCCATGGAAACAAAGGAATTCCTTAAAATTGTTCAAGTATAACAATATGGAGGTAAATATTTTTTAAAGAATTTGTCGGTTAGTATTCTTTGAATAAAATGCGTCTCATGTTGATTGAATGGTGGTAGGATATATTTTCGACGGTCGACGTGGAGATCCTTGGGGGAAGGCAGCAGTGGACTTCCTGTGGCTGAGATGATGATGATGATGAGAATATATTTTATATCCGCCCAGATAGCGACCACCGTACACGAGGTATTAAAACCCGCCATAGTGACCCACGTGAGTCGCGTTCCGGGATCAGCCTGTGTATATCCAGTTCCAACAGGCCGGCATAATTGTGTCGACTGCCGAGGGGTAATCATCACTCGTCATATTCTATTGGACTCCACTCCTTACCATCAGGTGCAGAGGGGTCAAATGGCGGTGCCGGTACAAAAAAACCTTTGGATTTAGACTGTACGCTACTGGTCATCAGGTAGTGAAATCCACGAATGTATAAAATAGACAAATCGAGTAAAAAGCAGTCAAATATGTGAGAGAGCGAGAGAATATAGAACAATATCTACTCTACATACCTGCGGTAAAAAAATGGAACTGCGCCACATAGACGTTTTGTCTATTTCTACAGATGCTTCTTTTTGTGAGGATTATGATTACTCTCCTGTATGGCGTAAGTCATTCAAATCGGGTTAAAACAACCTGAAACTAGTAAAAAAACTAAATTGTACAAAACAAATATTTTAATAAAGTACTAACATAATAAGAAAACTATTATGTACTTAACAAACAAATTAGTATTGAAATACACGTCATTCTAATGGTTTACTTTACTTGCAGATAAAACTGGTTGTAGATACAGCAGCCACTTTCAACAACGTTGATAAATTAGCTGCGATTGTGCCTAACAGCCAACTATGTACAGGGTGTATTTTCATAATAAAACCTCATTTGTCGCGTGATAACTTATTCTGGTTCTACAACCGGGTTTCTGGGTTTTCTCAACTCAGATAAAAGTAATAGGCGATTATTTTCTTAACTTGTTTGTAAAGTTAAAAAGCAGCGTGTTTTGATTGTTACGCCGAGATCCTGGATTTCCCTAAGCCAGGCTGTAAAATGAATTAGTAAAATAACCTTAATTACATGTGTCATTAAACTCCAGAGGACTCGTGGCACACTTTAGATACTTTATTTAATATTATAAATACGAAAATGTGTGAAGTTATTTAGATGTATATTAGAACTTATTAATATCCTCTGTAGTTAAAATAAAAGCAGAAACTGCTAAACGGGTTTGAATGAAATCATGTATGTAGATAGACCATATCTTCAATTAATATATGGACTCCTTTTTTATTCGAAAAAAACAGCTTTTTGTCCATGGCTTTCTTACAGACGGAGTCGCAAACAACACCTTGTACCTCAAAAACCAAACAAGGAATCGCCTGTCACTAGCTATTATTCCCACTCTGTATAGCAACAGCAGCTACAAGTTATAATACTGGAAATAATTATGTACAACGAACAGATAACTTAACAGAGTAATGACTCATTCATTTGTTTACTAGTTTACTGTCCCACCACTGCATGCGTGGAAGTACGAAAAACATCCCCTTCGCACTTTTCTGGGATTAAAAGTAAAATGCCATCATATTTCTGACGTCAATCATTATACAAATACTACTTTGTTCTTGTTTAACATTGTAGTCATTGTAAATTCTCTTTATTATGAAATTTGATATCTAATGTCTTAGGATGTTGCGCGTAGTGCAAAGAGACGCAGTAGTATATAATTGAAATTCTGCGTTTTAACTGTTACCGCATTATCGGTTTGCTTCACAATTGAGTAGAAATAATCGAAACGAAATAAAATAATTTATTTGAACCTGTAAAATGATATACATTATTTAGATTCCGTCAATATTAACTCTACTCAGTTCGGAAAGCAGTTCTCACTATAGAAGAACGAGCAAGAAACTCTGGTGACGCTCTTTTAAAAATCAGTTGAAAATATTAAGTAACACAAAAATACTATGATTTAAAGCGCTACCAAATATTACAACGCGCAATGATCGCACGAAGATCTTCCAGTGAATAAGAGATGAAGCATACATTTACACTTTGAAAGCATATACAACCTTCAGCGATGAAACTCAACGGTCCCTCGAGAAATTTAGTCATCTCAGTCTCCAACTGGAGGAAGCTTTAACGTGTGCAGAATAAACAAATTATTTGATTGACGTTTAAGAAATGGGAAATATGGGAGGTACTGGGTAATTTAAAATTTAAAGTCAAATGTGAATAAAGTGTCCAATCGTAAGTCTCGGATTCAGACAGAGTTAAGCAGAAGCGCAATTAGTGCAACTATTTTCGTTGTTTATTCCGTCTCATGATATGATAGGGTACGCGCCTGTCGCCTCCGAGCTGATGGTGATCACAAAAACTAAATATCAAAAGTTATGCAGAATAGACGACCACAAGCTAAGCCAACATTGCAGGCGTCGCACCACACTTTGGTAGAAAACAGACAGCGTCTGGCGAGGCTGCGGTCTCGCTCCGTGTTTACCTCACACAAACAGACACGTGCTGAATATTGTTTCTTAGATATTACAAATGCCGTTTTCTGTTCAACGTCTAATCTTATTTCTTAGTAATATCATAAACGCGAATGTTAAGGAAAATGTTTGTTAGAAGTAAACGCAGTAACCACTAAACGGATTTGGATGGAATTTGCAAACGGATAGATTAGTTCCTGGATAACATACTGAGATTATCCCAGTAATTTGCTCCCGAGAGAAATATTTAAATTCTTATCTTATTTCTGAGTAGATGACATCATATAGATCACTCTAAGGAACACTACAATAATTTAGGTATTTTTGTGGCTGGATTTTTTTCACGAAGCCGCGATTAACACGTAGGCATGAATATAATTTAATTAATTATCAGGACCAAACACTAAAAAAAGTAAACTGTGTTAACATATTTTATTTATACATACAATTGCAAAAATATAGTCTTGACTCTACTTTTATCGGTAACTATAATGGACTTTCGGTTCCAAATACCAAAATTTAAAACTACATTCAATAGAACTTAGCCACAAAAACTAGCCAATTAAAAAAATAAACATTTTCTTTATTCTTTAAGTAATGGCAATCTAATCTACTTAATTAAAACAAAATATCTCTCTTAGTGACAGAAAACGCGCAACTACAACCAGAGAAATTAAATCTGATTTTCTGCACTTAATTTTTTCGTAACGTAGTTGATACCAAAAAGATGTTCTAGAAACTTCTTTAGAAAGTCAAATTCCATCATATTCAGAGGTAGTTAAAACGAAATCAGCGAGACAACTTTAGGTATAATCAATCCTAAAAACCATCTCAATAATTTAATCTGAGGTTTACATCTCAAACAAGAGTTGAACATGAATGTTCTATGAACATTAGATATTTATCGAGCGCTGTATTAATATTAAACCGTAAGCCCGCGGCTAAATTTCTCTAACATTCGGGAAGTTGTTTTTTAATGACACCTAAGATTTCTATAGAACTAAAGTATTAGACCAGGTCGTTCACAATAGAGTTTTACAATAGATTTGAAATAGCAAAAGAATGCATGGTCCTAGACTGGTTATTAACAATAGCTTATTCTAATACCAAAAATTTCATTGAACATTAAATGTATTGTTATGTCATGCATGACGTCAGAAATAGACAAATGGGACGCCCCAGAGACATGCTACTTTTTGAATTAAAGGGATCTGAAATAAAATTATTTTGCAGATTTTAACGCGGTTTATAAATTATAATTGTCTCCCGACGTTTCAAAGCCTTTGCCGGACCTGTCCGCCCCGTGACCACGAAGTGACCACGAATTATTATAATAATTATTATTATTAAAAACCGCGATATAATCCGCAAAATAATTTTATATCAATGTCTAACATTAAGTGCGTAAACATAAGAAATCATAAAGCGATGTGATTTAGATCAAAATTATTACTAGGTAAGTAATTTGGCTGTAATGGAAGCCACATAAATATATTTGCTTTATCTATATTCTCCTATATTTTTCCATGTCAAAAGGTGCTATTCATTTATCGTAATCTGTACTACAACAAAATATAATTAAGTTAAAATAAATTGACAAACTATAGACTATAGCAACAATGTATTAAATTATGTACATAATATTATATTTGCAATATATTTAACGCCCGGGCCCCATTAACACTCAACAGGTAATATTATACTGGCATAGAGCAACGACCGATATGGGCCAAAATTATATATTTTGCACAAAACAAGTTATGCGCCATTTTACGACGTTGTAGTTTCGGTATGTTGAAGTAATTTTGGTTTTTCTCTCCTTTTTTGTCACATCCACATTTGTTCTAATTTAATCAACACAAACACTGGTGGTTAGGGCACTTTTTTTGTTTGATTTAGATTTGATTTGATTCTTAAGGAGAAGGCAAAGGCTCTCAGCCATACAGCCTGGTTAGGGCACTTAATAAAATAACTTCTAGTAACTTTTTTTTTCACCCGGATACTCTACGACCCTTGTATCACAATGCCATCGTGTCTATGGTGCGAAAGACGTTACCATCTTTATGGCACCATTTACGCATCCCATTTTATACATAATCCATTAATTGCCCCGGATTGGGGCCGCTTTTTTCAACCTCACGCTAGTTTTTTGTTCACCAAGCACCTGTGCCTAAAAACCGACCCTTCGATTTCGATGACTAGTTATTTTTGTATAAATAAACCACGACTGTACATTCAAAACGCATTGATATTTGGACTGAATCCAGAAAGATTTAGGGTCTACTTTTCATTGACTGCATTTAATGTTTTACGTAAATTCTTTTCAAACGCACGATGAGAAGAGTTGAGCACGGACAAGCCCGGGGAAGCAGGTAGAAAATCAATTGTTATTGAACGTCAGATATTCTCATAATAATACAAATATATTTATCGTCCTTTGCGGAGAATAGGCGCGTAACAAAAGACATTATGTTAGATTAGCTTTGTCATTTCGGTGACGGTTTTTGACACGATGGGACGCTATTGACAAAAGTCACTAGCCGTGAACACGTTTGAGGACAGGTGTCATGTCATAAATAAATTCAGTAATGTCTACTAGTGAAGCCGATCTTAAAATAAATAATTTATATCGGAATAACTCAATAACAATGCAAAAATATTTTTTTAGTTTCAAGGCAAGTTAAAAAATTCAACAGCAGTGTTTTTGGTCAATTTTCACTGTATGTCCATAAATAATTAACTAATAATACTGTTTAATGTCTATGTGGATAAGGAATCAATATAAAATTTAAAAAAAAACGCAAAAACATGATTAAATATGAACAAAATTCATATTTTTTTAATCGACGTAAGTTGATGACTTACCATAGCCACCCATAAGCGACATAGTTCAATTAATAATATGTCAAACATCAAAAGACAACAATAAATTAAAATATTTATCGCCGTATTTCTGCCGGCGATCTCCTGCGTGCATTATGTCACTGCATGTCTGGATTTTCTCTCGACGCGCCCTTATGCGCATAAATTGCAATTAAGCTGCAGGCCGGCTAGCGGCTGTCAGCTCACCTGCCTGCATGAAATCATAATTTCATTGTATTATTAAGAATGTTAGATGCTATGAAATTCCAGTGTCTGGCATAATCCGGCCGCATACTGCAAATGCTTATATAATAAGTTGCTTTTTACGTCGAGATAACCAAATTTTATGCTGATATTAAACGCCTGCTGTTAAACAATAGCAATAAGACTCGCAAATTTAAATTATAAAACTTTGTATTACACTAAAGTCTAATTTTATGGCTCCTCTGGTCATCCCAAGACTTTAAATTTTAAGCCTCGTATACAAGACTGGTTGCACACTGATGATTTACGGTAAATATATAAATAATACGTAGATGTGTAAGTGCTCCGAATTTCGAACCCCAAGGTACAAGAGCGCACATCGAAACGATCTATGTTGCAATATTGAATTCATCTGACTTAATAGTTATTATCATATTATACTATGAACACACACATAACACAAAATAGTATCATCGTGTCCAAGATAATTCTGATTCGAGGGATAGTGATACTTATTTCGTCGTAGTGACAGGAAATAGCATTTCGAAATTAATAAAGTTAACGCTTAAGTATATGGATGTAGGTACACCATACATATAACAATTAAATACTGGTGATAATTTTAGTTATTTGATGAACATGTAAGCGTAACCATAGTAATAATTGATAAAAGGTTACTTTATCTATAAAGGGAGTGGAACTCGCGACGTGATTGGAAAGCAAAAACATAAACGCATATTAACTACTTTAGTTGGACTTTCCTGGAAGGGAAAAGTTACCTAACTTTCATCCATAAAACTAATACGATTATTTTAATACATATTTACGTCCAAAATAATTCAATCTCATGTCACTAAATCCGGCCACTATCGTACTGTTCTAAACCATTGAGCGTACAAAATAAACAAGCTTAATAAAATTAATAGATCCAAACAAAGAACTACTCGAGTTGAAATAAACGTTTTGAATAACCGCACTATCTATAGATAGAAGGTACGAGATTAGAAAACGATTGTTTCTTAATGCAAGTATCGTGCAGTCTCCCGGTGAATTTATTTTATTTTATACGATCAGAAGAAAGTACGCAGCGAGGCGGCGGCGGTACAACCGACCCGACCGGTTATGCTAACATCCATTGTGGTCAGTTTTTGTACACCAAACTCGCCGCTAGCCTGCGTACGAAGGGTTCGCCAAAATAAAAATACGTTCATGAGTAAATTTTAATGCTAAGTTGCTTTAAACAATTTGCTTTTGCGCACTTGATGCTTATGCGCATTACTGCATCCGGAGCTGTTGAGAGAGGCGGTTGATGTCAATTTTATACAGTAATGCTAATTAAACGAGTTTTTAAAGAATAATTTTGCAAATGAGAGTACCAAGGATAGTTTGCGAGGACAATTTAAATTAATATAGTCATTGATGAGACAAAAATTGCATGACAGGAATTTCCGAGAACGTTGCTACGTAGAGCCAAATCGGAACGATTACATTGTTGCAACTTGCCTGCGATTATTTTCGCTAATATATGTATATGACTTTACATAATTTTCTCGGAATGAGGTGGATAGAGGTGAAATTCCATCAAGATAACACTTTATACTGCGATTTAAGACCCCAGACTTTAAAGGTCGCGAACTTAAAACACTGTGTTGGGCACTTGTACCTACATAATGTTATTATTTATTACGGTGAATCACCAGACTACTGCACACCTGTTATTTGTATAGGTACATTTAAATATGATTGTATTTTTGAGAACCACTTAATAATAATAAAATATAATTTCCTTTTGCTAATAAACGTTTGTTTATGTCGCGAGAAAGAATTAAATTTACACTTATATTTAAAGCTGAGGAGTTTGTTTGCGCTAAACTCAGGGATTATCTAACCGGTTCAAAAATTCCTAATAGGAAGCTACTTTACTCCTGAGTACTAAGGCTACTATTTATCGCGGGAAAAATTTATCCGCGATAAATAGTAGCCTTAATACTCAGGCAAAAGCTAGTAGAATATGAATTTACCTTTCCTTGCTATAAAATAATAGCAAAATACGATACGTTTAATATAAAAATAAATAAATTTATTTTAATAAGCAAAATTTTCTAGGTCGCCTTAACGGATATAATTTAAACGAACAACTTTACAACATGTCATGTGAAAGTAGTTAAACTTTTCGGATCAACCTACATCTGTTATTATTTTGACAGTTTAGCCAAAAATAATTGATTAACGAAACATAAACTTAAGATGGTTTTACATTTTTATTTCATTCCACACCTTCGAAATCAAACAAATCATGCCAACTTTTGAGTATGCTTATAACATATAAATTTTTTAAAATGTATATTAAAAATATGTGTAGTTACAGAATCCAATGGGCTGATACCACTTGAATGGTTACTGGTTTGTTTTTTTTTTTATCGGGCACGGCAAAGTTATACCACTGCACTTGGTAAATGGAGTGAGGTCCACTAGACTATCAACTGACGAGATGATTATCCCCCGGTAGTCGACACAATTATGCCGGGCTGTCGGATATACACAGGCTGATCCTGGAACGCGATACACTCACATGGGCCATTCTGGCGGGATCCAACACCTTGTGTACGATACCTAGTCTTTAATATACCCTACCACCAGCGAAAGTATCTGCAAATCTAGATAGGTGATAACACCCCTGTTCCTCTCCTGATTTTTCTCTAAACCCATGAACGCATTTTTTATTTCATGGTAGGTATTCCACATTGTGGGAATGTAGGTATAAGTTTTGGAGATAACTTATGTAACAGATGACCCACATGCGTTTGTCGACCTATGGAATTAAAAATAATAAAGAATCTTATAAAATTTTGCTAGATCTGAGAACCTAACTCAGGACCTCCAGGTTTCAACCAATATAGTTACCGCTACGCCAAGGAGGCACGTTTCTCGGATATCCAATATTAATAAACCAAAGTAATAAAACAAATATTAATTACAATTAATTTTACATAATTCACATATTCATTTTGATATTAAATTACGTTTCACTACTTACTGGACTGCCTCGGTGGCGTAGTTGTATTGCATGTCCGGTACAATAGCGCTCTGAGGTCCTGGGTTCGAATCCCGGGTCGGGTAAAGTGATATTTGGGTTTTTCTGCTCAGTATCAGCCCGGAGTCTGGAATTTGTGCCCGATATGGCGATAGGCTCGCCCCCTATCACATCATGGGACGGAACATACTTGGCGAAAAGTGGGTGCCGTAGTTGCGCCTCTGCATACCCCTTCGGGGATAAATGCGTGATGTTATGTATGTATTACGTTTCATTTATTTTTCTAGATAATAATCAATTACATTGCCATCTATCGTCGAATAGATAAATTAAATAACAGAGCATAAAGAAGACTTTTTGACCAACGAATGGAGAATGTCTTTCCTTATGGCATCATTTTTAACCTGTGATTATATTTTCTAAAAGCTGTGACACTATGGTCGGTCAATGTCTGATATGACAAAATGTCTTTTTGACGTATTTCGCCGACAAAAAATATTTGGAAAATATATTTTATAAACCATGGGAGGCTCGCAGAGCACTCGAAAACTAAGTGTTGATAACGAAAATGCCATTCAAGTATCTCAAGAAGCAATAGACCGGATACAAGCTCAGCTACAAGCCAAAGTAAATATATTGCATTACATAATTTAGATCAATGTCATATCTATATAAAACAAAATACACCTGTGTTTGCACTATTCAACAATTCTCTGTTAATCTTCAAATATATTTATCCCATATATGCTACCATATTTGGAAGACTACCATATTCATTACGACACTGAAGCTTGCAGGTTATGTACTGATCAGCTTGGTTAAAAAGTGATGTCATCTCTAGATATCTCTGAATACTAAATTATAATAAGGATATGAACGGATAACTAGACCGAATGTGTTTTTCTATATACATAGTTTGTATACTCCTGCTTATGATTGTTGGCTCATAATTCAGTCATCTGACATACAACTTATGGAATTCTTATCCAGCTGTTAGTGAGAAGATATTCATGTCTTCACCCGAGGGTGAATCGTTTTATTGAATACAATTAGTACAAATGTAAAATAAGTTTAAATTAATTTTATTACTTGCCACCCTAACATGTTACTTATTAAGCAATGGACCAATACTTATTACCCCGCTGTGTGGAAATAGTCTCCTCTGCCAAGGCTATGACTAAAATTGTATGCTTTTGGAGATAGAAACCCTTATTTCCCTTGGTTTATAATGTCTACATAGAATTAAATGTTATAAACTTCAACAATCTTAATAATTTTGACTTCTCCTAATCTCGAAACATTGTTGCACAATAATATCAATAATACAATCACAATCAAATATGTTCATAGCAAGCTGAGCAACCACAGCCTACACCTCAGTACACTGCTCCTCCACCGCCATACTATGATCAACGGAAACAGCACGAATATGCAGCTGAAGAAGCTTACTGGGTTCGTCGTATAGAAAACTTGAAACGAGCACATGACAAAATAAACAGCGGCATGCATATTGAGTATCAAAAGACATTGAAAGAGGCCAATGAATTGTTTGATATGGTAAAAGATGATAAAATGGCAAGCAAATTGCCACCGTGCCAGGAAGAGAAAGCTAAGGTAAGATACATGGATACTTTATACATGTTTATTGGGTAGTGAATCTAAGGCCTTTTCTATAATTGTAAAAGGAAAAGTGTATCACATTCTTATCAAAGAACAAGTAAAACATAAGCCATACTATCTACTAAGCATCTTGCACAATAATTAATGCAAATAATTGATTAATGAAATTGACACCCTACCTGTATTGTATGTAACATGAAATAATTTATATGTTCCAACAATGTACTATTTTCAGTATTTTTGTGATTGTGCCTATTTATAAAACCCCAACTCCAGACCACAAATAAATGTCTAAACGTAATCCAATTGACATTCCAGGTCCTTCAATGCTACAGCACAAATCCAGACAAGTCACTGCTGTGTTCTGTGTTAGTGAATGAGTTCAATGACTGTGTGTGCAAGAGCCGGGTGGCGGCCGTGACGGCGTCCTGAGCTGTGTATATAATCAATTAGATAAAGATTCCAAACCCGTATCACTAACTATATACTGCGACTTCAGAAACAAGGCATGGCTCTGCGCAGTAGATTTAATTATTGCTGTATGAATAAAATGTTATTAATTTATTTTGTTTGTATTCCTTATACCTGTGTTATTTTGACTGCTACGAAAACATTGGATGTATAAGTTAGAACCGAAGTACTACATACTCTATGTAAAATAAACTTTTTTATGAATCTCGCACATGTCATAATATGAAACTTGGCGTTGTTCGGCTTCCACATTGCGATAATTCTGAATTTGCGCCGGCGTACCTTCGTTATGTGAAAATCACGTGACATTTCATGTATCAGCTGCAATTACAACATTGGTACAGAATTGAAATTATTATTAATTATTAATCTTGAACTTAGAGCTATCTGAAAAATTTAAGACAGGGTTCCTAAATGAGTATGAACTTGTAATACAGTAATTTAAAATTAATAAATAAATAGATGCTTTTTTCGAAAAAAGCTTTATATCACACTTATCTGATAAGGAATAGATCTATGATGTCATGACACATGTAAAATGATTATTGATAAAACATTGGTTACCGACTCTGGTTACCAAAGTGACATTTCTGCCAATAAACAAATAAAGTCATCCAAATTTTGGCAACCTACATTATTAAATTTATATAAATCATGACTGAGCAACCAGCAGAACAAAAAAGACGTGTTCCTCTATACCCGGGATTTCCCGAATTAGCCAGATCTGACGTTAGCATCTATCCGGCATATTCAAGACTAGCTCTAGCTTAGTAAGTAAACACATACGAATATTAATATACTTTTAGGATAAAATGAAACCCAAAAAAATCAGGCTTTCAATTTTATATAAGCTTAAATATTATCACCAACTGATAATGTTTACAGCCGCGTGGTCTGCCGTCATCGATACCATTGGGCGAAGGTAGCGCAGCGCAAACAGTTCATGCGGGAGCTGCATAGCTTCGAGAGGCTCCAGTCGAATGCGCTGGACGGAGTGAGAGTGCACCGCGAATTCTCTCAAGGAATCCTCTCGCACGTGATCCCACCGCGCCGGTACATACAGAAGTTGACCCCTGACCCCCTCACTTCTAAAGAGAGGATGCGTGTAGAAGAAATTATAAGCGGGAAGGTAAATTTCAATCAGAAATAAGAAAAAGGCGACTAGCAGTTTGTTAAATTATTTTAGAATATATTTGTTTATAGTTTTTCATTATTATTTGTAAGAAATTTGTTGCGGGAATCTTTATTTACAATGAATCTCTGAATAAATAAATTTATTATAGTTCTGAAAAGTGTAGATTTTTATTGCATATTGATGTCTTATCCTATCTTACTCTTGTAATACTTACTTAGTTACTAATTACATAAAATTTTGACTGCCCAAGTTGCATAGTAGTAATGCGTACGCGATACGAGTACGACTACCGCGCTAAGATCATGGATTTGAATCCCGGGTCTCCGCGGTCAATGAGAGTAAAGGAAGAGAGTGCATCTACGAGTATGTATTGCACTCACTAGTGCACTATAGTATCTCGTGCGTACCTGGCTGATCAGATAAAATTCCGCTAGGAGGGATTCAGTCATTTATTGTACTTTACTTACTGATTTACTAAAGATTCTTATTCTATTTAGTAATATTATAAATGTGAAGATTTATTCAAATGTTAGAATATTTTTTAGAAGTAAACACAAAAACATTAACACATAAGGTACTTTTTATCCCAGTAATTTGATCCCATGGTTTATTACGCGAGCGAAGGTTCTAGGTACTAATATTTTAACTTTATATTACCTTGAAGAACACTCACTTGAGTCCTCTCATGTCATACAATGTTAATTCCAAAATCAATAATCTCTTAACATTTAAAATTATTACCCTGGTTTAGGAAGTCATAAAACATGGGGCTTAAGTTATGCCTCCTAACCTAACACCTTCAATAATAAAGATGAACTTATGTATAAAATATTTCATAAAATAAAACTCAGTTTTTTTATAAAATAGTTTATTCAGCAGTAACCTTTTTTTTCTTAATTTTTTTACTCTTCTCCACATTGTTCTGTAAGTAATGTGCCTCCTTCTTAGCCTGTGCTATCTCTACTCGGAGTCTCTGTTTCAGTGCTGCTTTCTCGTAAGCAAGTCTTTCGCTCAGATGTATCCATTTAAATCTTGGTATGTATTTTATATTCCATATCATGTCATAGTATCGGGATTTCTTTCTTGTACCAATTTTTGTGTTGTTCAGCTTGGCTGCCACCTCTTTAGCAACTCTTTTCTTCTGGAACTCTACCCAGCCTTCTGTAAATTGGTTTGGTATTCTTTTTCTTTTTTCACCTTGTTCTGTAATATAATAAAATTATGGATATGGTATATAGATAAAACAGGCTTTTTTACAGACTGTTTCATGCACAATGGAATTTATTGTTAAAGAATTAGATGGCACAAACAGTGCCAACACAATATACTTAACCCTTACTAAGTTGCTTCTAAACATCTTGTTATAAAAATGATATAGTGCCTAAATATTAATAAAGGTGGTTATTGACCTAAATTGAATAGCCTTTAATGGCTTCAAAGTTATACAAAATCAGTTACTTTCATAACATAACCTTAAAATACTTACTATTACTTGGTTGTAAATAAATCCTTCCAATATCCCCGTGCTGACTAAATATCTCGCGTATTTTAGCTACATTCATGTACGGAGGAATCGTAGATAAGTAGACTATCCCTCGTTTCCTAGTTTTCTTCTTACGAACAAGTTTATCTTGTTTCAATGTATTGTCTTCACTATTTTGGTCACTTTCATAATCTGAACCGTTTTCTGGCACCCTTTCCATCTCGATATCCGGCATATTTATATTTCAATAACTTCACAATCTTAGCTTCTCTTTAATCTGAGCAATAAATATATTTCAAACTGTGTTTTTATTTCCAAAATCCAAACTTAACCTAACACGAATCAATGTGACTTTGACAGTTTATTAAAAAAATGGACGTTGATTATAGTTGTATCGTGAATGACATTCTTTATAATACGACCACAGAGGCTGTATGGCTAAGAGCCTTTGCCTTCTCCTTAAGGAGTAAATCAAACCAAAAAAAAAAAAATACGACCACAGACAAACTCTGCTGAGCCTGAATATGACGCATTCAGACGCATTTGATTACTGACGTCATCTGACAATACCTACCTATTTATTTGCCAAATGTCAATGTTGTAATTTGAACACTGTTGTACACAAACATTTCTGATTTCGAGTTTATTTCTTTCTATTTTCCAAGCAGTAAATTATAACCCGTAAATATGGGTTGTGATGGTGGTACTATTCCCCGACGAGATGAACTCGTTCGTATGAAAAAGAAACCAGAACAGGTGCGGAATTGTTTTTATCTCGTGTCATATGAAATAGTTACTTTTACTTATGAAAGCTTTATTTTACAGAAAGACAAAGATGCAGAGAGATCCTTCAAATGGCGAAATTGCGCACTATCGCAACAGCCGCTTCAGGAGCCCATAGTGGCCTGTGGATTGGGTAGATTATACAGTAAAAGTTCAGTGATTGAATCTCTTCTTGATAAGGACACAAAGCCAGAGTCGATTAGTCATATCAAAAATCTTAAGGTAGGTCATACATTAAAATAACAAGACAAAAATCTCACTGCAAATAATTTCATATAAAAAATAACCTTACATATCTTGACAGGACATTAAAGATTTGAAACTAGTCAAGAACCCAGCGCATGTAGAGACCGACCACACTGATGGTGTTGTGGGCAATGGAAGTGCCCCTTACATCTGCCCCATCAGTGGGCTTGAAATGACCGGCAAGTTTAGATTTATATTCCTGTGGAGTTGTGGCTGTGTGCTCGCTGAAAGAGCCCTGAAGGAAGTTAAGCAGAATTTATGTCACATGGTATGTATTATAGAGCTTTTCTTTGAAGACATCTATATATATAATAATGAATCCCTATTTCCCTTGGTCAGACCATCACGCCTGACTGGCTGGACCGATTTCACTAGTTTTTTTTTGTTGTGTTTGTTAGGAGAAGGTTCTTAAAAAAGAAAAAATTCAATAAATTAAAAACTTAAGGAAAATATTAATTTTATATAACTGTCAATTGTTTGAAATAACTGTCTGCGATTGACAGAAAGAGCACTGCAAATTCATAGTTAAGATGGGACAACGTCTGTCGGGTCAGCTAGTTTTTATTACTTACACAAATCAATTTTGTGGTACTAGAAAACTAAATTAAAACAATTTGTTCTTAATTTTCAGTGTCAACAGCCATTTATGGATAATGATGTTGTGGTCCTCAATGGGACTGAAGAAGATGTAGAAAAACTTAAGGACAAAATGGCGTTACGTATTGCCAACCGAAAAACTAGCAAGAAATCAAAATCAGAAAAAAAACTAAAAGTTGAAACTCTTACTGAATCTACATCAGAAACACCATCAACTTCTAGCACAGAAGTTAAGACTGAAATTAAGGAAGAACCAGAAGCTGGTCCCAGTAATGCTGTTAAAAAAGAAATTGAGACTATACCACTGTCATTACCAAAGTTCAACCCTAATAAACAGGCAAGAGGTCATTTTGGCTCATCAAAACGTGCTCACCCTACGGAGTTGGCAGATGATCCTTCATACAAAAAGACTAAGAAGAATTACAGCATCGCTAAAGATCCGCAAGCTAGTGATGTGTATAAGTCTTTATTCACAACACATAAAGATGAGAAACAACAGCAAAGAGCACACTGGGTTACGTACAATCCTTTTTACAATTAAGGACTTGTCTCACTGTCACAAATCTTATATCATTTACAAGATGAGTGAGTTTGCGAACAGCACTAGTACAAAGAATGCCTGTTGCAGAATTTTAAGCTTTAGGATTCATAGTCAGCTAAAGCAGGATGGTCTTGTGGCCACATTGGTTTGTATTTCATATACTTGGAGCCCAGTGCTGCAACTGCTCTGCTAGTTTAAAAGTGGTACCATACAAATGAAAGTAAATAATGTAGCCAGAGCACACAAACCATGCTATTGTGAGAAAATTGAATTGGAACTAATTTATTATACTAATAATCAACTTTTACAAGTGGGTTTAATATTTTCCTTGTTAGACTAATATATACTATTTTGTCCTGTCTCTTACTTTACTCAAGAATGACACCATAAAGAATACGAAACTAATCTTAAAATTGTGTAATAGAAATAAAATATACTAGATATTTTTTATTGTTTTATTTTGTCACATTTATTCTAAAATATTGCACATATGAATTGCACATAAATGGAATGTCACGCTACAGCCAATTAATCTAATCTTTGTGCTTCTTTGGTAAAAACTTAAGACAAACTCCATATTGGATATATGTGAAATTATACAAAATTATAATTCTACATTTTAAATAAAATTTAAAATCAGAAAATACAGTACTTAGAATTCAAAAATGTTTTAAAGTGCAAAATACCACATGTAATTGATATAAAAATAGAATATATAAGGAATGCAGACAAAACAAAGTCATACACATCAAGTGCAGTTAACTAAAGTACATAGATGTCAGTTCTTCTGAATAAGACAGGTGTGCAAAGTAAACTACAGCAAACAAAAATAATACTAGACCATTCAATTAAAAACTGTTCTACAATATATTAAACTGCTGTTGACAATATTATTTTAATGATCTATGACGCGTTGACTGAGGCATCAAAACAATGAATTACCACCCGGGCTTTACACCTGGCGTGTTTATCACGACGCTAACGCCAGTGCGTCTCCACTCACCTAACGTGTGAAATTAGCGCTACAAGCATACGGCCCACACGAAGTTGGTATATAGCCTGCACAACACATGTATGTATTTTGCCGCGCTGTTGTAGTAGAGCAAGAGCCCGTGTAACCCAGACCTTCGTTATTTTATAAAAGCTGAACGTTTATCAGCGCATGCTCCCAACACAGGTAACAACGATGGGCCATTATGAAGTTTGGGCCACAGTGGCTTTGGCAGGTACACGGTACTAAAGGTGTGTAAAATGCCGATCTAGTTTCATCAAATAATAAAGAGAGATTTTATGGTATTACCATCAGAAAATTATTAAAAATCACGTTATTCATTGACAGACACTTAACATCGTGGCAATCCCTTGCCAGACACCCTTAATGTTCATGAAATTAAATTTTATTTACGTTATAGTATAAAAGCTGATTTTTATATATAGTACTTGGGTAATAAGTAAATAATGTTTCCTCGTTAGCCAGACGTTTTTGATACACACACACCTTTTACACACCTTTAGTACCGTGTACCTGCCAAAGCCACTGTAGCCCAAACTTCATAATGGCCCATCGTTGTTACCTGTGTTGGGAGCATGCGCTGACAAACTTTCAGCTTTTATAAAATAACGAAGGTCTGGGGTTCACGGGCTCTTAGACTATAGCCCTTATTATAACACGCCTGGTTGGTGGTCCAGCACGCTAGAGATCTTTTATGACAGGCCTGGCTTGTGATACCGTAATAGCGACGCACATATATATGGAACACAAAAAACATATTAATCATAGAATATTCATATTGAAAGTAATTTTCCCGTATTTATTCATAATTCTATAAGTCACGTTAATAGAGATCAAAAAGTACAAAATTAAGTACATACGCCATACTGGGCCTGACCTAAGTCTAGCTATTCTACCCACATTTCTTTGCACGCATGAGGTCTTAAAGATATTAAGTAATAAATATGAAATATTAATGAAATCTCCAGTAGATTAAATGTCACGTTTACGCAGAGTTATCCTGTTGCACAGACGCTAAGGTAGCTTCTATTATAAGGTTGAAGTCCAATTCGTTGAGGCTTGCCTTGGCTGTCAGAAGATCCAAAAAAGTGTCCAATGGGGAGAGACGCTCGCCAGAGGGCAGGGCGGCAATTCCAGCTGAAAATAGAAATATAAAATAGGTAGGTAATTTTTTATTAATAGCAAGCTTTATAGCAATGTATTCCACAAACAAACATGATCCTTAAGGGCTGTGATCACTAGGTGGAGAGCAAATACGACTATACGTAACATCCATACTTTAAAAAATTATGATTTCCTGCCATTATTTAAATATGAAGAACAAGATTGTATGTATTGACTTTATAGTGTGTAAAGCAAGAATAAAAACATACCTGCCTCTTCATGCTAGTATTCTGAGTTGATAGCAAGGTGTCCGTGAAGCCAGCCAGGGTAAACTTCAGCTGAAGGGGATGTTACAATTTCAAACAGGTCTGGTTTGATGGCGCGTGTGCTGTGTGTGTACCGACCGGTGTCGCTGAGCGGGCGGTGGCGCGCGTGCTCGTGGTGGTGGCTGGCGCCGCCGCTGAGCAGCGTGGCGGCGTGGTCGCGCGCGCGCACGAGCAGTGCGGCGCGGCCGCCCCCGCCGGCACAGGTGTGCTCGGGTGGCGCGTGTGCTGTGTGTGTACTGACCGGTGTCGCTGAGCGGGCGGTGGCGCGCGTGCTCGTGGTGGTGGCTGGCGCCGCCGCTGAGCAGCGTGGCGGCGTGGTCGCGCGCGCGCACGAGCAGTGCGGCGCGGCCGCCCCACGCCGCAAGCGCACGCCGTGCGCGGCCCTCGCCGACCAGCTGGATCAGCCGCAGCTTGTTATTCACCGCAGTCTTGCTCTCGTCGTCCTTACCTGTGTTCAAATCATTTTTGCCATTATTCTTGTCAACGCACAAACTTATTAGTGCCTTGACTGCAGCCCACACCTATTGTGTAATTAAACGAGCAATACCAGTGCACCACAGGTGACGCATTAAAAACTACAAAGGAGCACACGTCTAGCGTGCATAACGTGTCAAGATAAGCGCTACACTAATGCAACCAAACACATAAAAACAATGTTATGTAGCCGATGGGGATACACCTGTCGTGTGAACCGCATGCTCGTAACGCTTATTTTTATACGTTAAGTATGTGAAGCCGCAGTCATTGTGGTCAGTTACGCGAATGAAGGAAACATGTGATGAAGCGATCGGATAGGGGTTTATGGGTTTGACGAAAAGTTTACGGATTAATAGAGGCATTCAAATGGATGTATTTATCAGTAAAACTTGCGTTTAAAACAGTAAAAAGATCAATATTAAAAAAGAAACAATAATACTTACAAGCAATAATAGCTTTCATGACGTCTATCTGCAGCTCGAACACGTTCCTGTGCACGTATTGTACGAACGCGTGGAACGGCAGCGCGCGGTACCCCAGGTACGTGAAGAACGAGCTGAACCCCTGCGGCAGCGGGAACGCGATCGAGTCCGCCGCCAGGTAGTATTGCTCGAGGATCTTGAATAGCAGGAATGCGTGCGTTGGCTCCATCTCATCGCTGTTGGAGCATCACTTCATTAATATTGAGTAAAGCTGTAAACTTAAACCAGTGTTAAGAGGTAACACAGTAACGAAAGTTAAACTTACCGTAAATTATCCGTGACACATTAAAACATTCCCATAACAAGCCAAAAAAAAAAACAAAATACAAATCACAAAAAATGAACGCACCAATAAAACCAACAAAACCACTAAAAATAGACAAAAGAACGTAACCAAACGAAGCACACACGTCCATTATTTAGGAAAACTAAACACATCACACGGTAAAAATAAGAGCAACTCAACACAACCGTCAAAGGCAGCTACTTCACGCGAAAATCGTCAAACCAAGAAAAGCGACAACACAATGATGAAAAACCTCGCAATGGTGCAAGAGGTTCGCAATCCATACATGAATGTGAAGCCGCGATGCTGGTTGTGCGCGGGCGCAGCGGCGGCGGCGCGCGTCACGGCGCGACACAGCGCGCGCGACGCGTCCAGCTGCGCCGACGCCCAGCGCGTCGCCACCGCGTGCACGCCCGACTCCACGCCGCGACCACCACCACCACTCGCGCCACCCGCGCCCGCCCCCCCGGCCCCGCTCGACCCGCCCGACCCGCTGCACTCGCGCATCAGGTGCACGCTCACCTCGCGTAGGTTCTGGTTATGAGCGAGTAAAGTGAGAGCAAGCTCCTATTAGCTCTTTGTTCTTGATGAAAACATTGAGATGTCTCATCAAACTAGGAACCCGAGGCTGGTATGTTGGGAATACCAGCTATAGCGACGTGGCACTTCGATACATGAAGAAGTCAGGGACAGGAGGCAATGACTCCGATTGCTACGGAAAGCCTCAAACAAACACAGTCCTACATTATAATAAGACATCATGTGCGTTCAAAATCACTCACCACGGACGAAGTGGATCAACACATATCAATGTTCTAAAAACGGTGTCACAATTTATCACTCCAATCAGGACATATACGATTATAATAAACTATCAGGTTTGCGCCATAATATATACTGCCTTACAAATATTAAAAATGTGAAAGTTTGTGAAAATATTTGGATTTTTGTTAGAAGTGAACTCAGAAACAGCTAAATCTAATTCCATACGCGCAATGATACTTTTGTTCCGGTAATTTGCTCGCATGGGAAATACCTTTTTTTATCTGATTTTTCAAAGAAATTGCGTTTGGTTCGAACAGGTGGCGCTATGAATCGCTACAATGCTTTAGGGACTTTTGTAGCTGAAAACACATTTTACGTAGACGAAACTGCGAGCATCACCTAGCAAATCATATATTACCAAATATCTTTTGCGCTACGTTGTACTACATTCTATATAACCTATCATCAGTAATTAAAATGACACAAAAACTGGATTATTCACATAATTAATACCCAACTAACACTACGTGACTCACCGCGGCAATAATATGCTCTTGCTTGCTAGCAGTGCAGACGTCTAGTTCGAAGAAGGGCAGCAGGTCCTGTCCGCTGCCCACCGACGAGCGGCGCTGCGGCGCGCCCAGCGCCGGACCCGCCGCGCTCGGCGACAGCGGCGTGCTGCACCGCGACAGCGCCTCCGGCTACACCATATTACATATTTACCTATACATTTGTCCAACCCATGCTGAGATTATAAATGCGGAAGTACGAGGTAACTCTGTCTATTTTGATAAAATTTGGTACGGTAAGCTTCAAACTCAAAGGAGAAACCGAATAGCGCAGCTATGGCTAAACACACGTAAATTGAGGGTTCGATAAAAAAAATGACTAATGTGTCAATTGGAGAACGCACAGACGAAAGTGTTTTACTAAGAATCAAAATTCGGCGGTCAACGTACACAGTAATATATATGGGAATATTATTTGTGGCATGTAGTCGTACCTGGTAGCAGTGCAGACTGACGCGCAGCTTGTCGAGGACCTGCTGCGGCGCGAGGCGCGGCGGCGCGCGGTCCGTGAGGCGCGCCCACACGCGCGTCCACACGTCCTCCGCGAACTGGCACACGCGCTGCCTCGGCGCCAGCACCACCGCCGCGCTGTTCCACAGCTTCTCCTGCGACACCGACACGCACATGTTGCGCACCTGTACACCAATAACATTCCAATTAATACGGTAGTTTAGTGACCATTTCCACCACTTTCACACGTAAATTGCGGCGCCTAAACAATGAATTATCGTACGTGCGGCACATTATCCGCACGGCCCATTGTTTCACACTCACGTAGCAAGTGCAACTCCACACACCTAGCGTGTAAAAATAAGTGCATCGCCAGTGCAATGACACAACACAGACTGTTGTGTTCGCATCGGCTACATGATAAACAGCGTATGTATTATGCTTCATTACTGTAGCTCTCATGCGTGTAATTTCTTGTGTGCATCCTTGTAAATATATTTTTATAACACGCCTAGCATAATATGATGCTGCACTGACGTTGCGTGCCTAAAAACGCAACAGGTGTGTGTGCCGCAGTCAAGTTGTTAATTACAAAACGGTGCGAAGAACCTACGCCGTAATTTAAGAATATTGACATATCAAAGACTATGTTCAATTTTGGATTTTTACTTTCCCAGCAAGTCACATTTTGATTATCACTGTTCTAATCTATGTGTAAAAGCCTCAAGAAATCCCCAAAGAGTAAGGACCGTCAACATTTAGTTTTTCCAATTATAGCAATCATACATTTACTTCCTCGTTTGTTAAACTGTAAAAAGTATTTGAGTGGTGCCATCGACCTTGACGTCAGCGAACTTGAGGTGCAGCGTGAACGGCAGCATGTTGCACAGCGGCAGCGCGGAGGCGGGCAGCGAGCGGCGCGTGAGCGCATGCGTCGTGCCCACCAGGTACTCCTGCAGCACGCGCTGCAGCCCCCACAGACCCTCGCGCTGCGACACGCACGACCACGACACCAGCTGCCAAAACATTTCACCTAATGTTATGAGGACCTCTCTGACGCCGAACCCCTCAACTCTCTGAGAGATCTACTCCAGGCACATCCTGTTAGAATAACAAACAAAATGCGTCCGGCCAGTTGGAGTAGAATCACGGATCGCCGTCAATAAACCAATAATGATCTTAAATTAATATTATCTATATTTTAAACACGTTACGTGTCCGACGTCCACTCCAAAGTTTTATTTAATTAATAATACTGCCTGCAACTTTAAACTACAAAAGACCATTAAACATATGTAAGTTTTCCATTATCATACCTCTTCAGCCAAGTCCATGTTCCCCTCGTGCAGTATCAGATAGTGCATGATCGCCAGCTTGTTCTCTATCGCCGTGTTGCTCTTAAATGTAGCAGCCAGGTCCTTATCGGCGACGGAAACAGTCACTATGTCTAGGGTGTTAAGGTCGACCATCGCGTGCGGCCCCCAGCCGAGGATGGGCGCCAGGCTTGGCCCGCTCTCGCGCTCATCTACGGGTATAACGATATGGCAGCACGGCTCGTGGTAGAGGCTGATGTCTATCAGATGGGTGTATAGCATCGGAATGTTCACCAGAAGATGGTTATCTGTAAATAAGATGGTATAAGAAGATAAAGAATAAATTTCCATTTATTCTTGACTAGGGTTTTTATGGCCCCGCCTTCGTAGACATCCTATCAGGACATATGAACACAATTCTGAGATAAAAACTACCCTATATGTTAATACAAGACTTGGTCTATCCGAGTTAAAGTCCATTCAAAATTGTTTAGCGGTTTAGGTGGTTATAGAAGGTACATTTAATTCTTAAAATATCTCAACAAAATTAATTGGACACGATTGCACTTTGTACAGCAAAAAATTGTACTTGTCATTAACCTAAAAAATGTGACAACTCATCATGTTTGCTGAAGACAACTATAGTGACCTTCATATAGCGTGTAGGAAGGGCGTAGTGACTTGGCAAGCGCCCACGGCAGGTCCGGCACCACGCTGTGCACCACGCACCCGTGCTGCAGCAGCGTGATGGAGTACGCGAAGTTCACACCAGAGTCCTTCAGGTCCGCGCTGTCTTCCATCACTAGGGATGTGGTCGAGTCGTCTAAGGGCTGAAAAAAAACCTCATTGTTCCGTGTACCATAAGGACCAATTTCAATCGCTTCGTTCAATGTTGAGATTAAACCAATAGGAATAAGTCATTTGTATGTATGTCAAAAAAACTTTATTAATTTTGACACCGCAATGACCCACTGCACCTGTTGGTAGAGTTGATTCCATATGGTGTCGACTGACGGAAAAAATACGTTACCAATCGATACAATTATGCCGGCCTGTTTTCAACCGGGGTACACTTACATGGGGTACTATATCGGGTTTTACATTTTTGTTCGGTTGCTGCTATTCAGGCGGGTATAATCATCCCACCACCAACATGCTTTAAAAAATATGTTGCGTCGCCGTGACATTAGTTTAACTAGCGACCTGCTTCGTATTATATTATCCATAATTTATTTGTCGTACAAAATATTAATGAATATACACATAAACTTCGTCTTAAATCCGTCCATTGGTAAAAGCCATATAAAAATCCGTTAGATAATTTTATAATAGCTTTTGCGGCTCCGCCCGCATGAAATAATTTCCCGGATTAAAAATAGCCCATAGCTAGGTGTAATGTAGTTTCCTATTAGTAAAAAAAATAATAAAAACCGTTTAGTAGTTCCTAAGATTAGCGCGTTCAACCAAACGAACTCTGCAGCTTTATATATTAGTATAGATACGTAAGGTGAAGAACAAATGGGAGAAAGTAATTCCTTACCTTGTACAGATAGTGATGGCAGATGCACAGTATGCCGCGCTGGTCGCACACTATCTGCAGGTCGAGGCTGCAGTCGTGCACGCGCAGCGGGATGGGGTCGTCCTCGTACGCGCCGCAAGCCGCGCCTTCAGACGAACTCGACACGTTCGGCAGGCTTAGCGGGATGTTCATCTGGGAGAGGACACTTACCATGTATAATTAATAATAAGGTGTAAAAACCCCAACTACATCAATACGTGTTACCGCCATTTTTAATGAATTCATAATTTCGGTCTAAAATTGGAACAGATCAAAGGTTTTTTGACATGCTTGCATATGAAATAAGACTGACTCGGTAGTGTAGTGGAATTACGGTACGACTGCAGTGCTAAGGTCTCTAGTTCGAGCCTCAGACAGGACAAAATTATATTGGGTTTTCTGCTCAATATCAGTCCGGAGTCTGACATTTGTGGTCTATATGGCGATAGGCTCGCTCCCTATCACATCATGGGACGGAATACGCACAGCGAAAAAAGTGAGTGAGGTTACAAATGACTTTAAATTTTGACCACTTTATTCTCTTAATCAGATCTGTATCACCGCGCAAGCTCTCCAAAAGAACCGGTCTTCGTACCATGATTTTCCACGGATAAAATAGAATATAAATAATAATACTCGCCTTGTATTATATACTTATAGGGGTTAAGGAAGTGTTGTAGATGTTTGGGCCAAAATTTCAACATTTATGTTAAGTAATTTATTTATTTATTTATTTATTTATTTCATTTTAGGAAGGCTTACAGACTAATTTACAATTATACAACAATATATTCTAACAAATTGCTGACAATAAGCCTCCACCTATAGATAACTTAAATAAGCGCCTTACATGTATAATCGAAATTAGGAAGGACTTTTACACGGCATTACATTAAAATTTAAGCCATTGTGTCCATAAGTATTTTATAAAGTATTCAATTAATTATTAGTAAAGAATTGCTGTGATAACAATCGTTTTACAGTTGTCGTGCTGGTGCAAAATAGATCGATGTTTAGGTTCAGAGGCAGACTATTAAAGTTGTTCATACTACGAAGCAAAAATGAATTTCTCCTATAATTTGTTTTAGCAAACAACACACTTAACATCCCTCTTTGTCTGAGGCCTAAGAGATTTGTACGAAGAGATATTCTTGCAAGTAAATCAGGGCAATCAATAGTGCCATTAGCTATCTTCATGAGTAAGCAAATATCATTAATTTGGCGTCTAATTTCTAGTGGTAAGAAGTGATACTTTTGACAGCGAGCATAATATCCAGGCGTCGATTGACGTGCTTTAAAATCAAGATATGTTAAGAATTTCCTTTGAATTCTTTCTAACCTCTTTATGTATGTATCATATTGAGGATTCCAGACTTGAGATGCGTACTCGAGATGGCTACGTACGAATGAACAATATAAGACCTTTAGTGGCTTTAGTGATCGAAAACCAGCGGTGGTTCTTAAAATAAAACCTAACGCCTTAGACGCCTTACATGTAATTTCATTGATGTGCTTATCAAAGAGTAATTTGCTATCATGTATAATACCGAGGTCCTTTATACTATTCACTTTAACAATGGTGTCGTTATTGAAGTTGTAGCTAACGTCTATGATTGATTTTGCCTAGAAAATGTAATATTATAGCATTTAGACACATTTAATTGTAATTTATTGCGACTACAATATAAAGCAAACCTATCAAGATCTTCTTGAATTTTAAGGCATCCGACTCTAGGCGGATGGATTTAAAAATTTTCATGTCGTCGGCGTATAATAATATAGTTGAATTACGAAAACATTCTTTTATATCTCCTATAAATGCAGTAAACAATAGAGGGCCGAGTATGGACCCCCTGCGGGACGCCTGATGGTATAGACTTCCAACAAGATGTGTGTCCATTGAGTACCACAGCCTGAGTGCGATTGTCAATATATGACGCAAACCACCGGTAGAGGTCACCGTGTATACCTGCAGCCATAAGCTTTTTCAAAAGTATTTGATGGTCAATTCGATCAAAGCATTTACTATAGTCAGTGTAGACTACGTCCACCTGAGCATAGAGACTGAGAGATTCAGTTATAAACTCATTGAACAGAGTAAGATTGGACGTAGTGGACCTATTTTTAAGAAAGCCATGCTGCTCATTAATAAAGTTACAGGATAAGGCAGAATAGACTGCTGAGTATACTATTCTTTCAAGGACTTTCGAAAATAGGCACAGCTTTGAGATAGGGCGGTAGTTAGTAACCTCTGCCTTGTTGCCTTTTTTATAAACAGGGGTTATAAAGGCAGATTTCCAAATTCTCGGAACAACTCCTTCTAATAATGAGCGCCTAAAGAGAATACAAATTGGAACAACAATGTTTTCGGCACAATTTACAACGTATATAGGTGGTATAAGGTCTGAGCCTCCAGATTTATTGAGGTCAAGCTTGCGAAGAAGCTTCAATACTGTACTCGGACATATATCAATGGAGCTAATCAATGAGTTGTTATAAGCTGTATAATTATAATCATCTATTAAGTTGGAATTTTCAACAGTGTCCTGAAAGGTCGAATAAAAGAATTCAGCAAACAGATTACTTATACTCTCACCAGTATCAGCGGAAGATTCTTGATATCTCATTATTTTTGGAAAATTGTTAGAACATTTCTTGTTTTTAACATATGACCAGAATGTTTTAGGGTTATCAATAATTGCTTTTTCAAGGTTATTCATATATGTATCAAAGCATGAACGTTCAATTTCAATGACTTTACGTCTTAACAGAGAGAAACATTGATAATCAGATTGATTGCCATATATTTTGTACTTTTTATGGTACTTGGACTTTTCCTTTAGCATTTTTATTAAGGCCCGACTATACCAGACTGGATGAGACTGCTGTGTTACTAATTTTAATGGAATAAATTTATCTCTTAATTCGTATAATTTACTATAAAACTTAGTTACTGCATCGTCTAATTTATTACATTTTAAAAACTCATCCCAGTCGATGTTGGCAAGAGCACTGTTAATTGGGCCATAATTACCTTTGCGATACATATATTTGGCAGTTACCTTGTCAAGCAAATTATCTATTTCAATATATTTTGTATAAATAAGCAATGACTTATGGTGAAGATCTATGGGTACAGCAAGAGAATCAGAACACTCAATGACTTCCACTTTATCATTCGCGAAAACTAAATCGAGGAGTCTATTATTCATATTTCGTTCTTTGTTATACTGGGATAAATTACATAGGTTCATAGTGTCAAAGAAGTCAGAGAGTAACCGATTTTGATGATGTTTAGGTAATAATTCACTACTGTCAGGGGAATCATACCACTCTACTTGATTGCCAAAATTAAAATCACCTATTATAATAAATTTATCCAGAGGGTGGCTACATATTACTGTGTTGAGGTTATTAGTGAAATTACACAGTTGAGTGCTATACGAATTACCAAAATTTTCATTACACAAGTACAGTGCACAAATATTTATATTATAAACAACTGACGGTCGCCTTTTCTTTAGTGAAATAGTAACCCATAAATCCTCTGCTGAGCTTCGCCAATCACATCTTTCAAAAACTGTCAAATCTTTCCTAACGGCGATTAAAACGCCTCCACCAAGCGATTGCGATGTCAGTCTGTAGTCTCGGTCACGTCTCCATACCAAGTACCGATTGTCGAATAGCTCAGTGTTACCTATTCCATCAACTAACCATGTTTCAGTAATTATAATCACATCATAGGAACTTAAACACGTATTCCTAAAGAAATTATTAGTCTTCGTACGTAGCCCACGCACATTCTGATAGTATATACTAAGAGATGAAGGAACCATTTATGCTGCGGATCCAAAAAACTATATAATAGCATACACAAAGAGTTACAATTTTTGTATTTAAAGTGACATAAGTTAAGTTTGAGAGGGTAAATCTAAATTTATTTAAAGCACACATTAAAACACGGTTGTTAGAAATCTTTAACTTCGAATTATTACTTACTAAGGTGAAATGAATAGAAACAAAGGCGGCTATTGTGACCGGGTCCCAAGCACAACACATCCTAATCGACAATGAACAGCCACTGAATATAAGCTCTAAGTATAAGAATCTAAGATTTAAATTTGTATAGCAACTTAATATTAAATAAAAATATAATTTCACCGTTTCTTTGCAACACACTGCACAGTGACACAGTATTTGATGAAAAACGTGAGTAGCACACACAGTGATGTGGTTCTCAACATTTAGCGACGTATGTATTATCAAACAATAATTTATAGACACTAAATTGCTAAACATAGGCATTAAATTATTTTTGTAAGGTCTTTTTCTGAATTTATCACAAGAACAGGCGAGGTATCGTTTTTTCTTATATGTATCTTTGCATGCTTTACCCAGATATAACGGAAATCCTTTACGGCAGCGGCTTTCTTTGCTTTGGATAGGAGTAGCTTGTTTTTTGCTGTTAAGTGGTCATTAATGAATACTCTGCGCTGACCTGGTAATCCAAAGTATGCAGCTGTAAATGCGGACGACTTAGAAGAAATCCTGGCTGCTGCAATAAAGTCCTCTTTCACAAATCTGTTATTGAAGCATACAATAATTGGTTTTATGTTGTCCTTAACAAGTGTTGGTACTCTTGTGATAAAGTTGATTTGGTTCTTAGTGATGGGATACTGAATTTTAGCTCCAATGGTTGTTAATATGTCGAACAAGTTTTCGCCATTATTTTGAGGTATGCCTTTGATTTCAAGATTATTCATTCGTGACCACTGATCTCTGGCATTAATTTCCTCCTCAGACTTATTTATTTGGGCTTGTAAGGTGTTAACTTGGTTTTGAATCTTCTCCACTTGAGCCAAACGCTGCTCGAAATCCTTGATTTTTATATTGAATTCCGTTATTGTTTTATTAGACTCTATTACTGAGGTTTGCAGCTGCGCAAATTCTGAGCGAAGAGCCTTAATATCTTCTGCCAGTAATTCCAAAGGAGCCAACTTTGCACTTATGGCCCTAATTTCTTTTAATACACGCGATTCCGTGTCGAGCTTTGGCGAATTTTGTTCGCTGGTAGTAGTTGATTGTTTACATTTAGCGCACCTCCAAGTGAGTCTTCTATCACCCAATTTCCTGAAGCCTGTCTCGGTGACACCCGCGCATTGGTAGTGTAGGACCAAGTGACACACTGAACATTTGGCTCCTTCCGTCAAGTGATCTCTGCAGACGCCACAACTTTGGGTATCCATTTTCAAAAATATACTAGGAAAAATGTTGAGACACACTGATGTTTTTAATAAAACGTAGTAAGGGCGCACGTTAAGAGATGACCGAACAGCACCAAGCCTACGGACTGACTGAATATTTACTGAATATTTTAATTAATACAATTCACATGATGTAGGATCGATTGTGCAGGCCATTCTAAAAACTAAGCGTAGTATTTTCCACAGCGTGTACATTTTGCGCTGACCCTAGTTTGAGATGTATATTAAACGTATAGGAGTAAGAGAATCAGAAAATATGGACGATATTAGCATGGATAAAGCTGGAATTTTGGAAACGGTCTTAAATGTAGGCTATATTTTATGATGTACTCGTAAGTAACTTTAGCGCTACCATTAAAATATCTTCAAATCACCAATCCAGACTGGCGGTAACCGCAATATCTATTACTGCCGCCAAACAGCCGTGTGTAGTCACTGTTGTGTTCCGATTAACATTGTAACCAATATAACTACTGGCCATAATAAAACTTAACACCTCATGTCTCAGGAAGGCGAGCGCAGTGGAATACCAAACAACATGGTCCCCCCCGTGACCATGAAGGCTGCAAAGTCTTCGAAACGTCGGGAGAAAATAAAATACCAGCACCGCGATAGAATCCGAAAATTAGTTTAATTTCAATACCAAACAATACTTTGTAATTGAAGGTGTTGGATTGTATTTCTACTGTTTACGCTCGATCGTATCGCTTACCATCAGTCATTCGAAGCAATAAAAAAAAATGACTCCAGCGACAAAAAAAAACTTATTCCCGTAACTATTGTACTAAGATAGTTGCCAAAACAAAACAGTCATCAGACAAAAATAACGACAGGTTAAATTTGCGCGAATGCATCACCTTCTTACGAAAATAGTGCAATAAAAATGTGCTGCGTGTGTGACAAACGCGATGCTTCTATGAAATATTAAAAATGCTGATTGTAGTTGCCAAGGTGTAAGATTTGCAATCTTTGCTGTGGAAAAACACAACAAAGTCATTTTCTAGGTAAAACAACGCGGGATTTTTCATGTTGCTAGCAACATGTGTTAGGCTTCTATTATGTTTAAGCAGTACGTCTGGGTAAGAAGTAGGTATCACTGCAAGGTCTGTTTCTACTTCCATGAAGCACTATGCAAGGACCAGTCCTGGATTTGTAAATAGGCCGTATAGGCCGCGGCCTATACGCGGCAGCTTCTTAGGGGCGGCAGATTTCAGAGGACGCTCACTCGATTTAAGTAATCATTCGTTTATTTAACTTTAGTGCCTTCCATAATACAAACAAACGGAAAATTATTAAGTATTTTAGAAACCTCCATACATACATAAGCCTACCTACGTGGTACGACGGAAATAAAGTGGCCTACACTCATAAAAAAATATAAATCTGGCACTGGCAAGGACTGTTATGTTCTGATTTGAACAACAATTTTTGCGAGTGTAATTACTGGGCATTGTGGCACGTAACATAAGAATTACGTGTTAGACTGAAAAACACAATTCGAAGTACTGCTACACTATGCAAACCATTCAAGGTGACGCTGCATAAGCAGTCGTTGCGATTATAATGACACGAGCGAACTGCTTTCGCGTTTCCACACAAATTACACACGACATAATTCTACATTTAAAGATCAATTATATTATTGACACAATATAATCCTTATATTAAACTTAGGTGGAAGTAAGTGTGAAAAAGGAGGTGCTTAATTGTACTTATTTATATTTTAAGCACTGTATAGTTAGGTAAGGATACACTGGTCTTAAAATTAGCTACACCATAAGGTCATATCTTAGCACTTACGACAGTCTCGTGAGGCAGGTCAGCGTGGAACTGCAACGCGGAGAGCGTCGGCGTTGCCTCCGACGGAGACTTCACCTCCTCGCCCTCCGCGAAGCTCTGCGCTGATTGACGGAAATGGATGTAGTAGAGGACCTGGATACAAAATAAAATTACGGTAACTGAATATCAGTGTTTAAATTCTGCAAAATATAATTCATTTAATAATAGAATTTAAAAAAGTATCAAGCGAATCAAGGACCACGAAATAAAGTAGGTACTTGGGTACAGTTTTGGATATGTCCTTATAGACCGTGGCCTAGGAGCGACAGCGGTTTAAGGGGCTGTATATTATACAATATGTACGGCATGGCTGCAATCAGGAATCTTTTTTTATGCCCCTGTTAAAACAGGCGCACAGACACGGGAGTGGCTTATACTTAGGAAAAATATAAATCCGCACTACTTGACTATCCATATATTAATAAACGCAGTTTATAGAATTATTATCCAGTGCATAACCACACATTCAACAAATGTTTATTTTGTGCATAAATTATCTAACTGCCACTTGACTCATAAAATTATAACTTATCACTGTACCCATTTTCCTTGTTTTAAGTTGTATAACAGCCAAGTGTACTACACTGGTTTAAAAGATTTGAAGTCAACAATAATTTTAATGTTAATTTCAAAACTGAGTGTGTTTTTCCTCCACTACTCAATTATCATATTTTTATATAATATTTAACTTGCAGCTGCACTTGCACATTATTCTTGGAATAAAAGCACTGAGCATTTGCTCAAATTAAAAAGAAGCTTCTATGTTAATTCAGGATTTATCTATGAAAAATATTTATTCAGTAGTAAATGAGTGATATGCTAACAAACATCATCACAGAACCAATCTATATTAGTGAGATTACCTGATTGACACAGTCCCACTGCGCCCATGAGAATACTTTGACAATGGTCTCAGGTTCAGGGTAGATGCCGTCAAAGCCCCATTTCTCTGTCCCATCATCAAACTCATTTAAAAACATTGGGGTGCGGTAGATCTTTATACCTAAAATCATAATCATTTAATATATAACATAATGCAATTTTATAACAAGATATATTTATTATTGCCACATTGACATCCAGTCACAGAGTAACTGTCAACTATGAGGTTGTGGATTCAAATTATATGGGCTGTTAAATTTATTGCTTGTGTTTTTTTTTATTTATTTAAATTTATTGTTGTATTTATTTGTGCAAAAAAACTATTCATCAAATGGTATATTCTTAAAAAAATGTGTCAATTTTACCAAAAAAGAGCTTGCCTTCATTTGCTACTACTTTGAACTATGGTCAACCTGAACCCTCTATTGACCTCTTAATTAACTAAAAGAAGTGGCTTAAATGGCATGACAACTTACACTCTAAATGTTTAAAAAGCAAGAATCTATCATTCCTTATACCGGGACTGTACTTATTGGTCTTTCCATAAACATACTGCAGCATTATCTGCTTCGTAGAGCACTCTTCAACTTCTTCAGGCACTCGCTCTTTATCAGGAAGCAAGCAGATCAGAAATGGGCAGTATAGAGGTTCCTTTACTTCTGAATCATCTGTTGGTAGTGTCTTCACCACATAGGCTAGTAGAGTGTGTGTGGCATTCACAGAAGCTTGGATTATGTTCAGTTTATCATCAAATGTGTGGAGTATAGACAATGTTTTAGTTTTATTGGCATAGACACCAATGTTCTGAACTTCCTTATCATCCTTTGCTGTTGATATCCATGTGAGGATCTGTGAACCATCTTGTTCCTGGCCGAGTAATCGCCACTCTCGTGCTGTTACCTCTAAAAGAAACATTCATCACAGGCCATTCAATAAGTTAAAAAATTCATTGTTAAAATCTGATAGGTTATCTGACAATTTTTTTATTAAAATTATACTGCATACCTCCTCCTCACAATTTCTTATGAGCTGTAGAATTACGTTTTTATAAAAGTGTAAAGATATAAATGCATTATAATTGTTTTTTATTTCTGAAATACTATTATAAAAGATTTATGTATGTCATAATATTCGAGAATAATAATAGCCATCATAAAATTAAAATCTCTTATGTACACAACACTGTAACAGTTTATAATATAATGTAGGTGCTGTATTCCTCTCCTTATAAGGCGCCAAGCTCTAGCTAGTGACAGAAAAAGCTCGTGAAATGTGACATTAACTATCATCAATCGAATTATTATTTGATATAACTGAATCGAGATGATCACAACACTATTTTCATGTAGTATATACTTTTACCGTGTTTCAATAATTGATTTATAAATATAATGCTTTTAAATTGCAATCAAGCACTTCAATCGAAATAAAAACATTGGTGATAGTGAACCGACGCACCTACCTTCTTCAAGTTGAGTTTCAAGAATTCCACACAACTTGACAGCTAGATTTTGCACGGCCATTTTATACAGTATTATACACTGAATTCACCTGTTTTACACAAAAATACTATTTAATACCATACCATATCGCCACGTTATCAATCAAAATAGCGCACCTTTATTGACTTTTCTCGCTCATTTTCTATCAGCTGGCGCCCAGCTGTTAGAACAATGTGAAGTAACTAATACAGAACCAACAACATAAAGAACAAACATTGAATGATAAGGTTGGCCATACTACGGCGCTACTTATACAAATCAACCAATTGTATCGAGGCGCTTTAAATCATAGCGCGTTTCATTTCCCATATTATAATTTATACACACAATTAAAACTTTCACAATTTTTTTTTAATTTATCATCTCACTGCTTTATTACATCATAAATATACTTAAATTTCTCGCTTTATGTCTAAAATTCTGAACAACTATAAATAACCAATAACCGCACAATATTTTTAATTTATTAACCTTGCTTGTTTGTAATATAAGGTTTTCATAACTTCTTTGAATTATACGAAATAATATAATTTTACCGAAATACATTAACATGGAATCTTCTAACGGTGTATCAATATCATTTCATAGTATTTTCTGAGTGAAGTGTAACGTAATCAAACGGTGACGTACATTTTCAGAAGAAACAAACATGAAGTTAGCAACTTATAACCCCGCCGAGTACCAAAGTTTTACCGCGACATTTTCGCGCGGAAAGCCGGGCGTTATCGAGCCGTGAAAACCTGAAATGTAATGTGTAAAGATAGATATCCTTCTTAGGTGTTACATTTCTATTTATATTTTGTGATTTTAAGAACATATGTGTGAAATATATAGCAAAATCCATGATATTTGTGCTTAAAATTAACATCCCATATATAGTGGAGGAGGAAATTTCGTTTTGTGGATATTGGATTAATTAGTGAATGATCAGGTATGTTGTGAGTAACGATTTCGTAACTTAAAGATACGCTTCATCTTATACGATAAGTAAATTTACCAATAATTTCAGACTTTGGTCATAATTAGGTTATAAAACTACGGTGGGCGATAAACCAAGCCAATTATATTGTCAACGACTGTGCCGTTTTAGATGCTTTTACTTTGATTTTTCTACGAATAATTCATTTCTAAATTGGTTTTAAGATTGTATCATCTCGTGCACGGGCTATTTTTATCAATTTCCATAAGTGGATGGGCCGAGAAACCCAAGCTTGCGACGTGTCTAATGGCGCTGACGGGATGATTTCGCGCGCGAATGTGACGGATTCGTGGCATTTTTTCGAGCAGCGGATTGATAAATTTCAACATTTTAACGCTTAATATCGATAGTTCATGCTCTTTAGCGAATGTAAAATACTAAAATATCCACATTATCTATGAATTACTGCCCTAAAATACGCTTAGAAAAATTTTCTCCCGCCAATCAGCAGGGGGCACGCTGTAGGAAGATCCATCTATTTAGCGTACAATACGCCCTAATATACCGTATTTTTAGTATTTATGCAATTCTACAATGGTTCCAGTTAAAATAGAGCCGATCAGTTTTATGTTAAATTTGGAAATATGCCCTCAATTACGGTTGTCAAGTGACATAACCCTATTTGCAACTTGAACATGACATGCGGTAATTTTAGGCAGTATTTAGCTAATTTGAATAGTAGAAATTAAAAATGGAGAGTCGAATAATGTATGGGCTATATGTTTTAGGCTGTGGAGATAGTGTGGCGGTGTCGCTGCCCCCTCTACAATGGCACAAACTGGGTATGTAGAAACTCGACTCGGATATCACATTCGAATGCTGACCTTGATGTCTATTGCTTATTTATTGCCATTGACACTCATTTACAGTTCCTCCAGCGAATCTAGTGAAAATCGTATGAATCTAAAGAGAAAGAGGAACTCCACAGACGATGAGGTGAGTACAGTCACAAACATTCAATGCACAACCACACAAACCCATGTTAACACCACTCAATCCACTTGTAGTTAGAAAACCAGCCCCCGGCAAAGATACCTTCCAAGACTGATGAGGACATTGATGACCAGCCTGCTCACAATGTGGTGGTGGAGTCATCATCATGCTCCAGTGACGAAGAGAGCTCACAGTATGAAGGGAATGAACCAAGGAGTGTTTTCACAGACTTAGATTATAACCCAGACAGTTTCTTAAGCCCACCGAGTATACCTGATCTTCCTAACTGTGTGCTGAGCCCTTTGGAGAATGTTGCTAGAGGCGAGTCCACTCCACATTCAAATAAGAGGCCAAGGTATGTATATTAACTAGTTTAGATGCAATTGTTTTACGAATCACTGTTAACTGCATTAGTCCAATCAGTATATTGTAATTAACATAATGTTTAAGTTAAGCATAGACTTCTATTCAGACTGAAGAACTACAGAAACAATAACATTCCCCTGCAGTGTCATATTCTAGGTGTTGAATATGTAAACTTTGACTTCCAGTACAAGTAAACCCCTGTGCCCCACACCACCAAAACGTAAATGTCCCCTGCCTGGATTGTCCTGGGCGGATCCTAAAGATGTGTGGAACAGCATGTGTGATTGTGACGCCAGGTCTAGCATGAAGAAGAATCCCAATATGTTTGACAATCATCCAAATCTTCAGCCGAGGATGAGAGCTATCCTGCTGGACTGGCTCAATGAGGTAAGATGAGGCTCCTTTTACAACTTATTTATAGTCTTTTAGAGTTTAGAATGTAGGTCCAGTATTACAGAGGGTTGAATGTGTAAGGGATATATGGGAAAGGAACTTCAGTTCAATGTAAGCACTTGGGAGTAAGTACTTCAAATACAGCAGCAAAATTGCAAATGTTTTAAAGGTTTCTTATACAATTTTATATGTCATTTTGTGTACAGATCTTAAATGAGTAGTTGTATTTAGGACATGAATTTAGATAGTTGACTTTATACATAGATAATATTATGTATATGAAGAAAGTAGACCTGTTATGAAGTAGTCATGTTAACATATTTTTTGTAAAATTTCATGCTGTCATGCAGTGGTTTTTTGATGGTAAGTGTAAATGGTTTTTTTCTACCAAATCTTTACATGTGGAAAGTGATGTAATAAAGGGTTCAATGACCTCCTTTTTTGCAATGTTCATTGAACTCTTGGCCACCGCGTTCCCGATTCACCACAGTAATTTGTTTTCAATATGATTTTTTGACAGTTTTGATGAATCCTTGACATAAAATAGCTCAAGTGAAATTTTGTTAGCACTTGTTGCTATGTCGAAAATTAAACTTGATTCGTTTGCATCCGCGAATTTATCGAATAAGTGGAGGACGTAGGTATAATACAATTAAAATACCGTTTTTAAAATTTCATTAGAATGGCGTGGTGTAGCCCCGCCACAGAACGACAGCACGTGGTGCATACGGGCGCACCGTTTCGCGCGTTTGCAGCGTGTGACTTTCGGTATAACCCTAAAACCAAACCGCAGAATATCAGCGACGATAACCTAGCGTAGAGGAAAGCATCCCGTTGACAACATTGTAGCTAACGCTTTAAATATGTTTGTGCTATATTGGTTTATATATTTATTACCTAGGTTTGTAATATAGAGACTACTGCAGTGGTAGTCCTAATATCCTATTGACATCATGAATATGCAAAAAAGTAGCGTAAAACAAGAAATTCCATTAATAATTATTTATTATTTCGGTCTCGAGCTAGGCTGCAGCCAGTTTTGTGTACAGAATGTCTTAGAAAGCCGGCGTGCATATTTTTGCTCTAGCGTTTCTTACATCCAGTAAGATTATCATAAGTTCCCCATTCTTTACCATAAATATCGACAACTTAGTGTAAACGTTGTCTAAATTCACTTACCACATGCATAATGCAGGCATAATAGTAACAAACTATACTGGTAGGGGAACTAATTTGTTAGAACATAGATTACCAGCTTACCGTCATTAAAACATGCACAACACAATGGAACTTGACCTTCATGCGCATTTTCGATTCCGATTGTGTTGTGAATGGTAGAGATGCATTGCGGGTGTTTACTTGGATCCGGCTCGATTGAGGAATCCGTCCCATAGAAATTTTGTATGAGGAAACATGCGATTACTTAATATTTGGGGTGTAATCGAAATAGACGGTTTTCGAGTGAATATGAAAACTTGGACTTAAGGACTCGTGATGCTTAGTCTGTGAAGTCGGCGAGGTCCTGGTTCCAGTGTTGAATATGTTAGTATTAGTTGCAGCACTGTCTTTCGGAGTATAAGTAATTTCATCATTGACTAAGCTAAGATATGTAATCGATGCCTGCACAGTAAATAGTAATGTCTCTAGTTGCTCGTTGCATATTTGACGTGGTCGCTGAAAATGCGTAAAATTCCATGTTACGATGTTATGTATATGAATAAAAACTTAAATTGAACTATAACTGATTTATAGCAATAATTACTAGATACTACGAGATTTAACATCATATGCCTCAAAGTGGCGGGCAGTTCAGTGCCAAGCAGTTTTTATCAACTTCTGGGTTATATACGTACTTTAAAGGATACGGTATTTACCCACAAACAAGCCCAACTCGTTATTCTATTGCACGTTAATCACGACTGTTTTCTCCATTGCTTGTTGTTTTTTGTCTTTAGGAGTAGCGTTGTTTTTCCTTATTACCATCGGTAGACGAGCAGGCGTGCCACCTGATGTTTAGCGATCTGCACTCCCCAAACACTTACAATTTACAATCATGGGTGCGCTACCGACGTTAAGGGAAGGGAATAGGGATTAGGTATGCGTGAAGGGTTCTTTTGGCATCCAAATATCTTAGCAATAAAGCTACGAGCCGTTACTCCACCTCGGCTTTTGTTATACCGGTCGAGCTGGTCATTTATGTCGTAGATAATGAAATATACAGCCTCATGGTAGATAATTTTACAAAAAGAAATTAGTTTAAATTTATCAGCTGTTTTATGACTGCCAACTCGCGTGTATCACTGGTAGGTACCGGACTATATTCGGCGCAGCGGTCGACTACCTGGCTGTAAAAAGAGAGGCCGCGAGTTCGATTCCCACACGGATACATTTTTGAGACATCCGTAAATATTTATTTTGAGTTTGGGTGAGGGGTGTCGAATATTCCTGATATCTAAAGATTTCTAAGTGTGAGATCAACGAATGGATTTTTAATGTCACCTGTAAATTATATTGATTTTTTGAAGTTTATAAATTATATGAGTTACCTAAAATCTCTAAAGAAACACTTTGCTTTAAAATTATAGTCCGCAAATTTAAATAAAAAATAAAATCGCAACTAAGCCTCATTTAATACAGCATCCATCATCACGTATTTTGCTTCAGGTATAAGGTGGACAGTGAAACTGAACACTCGTTTGACGGCATTTCTAGACTCGACAGTTACACGTATAGTTAGAGCATCTATTTTATATATAGAAAACATTATGATTGACCTTGACCAGCATCTATTTTCCGCTCAGTGAATAAATTGTTCCCTAGGTTACCAAAATTATGTGGGAATTTGCATATTTCAGGAAGAAACGAATTCGATTTTTTTTAAATAATTGTAGGACTCTAATCCTTTCCTTCCTCCGATCCTTTTCACATGATATAGGGAACTGAGCATCAATCCCTCACTTCACGTTGTCGGTGTGACGTCATGCCGGCAATTTTTTGTCGATAATCAAGGGAAGAGAAATCTCTTGCCGGTAGACATTTTATTAAGTTTTCTATAGCACTATATATAAATCCTTACAGCATGAAAATTAATTGGTACA
This sequence comes from Manduca sexta, assembly GCF_014839805.1. Taxonomy (NCBI): domain Eukaryota; kingdom Metazoa; phylum Arthropoda; class Insecta; order Lepidoptera; family Sphingidae; genus Manduca; species Manduca sexta. Next base: position 2,088,754 of record NC_051139.1, read on the forward strand.
TAAATCATGATTACAGAAAACTGTATGTTGTAAGTAAAGTACAAAAAATAAGTAAATGTTATCTTAATCAAGAATGTTTTGAGATGATTTTTCTTGAGCTTGACTTCACCTAACATGCACAATGATGTAGACTGTAGACTTAACGTGTTAGAATAGAGAGACGGCGCGGCGCGACGGTGCCGGTAAATTCTTACGATGGACTTATCTAGCTGCTCTGGTTCATCTTGCTAAGCCAAGGCGCTATTGACAACGTCTATCGATGCGATTGTAAAGAGCTGATCACATTATATCCGTTTTGAACGGTTAAACTTGGATCCACAACACTTTCACGCGAATAATTATGCCCGCATGATTTAATTTTAAATGCATTTTTTGTGTCGTGCATTTGCTTTGTCCACGTGGTAACTTTATTAGTTTTTGAAGGACTGAAATGCTTATTGGCTTGTAATAAATATTTTTTTTTACTGTTATTAAATTAATTTGTTTATATATCTACACCACCCTGTCGAGTTGACTGGTACAGAATGACTTTGACTACGGCATTAAATTCGCCTCTACACCATGTATGAAGTATTAAATAAATTATAACAGGTTAGAGAAATATCTTATATTGTAATACGAATTTATGAGAAATTTATTAGCAATAAAAGTTATGAATTTTAAACCTTATGGTTTCATAATAAGAAATATATACCTAATTAAATAGTCTTGTAAGTGGCCATACTATGTTCACAGAATAAATGGTGCGAATTTAAAGTAAATTTTGGAAACGTTTGTACGTCCGTCACGCCATAAATATCGATGGCATTTTAATGGTACTTTTACTGTTAACTAGTTGAAGGTCGCGTCTGGCTTCTGTGTTCAGTGTTCCGGCCATTGGGTTATCTTTAATCTATAGATGAGCATTTTTTGCGCTTTGACCTTCGGCAGTCTGATGGCTTATATTTGCCGTATCATCGACATTGTGATAGGTATTCCACCATCTGGATGAATATTTTGTTTTCTACAACTTCCTTGTGAAACTTCCAATAATATCCTTATAGAATCAGCTTTGCGGCTTTAGCAGCAGTGCTTGGCATTACTCTATAAGTAGAAGAACACGTCCTCCCGTTTCAAACCTTTAAATATACTGAATGGCGAAGAAAAACATCGTGAGGAAACCTGCATACCTGAGAAGTTCTTTATAGGAATTTCGTGGGTGTGTGAAGTCTACCAATCCGCACTAGGCCAGCGTGGTGGACTAAGGCCTAAACCCTCTCAGAGGAGGTAGTGCCCAACAGTGGGGCAGTATATAATACAGGGCTGATATTATTGCATTATAAATATACTGAAGTTTAATATTATAAAGCTCACGTGAAATGGCATGTTCTAGAATATAGATAGAGCGAGCTGTAAGTCTCTACATATAAGCATTCTGGGTAGCTATTTAAAGTGTTGTACTGAAAACCCGCACATAGTATTCCCCTTGACGTTAAATAAAGCTATTTCAATACCTTACACTTTCAATATGAGGAAGTTCGCCATTTAAATGAACGGAATAAAGTTGGCGCGAGTCGATCGGTAAACCTAAAGCTGCTACAAAAAGTTTATCAATCGTGAGCCGTTGTCGACTCTCGTAAGTAACTGTTTATGCGACAAAAAGCGAAGGTACCGCGCTCCACCACCTCGAGTAATGTTAGACATATTGTGCAAGCCTCGCGGGCGTCGGCTTTGTCAATGGACATTGTTGGAGCCTAATCGATCTTCGACTAGACGAATGACGATTTTGAAACCGACATTTGTATTTGTAACTTTGACACGGACATTGTTAGACCAAAGTCTTTATATCTATGTGATATCTTAACCAATGTTTCAAGTGTATTTGTAAATTTGTATGCGCAGCAAAGAATCTAGAATATAAATGATTTAGTGTCTAAATAGGAGCTGGAGAGTATGGGCTAGTTTTATATCGAAAATAGTGACTGATGGAAATTCACTCGGGCGAAGCTGCGAGCCAAAGTTATTTAAAATAAAATGTATAAAATTTCTATTTAAAACATGAAATGATCTTATTACCAATCTCTTTGGTCCAGTTGATTTAAAAAGAGCATTTAAATGATTAGATATCGCGGGCCCGCGGGAAGAGTCGCGCGCTAAGTTTTTTTGTATTCGGACAGGTGTTAGTTTTCATTCAAGGTGCGCGTGTTGCGGAATCATTGCTTCAGTTATACCTCTATTCTTTATTGAAATGTTCATTGTATAATGAACTTTGTATATGATTGAAAAGACTGGAAAAACAGTTATGCCTGCGGTTGAGAAGTGTAAGTCCCTCGTTGATTAATCTTTTACTTTTTTCCCGTAGTAAAAATCCATGCCACGGGTGCCATTTATGAACCTGGGAATTAATGTTTTCCGTGGCTTTGCATTTAATGTCAAATAAAGTTCATCATTGCTGTTTTAGGATGTACAAAAAATATTATACATCCAGGACATTCATAACAATGTCAAGTATCGCCAAATTTGCCCATTGAGGTCATGACCGCGCAAATAGAACGTGTATATGGTGTTAAGAATTGAACCAATTAGGACATCCTTTGGTACCAAAACCCTGGTCACTGCGATAGACGTAATTTAATTATTCGTGTGGGTTGCTAGCCGCTACACACGCAAGAAATGTGACTTTGGACTGCCAATACTATCCTAGAGTTCCGCAACTTATAAACAAAAAAAGTCAGACGCAATCAAAAATATAGATTTTATTTATTTGGAGAAGCCTTACTCCAATTTCTTATGGTTAGGCCAAGGGGTGACGTATCAGCAGTGGACTTCATGTGGCTGAGGACCGATGATGAGGGATAGAAGGTTAATAATTTAGGATTGCGAGCAGTTTACATGTAGGGGTGGTTGCTTCGGTCTTGAGTACATTGTAGAAGATTAATAGTGTCGCAAAAGTTCTATAATTATTTAAAGTAAACATCGAATTTCACATTATTTTTCTAGTCTGCGTTCTAACTTCTCCCTACCTTTCTATTTGATTAATTTCGTTGCGGCATAAAGACAAATTAGTGGTCCCTGAGACCCGCCGAGCTTCGCCGCTCGGTGTCATAAAATGCGTGCAACTGCTTCTGCTTACAGAAGTTGTAGTGGTGGTTGTGAGGGCGGGAAAGTTTTTGGCTTTTACGTGTCTGATGTTATTTTTAGAGCGTAAGTACGCATAAATTATGGTTCTCGAGGTGTTTTTTAAATGACCACTCACACGTCATTTATTTCGTCTATAATATATAAATATGTATGTGCTTATCAATATAATGCTAAAAGTTTCGAATGCGCAATTTATTTTTATCAATCGTCCAAAATTAAGACGTGTATGAATCAGGCAATGCGTGGGGTCAATGCTCTAATTAAGCGTCCTGCAACACTAGACACGACTGCCCCTAGTCACAACATAGCTACGTTTGACAGAAGTATTTGAGAACTCCATTCTTCCGAGAAGATTATATTTAAATTAAAATATAAAAATCGACATAAAATCAGAAAAATAGTTTAATTTAAATGTCTAACATTCGCGTAAACATAAGAAATCTTTAAGAATATTTATATGTCAATAAACAAGATTTTATTACTTTTAAGTCCAATAATAAAGTTAATTCTGAGTTACTATGCTATTATGTTCTTATAAAAGCTTCTTAATTATAAATATTCTTGTAATGTAATAACATTGATTCTAATTAATTTAGGGGAGACCTATGTTTACCAGTTAATTTCCATAGGCTGAAGAATAAAATGTAACCTTGTACAAAAATCTTGAAATTAACCACAATAATAATGAAGGAGTTAGAAGGTATGCGGATAGAGGATAAATATAAAATTTTAAGAGAGCGGCGTTGGTATCACTACCTATCTAAAATACAACCACAAAGCTGCAACTTTCTAGATGATTCTACAAACCCAAAGCCTGAAGATCATTCCCCGGTTAGTCATGTCTTGATGTTTGTTGACAGGTATGCGAGGTGTATAAACTGCACAGAGAGACGTTCCACTTGACGGTGGACTATGTGGACCGATACCTGTCCAACACAGAGGACGTGCAGAAGGGCCGCTTACAACTTATTGGTACGTTACCTGATCCTAGACGATAATAGCGTTAAAACTAAAGTTGCAATAAAAAGAAGTTTTACTTATATTGTTTTGAACGATGCTTATTTACTTGAGAAGAAAATAATATAACATAAACATGATAATATAATGAAGAAAACTTTTTTTTTTCAGGTATCACATGCTTGTTCATAGCGGCGAAAGTGGAAGAAGTGTATCCTCCAAAAATCGGCGAGTTCGCATACGTAACGGACGGCGCGTGCACCACCGACGAGATCCTACTAGAGGAGCTCCTCATCCTGAAAATCCTGTCGTGGAACATCACGCCCATCACCATCAACGGGTGGCTGAACGTGTACATGCAGCTCGCGAGCGAGGGCCGCAGCGCGCTGAAGCGTCTGCTCGGCGAGCAGGAGTCGGGCGCCAACGCGCTGCGGCCGTACACGTTCGTGTTCCCGCAGTACTCGTCACTGGAGTTCGTGACGTGCGGACAGCTGGTGGACCTGGCCGTGCTGCACGTAGACGTGAACCGGTGGTCGGCCGGCACGGTGGCGGCGGCCGCGGTGGCGCACACGTTCGGCCGCGACCTGGCGGAGCGCGTGTCGGGGTTCGCGTGGGAGAGCGTGCGCGCGTGCCACGCGTGGCTGCGGCCCGCCGCCCGCCTGCTGCGCGGCGCCGGCGCATGCGTGCTGCGCGCCGCCGACGGCGAGTTCGTGCAGCGCGCCGCCGGGCTCGACCTCATCTGCCCCGCGCTCAACAGCGACGAGAGCCACCGCGTGCAGCAACACAATGTCAGCCTCGACATGTTTGTCAGTATCACTATACTTTTAACATTGTGTCTCTATCTTGCCGCACTTATATATTTTTAAATTATATCACTTGTATTTTCGTATGACAGGATAAAGTTTACCAGGAGATGACTGAGCAAACGGAGTGGGCGGGCGCGGGCTCGTCGCAAGAGACGGAGCTCCCGCCTCCTGAGCAGCACATCTACCCTCCCACGCCGCCGCAGTCTGACCACAAGAGCCCCAAGACTCCGGGCACCAAGACGCCCTCCTCGCGGCACGACGCCCTCGACGTGGCACTCAGGCCCGACCTGCATTGACCGGTGAATTATCTGTGAATGTTGTGTTATGTCCGTGAACTACAGTGTAGTTCAGTTTTAATAAGTCGATACACGGGACTCGGTGCAGTGTGTCGCCGCTCGCCGCGCGAGCTTGTTAAACTTTTTACCGAGCGCAAGGTCACAGTCGTAGCAAATAAAGCGTCAGTGGGACATTTTGAGCAATTCTCGTAACATCGGTGCCTACAGCGTGCTTCTACGCTGCACCCATACTCGAGGACGTGCTGGACCGACTGCGGCCGAACTTATAGTCATTCGTGACATCAATATACATGATTGTCGGAGGAAGTGCCGATCTTTGACAAACGTACTCGCGATGAAGAATTTAGCCGACTGATATCCAATCTTCATCGCGCGTATTATTAAACGGAACTGTCTAATTTTTAGATGTAAAATGATCTGATACTGCTGGTGACTCTTGGACAATGATATATTTGGTGACTGACGCTGTCTTCACAGAAATGATTAGCGTATTCACCAGCTAATTCAAGAAATGTAAATAAGTATCTATAGTTCAGATGTTTGCTTAATGAATGTGTTCATTCAGCTTTTCTAAGAAAACTGATATTGGGAAATTCATTAATGACAATTTTGACTATTCTAAAATTACACCTAATAGCACCGTACATCCTTGACAAATAGGTAAATATTTACATTTCTGGAACCGTCTGATGAACACACTACCTGAACAAGACGAGCACACTCCGTCTCGGCAAAACTACTTAAAGCTGCAGTCATGCCATTTTTATCGTATCAGTGGGATTGTAGGAAAATACCGTTCCTTCTCCCAGTACCCATTCCTACCCTTAAAGTTGGCAAGACATCACAATTACTTTGAATTTGTGGATGGTAATGAGCAGTGACAACCACTTAGCACGTTCCCACTCTTTGGATGTCGGGCCTGACAATACATCTAGTGCTGTAGTGGCCGAACATTTTACATGAAGCTGTTAACACTTACCCGACAATGTTTTTTGTAGACACTTAATATAAAATGTTCTGCAACTAGAGCACCCGATATCGGTGGCGAATTGTCCACATAACCGGATTCTTGCCGGCTTCTCTTTCCTTATATAAAATCTAGTAATCATTAGAACGATTTGCAGTATGTATGCATATTTGTAGTACCTATATGTTGTGTCAGGTACCCTTTGGGAAAATTTCACAATGCGCCACTGCCTGATTATTATCGGCTTCGACATCCGACAAGTTGGAATGAGCTGTTACTACGGTAGAACTAGTTCGTTAACCGGCCTTCTTAAATACTCATTGTATCCCAGTTAAAGCTACTAACACGCGACACTAACTCGCCCGTGTGGAGTGTGGCAGCCTTCTAACCAACTAGCGCACTAATTTGCTGTTTGATGTTTAGTTACTCACATCTATTTAACTGGGATATACTGTACCTTAATATTTTATTCATCCTCGCCATTAATCAAGTATCCCATGCTTTTTCCTCCTTTTCATCCCAACTTACTTTGTTTTAGGTCGAAGACTTTTTTGTTGTTTCCATAGACTGAGTAGGGTTGGCTTAAGGGTGCTTTTCCTTTGTAGCAATGCGCGACTGAGATAATTAGACATGCAGAAATTGACAATGTTATTTTGACGCTCCGCTTGTAAAGGCATCGTAAATCTACGCAAAAGTTGCTAGTTAATTGAACAAGCGTCACATCAATAAGTCCAAGATAGGTCCCAGCAACAGCTTGATTGGTGGAGTATGAAGATGCATTTGTGCATCAAATTGACTGAAAATGTAAACTTAGGTACTTGTGAATACGTTCACATAATTCTACTTAGTCTCCGAAGAGAACTTTGTTCCTATGGTATCTTGGATGGTGAGCCGCCGAAGAACCGCTCGCTGCTTAGACATTCCTATCGTGTAATGTAAGATATGAGTAATGTAAAGAGTCGACAGTCCACCGCTTGTTTCTAACCGTTATATATGTGTGTAGTTATAATTCATCAGTTAAGGTTGTGTTCACTCGTCACTTTGTTTTATTATATAAGTGAATATTGTAAATAAGAATGCATTATCCCTAATCATTATCAATAATCAATCTTATTGCCGTATGTCGATGAATGATATTGAGTCGTATATTTATTTAAAACATCGCTTATACTGCGTTGTGGTGGTATTTTGGTTTAAGATAATAGTCTTGGAAAGTTTAATAGATACTTTTTGTCACATTAGAAATGCGGGAACGGGATGTTGTCTGATAAGATTAATATTTTATAACTTTCGTGAATGGTAATAAGCTGTATATAACATATTGACGTCGACTGATAAACTCCGATATAAGTGATTAGAGTTTTTAGGAGAATATTTTTGGTATTTTTGCAGAACGAAAAATGAGTGCCAAGATAGGCGTATTTTCGTCGCACGATTGCTCATTATTTTGACATGCGTATGATGCACATGCACATATTCCGGGGGTGTACCAACGCTCCAACGCACTCGAACTTACCTCTTGCCGCTTGTGTACCGTAGGGGGTCTATGAAAATGTTCTAGTTGTCAATTGGGAATATTAAGAAAATTTTATTCGTATATTTATTTGTATTTCATTGTGCTTTATATTTAATTTATACTATGTAGTGATAAATCGGCAGCATCCCAAACATTGAAAGTTCATCTTAAACGTTAATACCACTGCGTGGCTTTGCATTATACGTTACCACAATATTATCCATTTTGTTTTATCCCACAATCAAATTGTAGACCTTAATCAAATAACATACAAGCATATTATGGGACATCCCCCAACTGAACTCTCAAAATTAGTTTAAGTAAATTTAATAATAATAATACCTAGTAGTTCACATTGCTTTAAATTATGTAAATAAATTGATAATTCTGTAATTTATTAGTTGAATAAACGAACTATATAAACGAGTTCAGAACTGATTTATATTCAAGACTTGCGCGCAAGCAATGCAATTAATATATGATAAACTACGGAACATAGTGTATTTTTAATTCAACATTTTAACCAAAGACTGTCCGCTGGACGAGAATCTTCGTTTGTTATTTTGAAACCCATTTGTGTAATACTTTTGTCAACTTGAGAGCGAATAAAATTATTATCAGTCCAGCTAGTCCAGCTATATTTTACGTAAAAAAAAATATGGTAAAATTTACAGTTTTTTGAACGGTATTCGGTGAGTCGAGTTGGAAGATATAACAAAAATTATGCACATACACCTTATCAATTTATTTACAAAATACTGTGTGCAGTGGAAGTCTATAAATATAACTCCAACCTAGTGGCAAGAAGTTTCCCTTGCGAGTTATTTATTGCATTTCTTTACGCTACAAATTGCACTAGTTTGTAAAATTAGCGACATCACGTCATATGTATTGTACGCTTTAGTTTATTGTTACTGGGCCACACGTGTAGGGTCCGTGCAGTGGCAGGGGTTTGCCATTATTATTGACCAATTGACAACATATTGACGGCATCCACGCTCCGCATCCTCCGTGGCGGATGCGTGTGATATCGTTCGTATAATTAATGTATGCATGATCCCAAGAATGCGCACGTTGCCGCCACATCACGGTCATTGCGTTGTGGCCATTTGTGCAAGTACGGGCATACTTGTCTACATTAGACGAACCCCAACTCGACTGAACGCTTATTGAGCGCTGTTCTTGGCAATTCTGACTGTACTTACAGATTTTGTGTATTAGCTGCCTATTTATATTATAACGTGCCTTAATATTTAATCACTATCTAGCGACTCTGTACTATAAGAGGATGTATGTGCATTCTGGACGCGTGTATATAAAATATAGAAAATGGTTTTACTAGTTCGTAATAAAAAAATATATATATTTATTGTATGACGAGCCACGCTATACTAGCATCTACTTCGGTAAGGTATTGTACAAATATTTATATTGAACAGAAAAATAAATTCAAGTATCGTTGTAGCTCACTCCTCGCTGTAAACACCAACTTATTTGTTGTGCGTTTCGCTTTTTTAAGATTAAACCATTTTGTAACTTACAAAAGCGGACCATTAGAAAATTGTTAGTATCTGTAGTGTGAAAATGATAGTGATTTATTGATGTTACTGTTAAGTTTAGAAATAATAATTACAGCGTCGGAGTTGTGTTTGCGAGCGAGCAGTGAGCCGCCTGTCTAACAAATTGCGTTGTACCTAACATTAGAACCGGGTATCGTAGCATTACTGTAGTTAATTCTTGTAGCATTAAGTTGAACGATTACGCTTATCCACTAAGGCGAAGGCTCACCTTATTAATAAGACTCTTATAGATGTGTTACTTTCATTGAACAACTTAAAATATATACGTAGAGGCAATGACGCCTTTTAGTATTAAGTTATTTTTATATCAATTTATGGGAAGCTTATAAGATAAAACATAGTAATATAATAGGATTTTTCAATTGTATTTCTGGATAGTATGTGATCTCATAAGTTGAACTCGGAAGCCATTTGTTATTGTTCATGAATCGTTGTCTCTTGTGCAATACGCATTGATCACATTGATTGTACACTTGGATGTCACGAAATAAAAGTATTAATAAACGGTGTTGATGATGATTTATTAGTTTTATTAAGCACGTAAAGCCGTCGGTCCTGCGCCTGATACCTCGCCGGTCATGTCGGATTGCCTTCTCACTGGACTATAAAGGAATAGAAAGTGCACATGTATACAGCGCTCTATAATATCACCTGCGTACTTGGCTGTCTTGGGATCGGCCGTTCGTTGTGGCCGATATTCGGTTAAGTGGAATTCAGTTTTATTTGCATCTTTTTGACCATAATAAATTATGAGGGCGAACAGGCGCTTCGGTCCTGATAATAAGTGTTCTTAAGAGTATCTACAGTAACACAAGAATCATGGATATCTATCCTCTAACGAAAATAAGGGCGATGTGTGTTTGGACTTCTGACTATTTCATTCACCATACGAAACTAAGGAAAGTTGTTCCTTTCGGTTAGTTTTCTTTGAGTGCGTTCTAAGTCATTTAGCCGGTCCATTCATGGTGTAAGACCAGGATGGAAACGTTAATTGGTTACCGTGACTTTATGATATAAAATATCGTGTGCGTATAACTTGCCTTCTACGACCAGCACTAGGCTATTCGGGAGCCCCCCTTTCTGCATGGAGTTCCTTTTAGGTCCCAACTATATTTTGTTTGGCACACATTCTCAAATTGGCGTGTTCGTATAATTTTGTCATGTGGTTCGCTATCCCTGGTTTAGAGATCAATTTGAGACCCACTGTAGGGTAAGCCGTTAAGTGCAATCTAATGACACTGCTGTGATAGGTCGTAAATAACAAACAATTTAATTAAAACACTTACATTTATATTTAAAACACCGCTTTGGTACAATAGAACTATACGTACAGCAAAAATACAATCTATATAAAAATATAACTCCCCATGATATTGTCATTTGTACATAATGCATTGAATTTCTCGTGGGCTATGGACGCGGATCGGCCATTCTGCAACAAAAAGAAAAAACAATTTAAAGCGCACATAAGTGGTACGACATTGATAAGGGCTCAAAAGCTTCTCACTCTGACCCCCTCTACGTCTTACGGCCAATTCCAAAGAAAATCCGAACCATTAACAAAGCGTTAATAAGAATGAACCAATCAACTCTTCTTTGTTCTGATTGGTCAATATAAGCTATGGATCCAACGTTTAAGAATGTATAGGAATCCGATATTTGAAAATAAACGAATCGAACAACTTACACGTGTATGCTTATTTGTGGAGAGGCGACGATGTTGGGGACATCTTGCGGTGTGAGGAACACGAACTGTCTGTTGCTGTGCTTGGACGCGTGGTTAAGGAGGATGTTCGTCACTATCGTGCGGTTCACGTTATCCTGTACGGTCAGTACAATGCATTATTATCTCACTGCTGGGTAGTGGGATAAGAACTCAAGGAAAGGTTAATTTATCACTTCAACGGGTTAAACTTAACTTCCAAATTCTTTGAAGAACTTACGTGTATGAATATTGGTTATATACGGCATCTGTAGCAGTACCAGAGATCTCAGATTATGGATAGAACCCTAGATCTATGTTTATGATATGTGCGTCGAGATACTAGGGACGTAAAACAGGTTTTTTAAGGTTACCAAATATTTTCCTTATTTACCAAGCATGATGAGTCACAAGGAAAATTTAAGCTGAGAGCATTATGGCAAAATAATATAAGGACATAGTTAAGGACATAACATTTAGGGTTTTCCTCTACACTTTATTTCTGCCAAGTATCTTTTAGAAAGATATGAGTAATATTACGTGACGTGGCGTGTTTAGCGACACCTTCAGCGGGTATACGCACCATGAAGACGTCGTACTCGTCCATGAAGAAGAACGGCAGGTCGACGCACTCCCACAGCGCCATGATGAAGGCCACGGTGGAGTAGGAGCGCTCGCCGCCCGACAGCGCCGACACGCCCTCCCCCGCGCCCCCCGCACCACCCGCGCCCTCCGCCTGCCGCCCGCGGCACCACACCTCCAGCGTGCCGTTCACGTGGTCGATGTCCATGCTGCCCTGCCGCACACCGGCGAACCGCCGCTATACTCAATAGATCTTAACACTCGTCAAAATTCATTCATCTCTTTCACTGGTCCTGACAACTACACGAATCCGAGTTTCGTATTACGTAAAATTAAAATTATATGGAAGGAACGAAAGAAACAAATATGTTTTCTAACAAGAAGGCTAACTAAATTAAATGTCTCTTTCACAACGAGTAAATTAAATATATAAAAAGACGTAGACGCTGGATGAGGAGAGCTGAGGACCGAGCAACGTGGCGCGCTTTAGGGGAGACCTATATTTAGCAGTGGACAGTTGTAGGCTGATGAGATAAGACGTGATGTATTGGTTCCACGGCTGACGGTTCGGCACTCACGGTGTAGTCGCGCAGCGTGAGCATGGAGTTGAAGCAGTGTTGCGCGCGGGCGGCGATGCGCGTCTGCACGAGGTGGCAGTACTTCAGGTGCTTGCTGATCGCGTCCTTGATCTGCACACACATTACACCATCCATAATATCGGGTTCGAGTATACCATTTTATTGATAATATGTCGGGCAATTATCTTATAACTGCAGGCTTATAGCAAACAATTAATTGTTACACTTACAGCTACCCCTGAATGGGTAGGCAGAAACGCAACTTATTCACCGACTTTTCACCATGATTACTCCATCCGAAGACGGGGGCGAGCTTATCGCCATATCAGACACATATTCTTAAATTTTTCCTAGTATAGAAAAATCCAATATCACTTTACCCGACCGGAAATCGAATCTGAATCAACACACACCAGCACTGTAATGACTACGCCACCGAGGCAGTGATACATCAACCATACAGCCAGTTGGATGTTATGTCATAGTGTTATACAAACATATTATATATGGTATTATATAAACGTGTGTGACCTCGTGTATGAGGGTCTGCAGTCGGTTGAGGTCCTGGGTGGTCTTGTTGTACTTGGTCTGCACGTCCAGCAGCCGCTCGGCGACCTGCGCCTTGCTCATCCCGTCGCTGCGGATCGAGCTCAGCTTCTGCTGGATCTTCTTCAGTTCGTCTGTCACTACACTCTTCTCCCTGCGACAGCAATTGGTGCATTGACTAGTTGTAACTGGCTCAGAACGTATGTCCCCCCCCCCCTTTTTTATAAAACCTACTGCATCTGATAGTAAGTGGAGTGGGGTCCAATAGAATGACTACTGATGAGTTATAATTAAGCCTCGACAGTCGACACAATTATGCCGGCCTGTTGGAACCGGATACACAGGTTGATGCCGGAACGCGACATACTTAAGTGGGCTACCATGGCGGGTTTTAACACCTTGTGTATGGTCGCTATCCGGGCGGATATAAAATATATCCTACCACCAGCAAAGTAACAGCAATTATTTACTATTTTGGCATAATGAGTAGTCTATTTGTTAGTCAAAAACATGATTTGTCGATGTCATTTGAAAGGGTAGAATTAGTTACCATTTGCCAAAAAAATAGCTATTAAAAAAATCAAAGATTTTTTTTACATTATTATAGAAATACATCAAAAATATTACACGTCACTCCTAATAATTGTGCGTAGTAAATGTTGTTATCAACACATTGATAGCGGTTACACAATTAACCAAAAAAAATCTAATAACAAAGGGTTATCATGCTCAAATCCGAGAACAAAAACACATAAACAACAATATCAACGTATATGGGACACACTCGATCTAGTCTACACTAATATTGTATACATTTATTTTTAAATTATTATTACCTTGTCGATAACAGAAGATTCAAACTCTAAAAAAAACGTACAGATTAGAAACAAGGCGTGTGCACGACTGTCTGGAAGTGAACACACACACACACGGCATCACGAATTTATCCCCGAGGGGGTATGCAGAGGCGCAACCAAAGCACCCACTTTTCGCTAATTGTATTCCGTCCCATGATGTGATAGGGGGCGAGCCTATCGCCATATCGGGCACAAAATCCAGACTTCCCACTGACACTGAGCATAAAAACCTAAATATCACTTTGCCCGACCCGAGATTCGAACCCAGGACGTCAGAGCGCTGTCGTACCGCGCATGCAGTACAACTACGCCAACGAGGTAGTGAACACTACATGCAATAAATGAAGATACGGTCATTTACAGCTTACATAATTATTTCATATTCATTTTCTTTTAGGTTTATGGCTCCATTATTACAGCGGGGATTATACCAATGTCAGAACATGTCGATATTAAAATAACTCTAAAAGCGTAACTTCAAGTTATACTATTCCCTACGACTACCTGAAGTTTCCTTTGAAAATTATAAACGTTGTATATATATGTAGATTGTAAATTAAATGATGGCATATAAAATCAGAGAACTATTAATTGCAAGCCGAAAAGCATAGAATATAAGCGTGCTGTATCTAAAGAATTTAATGTTTGCTAGATGTGTGCAATTTCGCCGCGTCGAATATCTTTTCGAAGCTAAAAGTGCCTTATCCGTTACTACTCCTACCGTAACGTCGCGACATATATCGTCACCTGGCGTTGTCGACCTTGGGGCACAGCTTGAGCGCCTGCTCGGTCTTCTTGCTGATGACGGCCTGCTTCTCATCGAGGATGTCCTTCACCCGCGCCAGCTTGGCGTTGTCCTCGTTGACGCGCTGCTCGTACATGGCGCGCTCCGACATGCCTCTATCCACCTTCATCTGCTCCTGGTCTATTTCTTCCTGTTATACAAAATCATGCTTGTTGGTACTAGATTAACTTCAAAACAGTGCAAGAAATATTATTAACTGTTAGCTATTGGGGTAGAGCTAGACTGTCATCCTCTAGAGGGAAAGTAGCTTGTTTGATGTTATACCAAGCCAATATCTGTGGCCTAACTTTTAAATCTTTTCAATAGTAACGCTTGAATAGCTTATGAACGTTTATTTTTTTTCCAAATGCTCGGACTTAGAATCTAAAAAAATGCTTACACTTAGAATTCTGCACTCCTTATTGGCTTTAGCTACTTTTTCCTTGAGTTGTGTTATCCTCTCGTCCAATTCGTCCGCTCTCTGTTTACACTGCTGCTCTTTATCCAATAGAACATCCAATTGTTCCTGTAGACTTTCTACTTTGTTCTTGGTCACATTTAATTCCTCCACCTAGAGTGGAAATATAATTATAATACAAACTAGGTTATAGATGTTTTATATGAGAACTCATCTAGTATGTAGTATTCATGTAGTATTGCAATGCTTTGTCTACTTTCTTGTGCCAAGCAGTATCGTGTAACAGTTTTTAATGTTTTAAAATTCATGATAGTAGATTTAATAAGTGGATATTACGGAAGTAACAATTTCAATCGTATGACAAGCATAGTACAGTCCGTGCACGAGCTCCGTGTAATTTCAAGAAATGTTGATAAAATAACTGAATACAGTGATATAGCTGATATTAAGTTATAGATAAGTTCAGACGGCGAGCGTTCACCACATTTTTGATGTATGGCGTGGAAAATAAATATTTTGTGTCGACTAAGAATGAATGAACCATCCTCAAGCCGGTCGTAGGGTAGCGCGGCGCGTGGGGTAGTGAGCAGTGTACCAGCACGGCGTGGTGCGGCGCGTGCAGCTGCTGCAGGCGGTCGGCGGCGCGGCGCTGCGCCTCGGCGGCGTCGTGCGCGGCGCGGCGCAGCGCCTCCAGCTCGTGCGCCGCGCCGCGCTCGGCCGCGCGCGCCTGCCGCAGCTCCGCGCTCAGCTCCGCCGCGCGCTCCTCCAGCTTCCGCAGGTGAGCTTCCGCTTCTTCGATTTCCGCTTGCACTTGTCTGACGAACGATATAACCGTACAGGAATGTTACCGTGTCTTGACACTGCGCTCGATGGTGAGTACGATGTGATAACATTGCCATATATTTTGTGCTTTACGATGTCACCAACGCTAATATTCAGAAATGCTGTAATTAATGTAGACCACCTGCCCTCAAAAACTGCTAATCAAATAACTGACTACAATTCTAATACAAAGTTGACAATAACATTAGAATAAATTACCTTATCCTCTCAGCAGTGCTGACCTGCAGGTACTGGCTCTCGCGCCGTTTGCCGCCATAGCTGCGGTAGTTGGGCGCCGGGTGGTATTCGGTCGTGTCCAGCGTTACTATCTTGGCGCAGTTCACCGGCACGTTCTCCGCGTTGTCCGACAATCGAATGGCGTCGCCTGACAATATTTAACCAGAATCGTTTGAACCGTTCAGGAGTGTTGGTAATGTGTAATGTGTAATGTGTATAGTGTGCCGTGTGTACTGACTGTGTTCGCGCACGAGCAGGATGGCCTCGAGGCCGAGGCTGTCGATGAGGTGGTTGGCGACGACGACGTCGGGCACGTGCAGCGCGTCGAGCGCGCAGGCGTGTCCGGCGGCGCGCACGCGGTGCCGCGACACGTCGTGCCGCGCCGGCAGGAACTTGCTGCACGTCACCGACGGCTTGGCCGCGCGCCCGTACACCTGCACACGTCCACTGCCTTTGTACACATATGCTGTGATGCTATACCGGGTAAAACTGCACGGGATCAACGACATCGCAGCGAGGACGCTGTGCGTTATAATTCACTAGTAAAATTATAATTATTCGATAGCATCGTCACTGTGCCAGAAATCGCCAACACTACACTATCACATAGTGGCTAGTTGCGGGCGATTTCTGTTTTCAGGAGCATTTCGTTCTGTCCTCGTTTTCAGGGGCGTCTCCCTTACCTTACCCAGTACATTACAAATCAATAAAAGTAGAAAAGTATATGAAACTTACCCTGCCCATGATGTCGAACAGTTTCCGCGAGTCTTCTGCAGTGTTGACGCAGAAGGACCGGACAGTGCCTCCGAGGATGTGTTCTAACGCACCTCCCCATTCCTTTTCTTTCACTTTAAGGTAAGAACCTAAAATCCGTGCTAACATCAATAGTGTTACAAGCATGATTCATATTTTATTACTAGCTTTTGCCCGCAGCTCCGCCCGCGTTATAAAGTTTTTCGGGCTAAAGTTTTCCATTATAAAAGTCATGCTATATATTTTCCCGGGAGGGTCTCCATACCAAATTTTATCCTAATACGTTGGGTAGTTTTTGAGTTTAACACGTTCAGGCAGACAGATGCAGCGGGGGACTTTGTTTTATATTTCTGTAGAATTTTTTAAGAGAAACAATTCCGTCATACATCGTTGTTGCATAATTTTAACCGTTTACGCAGCGCACGCAACATAAGCTCTCAAAACGAATAAATTTTTTCCGTTTTTGCAACATGTTTCATTACTGCTCTGCTCTTTTTGGTCATAGCTTGATGATATATAGCCTTTATTACGCCAGGAACAAAGGGCTATCCAACACAAAAAGATTTTTTCAGTTCAAACCGATAGTTCCCGAGATTAGCCATTACTGCTCCGCTCCTATTGAGTATAGCGTGATGATATATAGCCTATAGTACTCCATGAACAAAGGGCTATCCAACACAAAAAGATTTTTTCAGTTTGAACCGGTAGTTCCTGAGATTAGCGCGTTCAAACAAACAAACAAACAAACTCTTCAGCGTTATATAATAGTACATAGATATAGATTATTTCTGCTTTTTTTAATCGTATGTAGATGCCAAAGAACTTTAAAGAAATCAAAGCCGATTTTGAAAAATAATAAAACCGTGTCACTAGAATTTTGGAGCCTAAATTATTACTCGTTGATAAAAAAAATATTACGGAAAAACGAAAAGTATTACCTACTGGTCCTTTAGGTGGTGCGCTGAACTCTCCCCTGGCGACGGCCTTTTGTATCTCCAGGCACAGTTCCACCATGTGCTTGCCATACACCGCCAGGGAGTTGTTCCCGCGGGACTCCAGCTCGCGGTACTCCTGCTTCAATTGTTCTGGTACGCAGATATGGATAATAGTGACGGTTTAATATTATTACTGACTTTACAGGCTAGAATAACGTGTGCCAGTACAGGATTGTGGTTTTTCGTTTCAAATGTGAGTTAACCTATTTGAATACGCAAAACACAGCAATATTGAAACAGAACAAGTAATTGTACGTGTTGCTATGAGTATGTATACTGACTGAGCCGCTCGCGCTGGCGCTGCGCGTGCGCGGCGGCGCGGTCGTGCAGCTGCGCCTGGTGCGCGGCGTGGTGGCGGGCCTGGTCGGCGTGGTGCGCGGCGGTGTCGGCGCGGGCGCGCGCGCTGCCGGCCGCCGCGCGCGCGCTCTCCGCCGCCGCCTCCAGCCGCCCGCGCTCCGCCGCCGCGCCGCCGCTCCTGCACCGCCACACACAACACCGGACCTACTTACTCACACTGTTCACATACTAGACATATCTAATTGCAATTAGAATCACTCAATATAAACGACATCACTCACTCGATATTGCTGATCTCTCGCTCGAGGTCTGTCACTTTCCTGCGCTCGCGTTTGAGCAGCTCTTGTTGTTTAGCAGTGGCCTGGTGTGCACTGCGCAGGCTCGTTTGCGTCTCTCGCGCCTGGGACTCCAACTCCTGTAATTCCTGCTGGTACACCGCTTTCTCCTGCTTTTTTTCTTCCATTTTATTCTTTAGTGCCCTTGTGAAGACAATTATACCATCAGAAAACCCACTTATGAATACAATTTTATTATATGTAATGATTTAACTACATAATCCAAACGAAGCAGGCACTGTGATAGCAGAACTAACTACAAACACAAACTAAACTAAATAAATACAAACTAAGTTTATACGAGTCTATCTCCGACATACTATCCCATCCGACTTTTTACCCCTTCACCTTCCCCTATCGAACCCCCCATATGATCTTCTCATGTTCGTAGAGCTACTTATTATAGCGTATATTTTTGATTCATTCATTCATCAATTTTCGTCCACACGCAAAACTACCAAGTTAGACAAAGTTTAACAAAAAGAATGCCATTCACTAATACACCAAATACGAATAATCATAAAAAATATGCTACATTATTTACTACCCTTTTAAGAGAACATATTATGCCCACAAACAGCTAAGTTCTATCTTTATGTAAACCCAGTACTACTATAGCAACTAGTCGATCACAAAATAATTTAATTTTTAACACCGAGTAAAGCTTGCCGTAAATTTCATATAAACACATTCAACGTGTGTTATCATCATCATCTCAGCCACAGGAAGTCCACTGCTGAACATAGGCCTCCCCAAGGATCTCCACGTCGACCTGTTGGAAGCGGCCTGCATCCAGCGACTTCCTGCGACCTTAGCCAGGTCGACCGACCACCTTGTAGGGTATACTTATCGGATCCGACCAACGTGTGTTAGCTCGTAGGGTATACTTATGTACTTCTGTCAACTCACTCAATAATCGCGTTACTGCCACCGAAGGTATCATTCATCTGGTGAAGCTTACGCATCATCTTGTCTATCTTCGCCTGCGACTTGTCGTATTCTCTCTGTATGTCGTTGTAGTCGCGCTCGAGCTCCGCTATCTCGCTCCAGTAGTACTCGTTTTGCAACTTTTTCTTCTGAGACTCCACCTCGTCGCGCGATTGCAATTGGTCATAGCTCATTTTCCATTTTTTGTATTCTTTTTCTAGTTCTGCACAAGCCTAAAAAATGATTCTATATTATCTATATATATATAAAAGAATCCCTATTTCCCTTGGTCACGGCATCACGCGTGAACGGCTGGACCGATTTCACAAATTTTTTTTGTTGTGTTTGTTATTGTCAGGAAAAGGATCTTATGAAAGAAAAAACTAAAAAAAATGCTCGGAAAATTAGAAAATTTAAGAAAACTTAACGACAATATTAATTTTATATAACTGTCAATTGTTTGAAATAACTGTCAACGATTGACAGAATGCGCGCTGCAAATTCATAGTTAAGGTTATAGCTTAAGGTGGTAGCTCAAGGTCCATTTTCATACATTTTGTTTCGGCTTTAATCTGGGTAACTAAACAAGTATTGGCAAGTAAAGAATTTAAATTCACGTCTAGTTAGTGATTAGTTCTCGCAGTTGAAAGAAAAACGTAAAAATAATTAATAATCATGGATATTTCGGCCTTTAAAATTTAATATGACGAAATTTTAAAGGCAGAAATATCCATGATTATTAATATTTTTTTAACTGCGAGAAGCCGAAACAAAATGTATGAAAATGGACCTTGAGCTACCACCTTAAGGTCCATTTTTCATACATTTTGTTTCACCTTTAATCTGGGTAACTAAACAAGTATTGGCAAGTAAAGAATTTAAATTCTCGTCTAGTTAGTGATTAGTTCTCGCAGTTGAAAGAAAAACGTAAAAATAATTAATATGCATGGATATTTCGGCCTTTAAAATTTCGTCATATTAACTTAAGACGGGACAGCGTCTGTCGGGTCAACTAGTAATATATACATTTAAATGGGTTAATTATTTTGCCATATTTCTAGTATGTGTTTACTTCATAAGAAATACACTCCCGGGACTAAAAATCTACTCATACATTGATGACGATGCAGTGATCGTACCAATATCTTGTTTCACACTTGGCTCATACACTGACCCAAAAATTGTTTTTAATGATGCAAAATATATTTGCAATGATCGTTTATAAAACCTTTATACACTGCTCAATAAATAAATAAAAATAATAGAGTATCGTTAATGCGAACATAGGCGTACAGATAAAGAAAATGTAGCATATGGTGGCCTTGAACTTTTGCAATACCGAATATTGGCGTCTAAATAGAATTCGTGCGTGCCACTAACGCGCACATTTCACACGCACTTTAGCTAATGGTAACGAAACTAAATTAGCTGATAGGGTAAATACTCGGGCTCGTGAGCCACTGTAGAGCGCAGTGGCAAAGGGTCCATACAGGGTCTTAGCTATACTTGAATTTAAGGTAGGGCAGCTGTGGTTACAGATTGGTCGGAAGTAAAAATGTTACTAGATCTGATCTAGTCAATCGATTTTTGGCTTTCTTGACTTGTGAACGTGAATGGGTCAGGTTAATACTTACGAACAGATTGTAACAAAATTCCCGTAAATCTCAGAAAGGGGTTATTCCACCCATCAATACGAATAACTATTACTATGGGACCCACTTGCAAATTGTGAAATAAAAAATCCGCTGCTCCACATATTTGATTGAGTAGTTATGTATAATTTAGTTGATTATTAAGGTAAGGCAGTTGTATTTTAAGGTAGAGCGTTGCCCCACAATCACCCCCCTCCCCTCCCTAGCTACGGCCCTGGGTTTTACATATAATTTATATATAATTATCATCAAAACCATTTGCAGACCGATATATGCATATTAGTACCTATATGTTGTGTTGGGTTCCTTTATGAAAAACTTCACATTTCGCCACTGGTAGAGCGACCACCGTAATTGTGTCGCGTTCAAGAATAAGCCTGTATATATCCAGTTTCAAACAGGCAGGCACAATTATGTCGACTAGCGAGGGTAATCATCCTTCCCCAGTCACTACTCTATCTGGACCCTACTTCACTTACCATCAGGTGCCGTGAAGTCACTTTGCCATATGATAATATCAGCCCTGTATTATATACTGTCCCACTGTTGGGCACGGGCCTCCTCTTTACTGAGAGGGATTAGGCCTTAGTCCACCACGCTGACCTAGTGCGGATTGGTAGACTTCACACACCTTCGAAATTCCTATAGAGAACTTCTCAGGTATGCAGATTTCCTCACGTTGTTATCCATCACCGTCAAAAGCAAGCGATAATTCACAAAGAATACACACATATTTTTTTAGAATAATCAGAGGTGTGTGCCTTTGGGATTTGAACCTGCCGATATTCGTCTCGGCAGTCCGTTCCATAACCAACTAGGCTATCGCCGCTACGCCACTTTGCGATTCATATAGAAAAAAGAGGTTACTCACATCTTTCTTCCTGTTCCATTTTAAGGTGGCCATGTTACAGCCCTCCTGAGCTTTCTCGTAATTTTCCATGGTTTGATCCAAGTTGGTCGCTCGCCTGAAGAACGAGTATTTCTTCTTGGAATCTGATGTTTTTTTGTCTGGGTTGTGAAAACTCCTGGCGTCATCCTGGTTCAGTACTGATATTGGATTGTTCACTTGGATGTCGTGTGCGAGTATTATTGCATTTACTTCTTCATACTTCGTGGATACCACCTCACCTAAAAATCAATTAAATACAACACAAGCCTGACAAAAAGAGTGCTAGTAATTTAGTGTTTCAATATGAAGGATGTCATAACCGGTGCGTTTACTGCTCAAATATATACGTAACACTTCAATATCGCTTATTACTCCAGTGGCCGAATACTTTTATTATAACTGTTAATTTCCTAATTCGATTTCCTTTCGAGCCTTCAAAGTTTGTTTTTCGATTTTAAATACTCATTAAGCTGCTCAGTATAAGAAAAAGGAATAAATGTCTGATTTAGCCTCAATATCAGACGTAATATGTGAAAGAAAAACATTATGCTAAATAATTAACACGAATTTCATAGATAGTAATTATTATGATTAGAAATTTACGACAACGAAATTGTTTTTAAGATATTATCGTAATATCTTCTGTCTACAATCTTTAACAAAATTATCAAATGCAGCTATAAGTACTTTCATTAACATAATTTTATCTGGTAGGATCGCACTGTATACTCTTATTATGTTAACTGTATCAAATCCAGGATCTCGCGCAGCTTTTACAAATGACAAAAAAAACAGCTTTTGTCCGCGGCGACGCCCGCGTCATATAAGTTTTTCCGTGATAAAAATCCCGCTTTATATTTTCCCGGGATAAAAAGTAGCCTATAGCAGAAGTAATATCTACAGTCCCTACGTATAGGCATTAGGCGTATTTGCGTAGGGATTGTCGATATTTAAACGGTCCTTATTAAAATGAACTGCATCTATTTAAGACAACAAGGATCGAAGTTCTTATCGCCATGGTAATTAACACTAAACAAGCGATGTTTATTCGACGGTCCCTACGTAAAGTATTGCATCTGCAAAATTGCATTTTTCAAACTCAATACTTTGCGTAGGGACTGTCGATATGTAAGGTTCATAACATTCCCAACACACCTCTTTCACCCTTAAAGATTGGCAACAAGTGTCGCCGGTATTATTTTTATGTAGGCGGTGATCACTTAACATCTTACTTGATTGCCGGCCTATTGCAAAAATGGTGAGCAACTACCAAGATTTTAGAATATAGGTCAATCGCATAGATTGTTCGAGTAAAAAAACAATTACGAACCTGAGGCCGCCTTCACCTTATAGCTGGACCCGCCAGAAGCGTTGATAGTGCGCACCACTGTGATGTAGTCGCCGTACACATCGTGTTTGTACGCGTTCGGGCTGTTGTTCTTTATCTTTATCTCTACTGTTGCTGAGTTTGTCCCTTTCTTTATGAATGCTGCAAAGAGGTTATATATAAATATACACATATCGCTTGCTTCGCGTTTTGATAGCATGTATGGGTTTAGAATTGATAACTTTTTTCCCAGTTCGGGTAAAAAAATAGTACACGTTTTGCTAGGGATTGGTTCTTCCAGAAAATTTTGACGAGGAAAGTAAGAACCAAGCAAAATTTAATTTCTAACATACTCCAAAAAATTGTGTTACTCTGTTTCAGTGAATGTAGTCTGTGCTCTGAGCCCACATTGAAACATTAAACAAATACAGAAGTATGAAGACTTAATTCCTATACAATAACCTCTACCACACTATAGTATACACGTCATATCGTTGATATCAGGTATTCTAAGTAAATTGGTGTAACACTCAGGTTCAAACCAAATGTTTGGGATTCATTCATAATTAATTCTCCCGATAATGAACACGCAATTGGAAATTTACACGTGTAAGCCACACCCAACTCGACAGCTACTCGGCTGGCTATTGTATGCCACTTCCGCAAACGACATTACTACACGCAATTACAAAATAAAATATTAATTCAATAAAAATAACATACATTGTTTGCGTACTCATCCATCGGTCTGAATAATGTGTGGTTAATTGGTAGTACAATATTACTTATAACCGTCCGGATAACGACTACCGTACACAATTCATAAAACCCGCCATAGAGGCCATGTAACTGTGTCGCGTTCATGGATAAGCCTGTGTATATCCTGTTTCGAACATGCCCACATAATTGTGACCACTAGCGAGGGATTTTCATCTCTCGCAAGTCAATGCTCCGTCTGGACTCTAATCCAGATCCCATCAGATGCAGTAGTCACTTCGCCGTGGCCGCATATAAAAAACTGCATCACTACCATTTGGATGAATGCCGTCTAAGGGTACGATTTACAGGGAATATTCAATAAAAGGTACCTTAATACCGTTGGTCTAGTATTTTGTGTCAGCAGTGAGTTGTGATCATTAACTATCAGAAGGTACACCACACACATACCAAAATTCCCAACATATCCTTCCTTTGGCTGTTGATTTTTCAAATTTATTCTTGTTACATTGTCCTGTTACTTAGTACACAAAAAAGTAAGTCAAGCTGATCAAGCCGTTCTCTTTCTTCTTTACATGTGGCAAGGGATTTTTATTCAATGTTCAATTTTCGTCATGGGTAGCATAACACCCCCACCTCCAGGGTAGGATCTAGGTGGCAAATACACGCGAATGACACGCGTAGGTAATAATACTAAAAGCTATTATTTCACTTATATTCAGAGGAATTCATTTCGTTATTTATTTAGTACATAAATAGATATGCATTGGTTATATATTTCTTTTATCACGTCATATAATATTAAAGCGTAACCTTATCTATATATACTATTACTAGCTTTTGCTCGCGGCTCCGCCCGCGTTATAAAGTTTTTCAGGCTAAAGTTTTCCATTATAAAAGTAGTAGTTTCCCGGGAGCCTATGTTCTTCCCAGGGTTTCAAACTGTCTCCATACCAAATTTTATCTTAATACGTTGGGTAGTTTTTGAGTTTAAGACGTTCAGGCAGACGGATGCAGCGGGGGACTTTGTTTTATAATATATTTTTTAGAACTTTTTAAGAGGAACAATCCCGTCATACATCATTGTTGCATAACTTTAACCGTTTACGCAGCGCACGCAACAGAAACTCTCAAAACTAATAAATTGTCCCCGTATTTGCAACATGTTTCATTACTGCTCCGCTCCTATTGGTCATAGCGTGATGATATACAGCCTATAGCACCCCACAAATAAAGGGCTATCCAACACAACGAATTTTTCAGTTCAAACTGGTAGTTTCTGAGATTAGCCATTACTGCTCCGCTCCTATTGGTCATAGCGTGATGATATATAACTTAGAGCACTCCACGAACAAAAGGCTATCCAACGCAAAAATAATTTTTCAGTTTGGACCGGTAGTTCCAGAGATTAGCCATTACTGCTCCGCTCCTATTGGGTATAGCGTGATGATATATAGCCTATAGCAATCCACGAATATAGGGCTATCCAACGCATAAAGAATTTTTCAGTTTGGACCGGTAGTTCCTGAGATTAGCCATTACTGCTCCGCTCCTATTGGGTATAGCGTGATGATATATAGCCTATAGTACTCCATGAACATGTATAAAGAATTTTTCAGTTTGGACTGGTAGTTCCTGAGATTAGCGCGTTCAAACAAACAAAGAAACAAACTCTTCAGCTTTATATCTATATACTATTATATAAAGCTGAAGAGTTTGTTTGTTTGTTTGTTTGTTTGAATGCGCTAATCTCAGGAACTACCAGTCCAAACTGAAAAATGCTTTTTGCGTTGGATAGCCCTTTATTCGTGGAGTGCTCTAAGTTATATATCATCACGCTATGACCAATAGGAGCGGAGCAGTAATGAAACATGTTACAAAAATGGGGACAATTTATTAGTTTTGAGAGCTTCCGTTTCGTGCGCTGCATAAACGGTTAAAGTTATGCAACAATGATGTATGACGGGATTATTCCTCTAAAAAAGTTCTAAAAAATATATTATAAAACAAAGTCCCCAGCTGCATCTGTCTGCCCGAACGTGTTAAACTCAAAAACTACCCAACGTATTAAGATGAAATTTGCTATGGAGACAGTTTAAGACCCTGAGAAGAACATAGGCTCCCGGGAAACAACTACTTTTATAACGGAAATCTTTAGCCTGAAAAACTTTATAACGCGGGCGGAGCCGCGGGCAAAAGCTAGTTATAATATATGCGATACGTGTGTTGCCAATGATACGTGCGTGGAAGTTTGCGTGTGTACTTATTTCGATACTTAAAATTAATTTGTTTAAATACCTATTTATGTTCCTATTTGCGGAAATGACATCAGCGATTCTAATAACCATTATCACGGATACAACAAGGCACTTGTTTAATGCTTAATGTATAATATAAATCGGAAAGATAATGCCATTTAAGGCCAGTCTCCACATTTTGTCGCATGAATATGGTCGTTTTTGAGCCACTCATCATTTAGCATGTTGACTAGCTTTGCATATTGAAAATCGGTCCGTTTAGGAAGCTACTGCCGATTGTTGTTTTTCTGCCATCGACAACAGTTTCCTGTTGATATGAAAGGGCATTGAAGCCAGTGTAATTACTGGTGATTTTGAAAGTTAACATTTAATGTCTCAAAATGATGAACTTTGCCCTCCCCGAGCAAACGACCTAGAGCGATTTGCGGCGTTTGAGTTTTTATTACGAGCAGATATGGAAAGTTTAAATAATTTCTTAAAAAAATATTAGGTTTTTTTGAAAATTATAAACTACCAAAATATTCCCTATTAAATTGTCTATCCAATGTTGTTGGTTTTTAGTTAAAATTATGTGCTTTTACATACATTACACACCATTCAACATATACGCCAAATAAATAACATTTCCTTAACACGTACACGCTCATAGATGAGCAAGTGGCGCGTGACAGCCAGCTAGCCCAAAACAAACAAGTTCCCGGTACACAAACACGGGCGCGGCCACAATGAAGTCACCTTACGGGAAGGTGACTTGTTAAGGGCGGTTCTGATGGTTTAAGCAGCAAGGGGAAGAGTTAAATCCAATTTACGAGAACCGGTTAAACAGAAAAAGGTTTTAAATAGAAAAATAATAATACCTAAATAGAAATCGAGTGAAATAAGCACGCGGAATCCACCCATGCAGGGCCTCAACTATGAGATAAAAAGATGTAAATATAACATATTTTTTGTACAATAATTGTTTTGCTGAAACTGATTAAACTTATTATTTTTAAAACATTTTATTCCCATATTATATTTTTATATTTTACATCTACCTATAGTATTCGCGTCTCTGTATCACCCAAAGGTTCACTGGTAGAGAATCCCTTTGGCATTAAGTCCGCCTTTATACATTGATGTATGTAAAGTGTAAAATAAATAAATAAACTGAGATTTAAAGTCAGTAACATCAAAAAATAAAGTTCTGTTTTGAAAAATTTTACAGTTTGCTGGTTCTGGCAACTATGTAATTGATAAAATACTGAAATTAATATTGTCTCATAAATGATATTCTCTCCTCCATATAACTAACAAAATTTGTCCCAAATGATCTGTCAACTAAAACATCCCACTTTGGTTATGGAAAATTTTCATAGCTTTCATATTTATAATATAATAAAATGCATGATTTATAATATTAATCAAAGTATTTGCTATACATAGCATTAAATACTAAGTGGTGTCCACTTAAGATAAAATGTGACTCACTGTTCAACAGCTATGACCAATGTATATCTGATAAATAAGAATCAAATTTACTACTGAGTGTAAATGTATTTACTAGGATTACGAGTTGCAATGCTGGCAGCAAATTACATTTTCAGAACATTATATTTTCAAATTAAGTCACTATCCATGTCTGTCTGTTTGTTTCTCCTCATTCTAAATAACCTCTTGTTCATCCGTACTTTATTCTAAAGTATCCAACCACTGTTGATGTGAATTTCTTGTCATTTACATTTTTTAGGGGAAAATTTTTATGTCTATGAAATATTCAAATAATGTTTTGTGTAGTAGAGAAATGTTTTTTTGTGATGATCACTGAAAAAAATAAAGGCTCATAGTGGCCAAACATTTAGAGGTATGTTAAATAATATATGTAATAATAACTTACGAAGTAACAACTAACCATGTGCCAATTTTCATCCAAATCCATTCAACAATTTCTGTATTTACTTCTAACAAGCATGAAAATATTTTGACAAAATGTGGCATTTATAATATTATTAAAAATAATATGTAAGAACATTGTGCTAGGATAAAAAATGCTCTTAATTAAGTATAAGTAAAAATGAACTTAAGTTACTTAAATAATTATCAAAAATTACTCATATATCAATATTGATAGTACATTGAAATAATAAAGGCATAAGGTGAAGGGTCACTATTACCATAGACCTTACATTTACAATATTGGTGGAATAATACAACTACGTACATATAATAAATACACATACAACAAATCATAAACTATTAAGTAAATTGCAAGATCATGTTAATTAAGTTGCCAGTATTACTAGCACACAACACACTGATGATATCTCCAGAAAATGAATGTAGGGTAAACCCCACTGCTAAAAAAGAAATGTGTAAAGAAAACCAGCTATAATATTGGAGGTGATTTACAATAGTATAGAACACTAGTAGAGAATAATATTTTGGGCGCGAAAATACAATACAACCATAATGATGGACTTGTTTGGTGTATGAACAACTGAGAACATAAAATTACCAAGAAAAACAAAACCCGATGTTTATGTTTAAGCTACGTATTTGTATGTAAGCATTGGCGATGGCGATTTGTAGTGTTTTTGCAACACTTACGACGCGGGAATTACGGGAGGCGCCGCGCGGGCCGTCGACACGCGTGATTACCGAAGGTCACCACTAAAAATAATTCTGCACGAAAAACTGTTGATCAAAAACCCCAAGAAGAGCACCGACGCCGTGTTAGCGGCACAATAGACTGCCTTAAAACTTTTTCGTAACATTAATCTAGATCGGAATTAAGCACAAAAATTTGTCAAATTAGTAATTACTTCCTTATACAGGGCCCGGCAGAAAATAATTACTATAACTCATAAATATCTTGGGAATTCCCGGAAATTGTTGCATTTAAAAGTTTATAGTCAAAAATGTATTTTCATGGTAAAACTTACTAGACAAACTGCTTCCTCTGTTTGTATCGGCTGCTCTTCCTCCTAAACCAACAACTAAAGCACTCAATAAAGCACTTTTGCCGCTCCCATTGCGGCCCACTATAAAATTCACGTTTGGGTTCAAATTAATCTCCAAGTTTTCGTGGCAAAAGAAATTACGAACACGTACACTAACTATTAATCCGTCAATATCTTCTAATATCGGTTCAAATGCCATTTGAAACTATTTCTTATTTATGTTTACAACAAAATTCCGCCAAAACTGCGACATTCAAACCATTCAAACACTGCCTTGTAAAAACAACTTCGACGTTTTAACTTTTGACTTTTGTTTGACAGATGCACATAGAGAGAAACTATGCTACAATACAGAGTAGCACAAAGTTAGCAGCCATCGAACAGTCGTTATTTTTATAACAAATATTACCAATTTAGCAAATCGTTGATATCTAAACAGTTTAAAAATAACGAACTATACTTGATTCTGGATTTGTTAAGTTTTTATAAGTTATTAGTAACATAAGGGATTTTGGTGGAAAATAAATTTTAAAGTAAGAACTATTCCTAAACTAATAATATGACGTGACTTTGATTTCGAAGTCACATCAAGTTATATAATACTAGCTTTTGCCCGCGGCTCCGCCTGCGTTATAAAGTTTTTCAGGCTAAAGTTTTCCGTTATAAAAGTAGTAGTTTCCCGGGAGCCTATGTTCTTCCCAGGGTCTCAAACTGTCTCCATACCAAATTTCATCTTAATGAAATTAAGTTACGTTGGGTAGTTTTTGAGTTTAACACGTTCAGGCAGACAGATGCAGCGGGGGACTTTGTTTTATACTATATTTTTTAGAACTTTTTAAAAGGGACAATCCCGTCATACATCATTGTTGCATAACTTTAAGCGTTTACGCAGCGCACGCAACGGAAGCTCTCAAAACTAATAATTTTTCCCCGTTTTTGCAACATGTTTCATTACTGCTCCTATTGGTCATAGCGTGATGATATATAGCCTATAGCACTCCGGGATCAAAGGCCATCCAACACAAAAAGATTTTTTCAGTTCAAACCGGTAGTTCCTGAGATTAGCCATTACTACTCCGCTCCTATTGACCATAGCGTGATGATATAAGGTCAGGTGGGGCAAGTGCGCCGACGGGGTAAGTGCACCTGCCCTAAAAAAATCGAAAACTATTGATATTATAGAATTACCGCAATCTTATATCTGTGCTACTAACTGAAATACAGTTCCACTAAAAACCATAAATGGCTCTGTTCATTTTAATACGATTTATTCGCCATTTTATTTTAAGTGTCATTTAGACCTGTAAACAGAGATGACCCCGTGAAAGATAACATCAAATATTTTAAGATATTTAACATATTTCTGTAAACCAGCAAGGTGAGTACATAGTTTAAACCTTTTATTTTAACTTCCTGTCTGAATTTTATTTATATATACTAAAATAAAGGATTTTTTAGCAATGCGAAAAAATGTACCTCAAAATTGTCGAGTAAGGCAAGTGCGCCACAGTTACTAGTCGTATGGCGCACTTGCCCTTGAACCATATATTACCAACCTTTTTTGAAAATATGTTTTACTAATATGAATTATTATTATTAAAATTTTATATTGTATTTTGTTTTGAGCCGACTTAAATAAAAGGGCGTATTAGTTAATTCGTTTTTACAAAAGAAAAAATGAAATACCTTGGTCTAGAGCAACTTTACGTGACGAGGTTGCAACTGATCGATCAGGCACGTTATCTGGATATAATGCAGCTAAAACATATTAAATGTCATAAGGCCAAATTCTAAGTAATTGAGTTATAAGGCATTAAAAATTGTTAATTCCTACATTTTTGTATGTTTTTTTTTAGTTTTTAGAAATAAAATGGATTTTGTATAAGGGCTACCATTTTTTTATTCCAACATATCCGCACACAAAACTATAATATTAATACCTAAATATAGCAAAAAAAAATCTAAAATGTTTTGAAGCCCTGATTTACAAACATATGGCGCACTTACCCCGAATTTGATTTGACAGCCATAGTTTGTTATAATATTGAGTGATTAAAAATTATCCAAGAGCAATGTGAGTAAAACTTATTTCTCTATGGACTAAAATGAGTGTTTTCTTTATAATGTTCCATATTGGCGTTTTTTACACAGGCGCACTTACCCCATTTCCAGAGGCAAGTGCGCCTACTACCATTTTTTTTTTACTTTGAGCAAAATATTATTAATTTATGGTCCGATTTCCTCGAATGGCTATAGGTTGTTATCACAAAATACCAAATATTCTTAAATTAATAAAATTACATTCTTAAGTCAGCACAAAAAGAAATTATTTTACATTGAATCCAGCTATGAAAATTTTATGGCGCACTTCCCCCGACTGACCTTATAGCCTACAGCGCTCCATAAATAAAGGGCTATCCAACACAAAACGAATTTTTCAGTTCAAACTGGTAGTTCCTGAGATTAGCCATTACTGCTCCGCTCCTATTGGGTATAGCGTGATGATATATAGCCTATAGTACTCCACGAACAAAGGGCTAAAACCTTGACTAAAATTCTTGAACTGGACTAACACAAACAGTTAGCCGAATGAAATTCTAGTTACCCGTTCAAAAAAAAGCCTTGATTTTCTGTAGCATTCATAGCGCCATATTATGTACTACACTAATATACTATATAACTTGACTGAGAAATTGGAAATAAATGTTAACTTTAAAATGTTACATTAAATAACTAGTTATTTTTTTAACCTTTAAAAATAACTATCCGGTAAAAATAAAATAATAACTAATTTATATACAAATGGTCTTATTCATAATAAAACTATCA
The DNA here is from genome assembly GCF_014839805.1 of Manduca sexta. NCBI lineage: Eukaryota > Metazoa > Arthropoda > Insecta > Lepidoptera > Sphingidae > Manduca > Manduca sexta. The sequence continues at coordinate 2,120,440 of NC_051139.1, forward strand.
GAATTATCGGAAGTTTATCTGGGCGTTATCGGAGGCATGTAAAAAATTGGTATTCATAATGGTTAAATTGCGCTAAAAGTCTCCGATAAAGATGCTTTGATTTATCGAGCCTAACCCCCGTCTTTACACCTATGTTAAGCGTTCGATAGCAAAAAAAATGGCTGACGTCGGTCAGCTGTTTCGTGTTTGACGCTTGTTGCCAAAGTCAGTTTGTACTTAGAAGTAAACAACATTTCGATCATTTTCGTTTCAAGAAATAATTTTATTTAGTTACGTATTAAAAATGCAAGCTAGGCTGCTTTAGGTAGAAAAATGTGTCGTCAGAAATTAGATCCATTTTCTCTGGATAATGATGAATTCCGTAAACGGTATTATTTTTCCCAACATACGGCTGCATTTATAAGTGACTGATAGTCCGCGAAGAGTTGCAGCTTCACCGTATAAGTTGTGGCAGATCATCAGAATTGCAAGTATTAATTAACTGCATTGACATGTTGGGATCGTCATGAGGTAAGTTAATTCTATTCCATATTTATACAGACTTCGGTAAATACGTGTACCTAATGAAGAGCTACTTTTAGATTCGTTTTCTTAATAGATGTAAGATGTTGGACATCTCTATGGATTATCTTAAGCCACTACCAGTGGTATATGTAGCAAAGTGGAGCGTGCGCTCGTATTACATGCTGCAGATTATAATTATACCCCACTTCTTTTCAGAGGAACCCTTGTTAAGGCTGGAATTTCACCATGTAAAGACTTCCCATCTATAATTGGTTGTATTTATTACACCCATATAACATTAAAAAATATGGTTGTGATGCAGCCTAATATTATATAGAAAAGGATATTATTTCCTCAATGTTGTTGTTCAGGTAAGATTTAAAGGTTTGTTGTAGGTGAATTGTGATGCTAATCTTCAGATCAGAGATATTTGATGGCAAAGCAGCACTCAACTCCCGGATATTGCAACAAGAACTTTGGTGTGTGGAAACAGCATTTTCAATGTCTGTTTCATGGCATATCTTAAATTTGGAAATGTGAAGACTACTATTGTGGCTCTTGCAGTGTTGCACAACATTGCAATTGCTCAAAGAAAGATATATGCCACAGAAGTGTGTCCAATATTGAAGAGGTGTCAGAATCAATTTTTATCATCATTGACCCAAAATCTAGACTAAAGTTGTTCACACTGAAAGGTAACTAATTATACAACATAATTAAAGTTAGTCATTGTCATTTGTTTTTATAAAATTTATATTTTTCTTTTATTAATATATCTCAATTTTATTTTTTATTTCACTGGAGCTCATTGTCCATCTGAATAGCATGTAACTCTTTCCTGTCTTGCACTTCTACTGTTGCAATTTATTCTGCAGATGTGGGACAAACCTGAAATTATGCAATGTATAAGCATTCAACATAATTTGAAATAAAAAAAATGTTTATTCAAATATACAACAGTAGTATCCCACAGGATTATAGTATAAAATTTAAATTACTTAATGATGATTTGTTAATACCTCTCTTATATTTCCAGGTGGAGGTGGATTATAGTATACTAATGCATCATATGCATGCCTTAATCTGTGTACTTTACAAATTGTAAATCATATTTGATTATATGTTGACTTGTCATAAGAGCCTTTTATATATATGCCTACATGATAAATAACGGTTTTTATTTATTTTCTTTCTTATTTCAACTAATAAAGACCTCAAAAATATGTTTTACTTATGACCTACCTAAAACAATAATATCCTACATGATTATAGCATAAAATGCATATATAGATATCTCCTTTATATTTTCTATTGGAAGTGGGGTCTGAGGAGGCACAATGAGCATGATCTAAAAAATAAAATTGATTTATTCCTTTTATATTTCATTGTGCTGTTTTAACTTTATTATTTGTACTGAATGCCACCACGGTACATAATCACTATTGTATATTATCCAAATATTTTATTTATATGAATATTTTAAGAGTGGCTATCATTGTGCGTATTGTTGCGTAATAGTTGCGTTGACATGCGCAATGCAAGAGTAGCAATATTACATTTCAGTTAGCACAGCTCCCTCAAATGAATCTACGACACCTATATGAAATTGTAGTTCGTGTCGACATTCACGTTCAAGAATTCATATTCTTTTAGGGAGGGTTTTGGTTAGGGAGCGGGTTCATACCCGCTCCCTAATCAATTTCTTCAACGTAATCTTGTAAAAAAGCAATAGTTAGTAATGCAGGAATGCATAGCGCAAACGTTCAAATACAGAAAAGAGCTGCACCATCTTTGTCTTCCCCCAACTACTTTTCACTTCTCTACCATTTTATCGCAATTTGCTGCCTGCGTTCTTCCAAGTTTTACAAAGAATTTCGAGAACAACAAATAAATCTTTCTCCTGTATTTATTTTATTTACTTTTTTGACAAACGCCATTGTGACAACGACAGACAATTTTTTTTTATTGTCAGTTTCCAGAGACAAAACTTGGTAGTAATTGGTAGAACTTATTTAAATGATTTTTTCTACGAAATGGCAACATTGTGCACATTTAAAGGCCTTTTTGTTATCGGAGGTTTATGAAACCATTATGAATAAGAAATTTTATCGAAGGCTTGGTAAGCTTATAGGACGTTTTAACTATTTGCGATTTATACCTTCGATAAGGGTTTTATAATGAATAAGACCAAAAGTATTTACATATATTATAATAAATTTTCTCCAAAACTTTGTATTACTAAAAGACTGTGTCTATACAATCAAGAAGCTTATACTCAATTTCGTGACGAAACAGAAATTTGTATCGTTGAGAGAACATAGTTTTCTCTTCTATATCTAATCCACGATTAAAATTAGTTCAACAACTGCGTAATTAACAAATAAATTAGTTGTAATATTATACTCTTTAAAAGGTTCCTTCTTTTCCATCTGTTTCGATCAGAGTGAATTTAGACGATATCACATCAAAGATCACGAAATAATTTACATTACATATCGATTTTCGTTATTCGTAATAAAATAGAAGTCAAAGAGAATTAGATAGAAGTTTTCAAATTGTATTTCTGGCAACATCCAAACGCCATATTTTGCTTTTGTGAAAATTACGAGATCGTTTAGTTTTGTATTTTGTTGATAAATTACAAATTATTGAGGAAATAACTTCCAAGAGTCGGCTGAAAATATATTTTGTTATTGGATGTAAATAAGGTTCTTTACATGCAGGAGCAGGACGATCAAAATCAAGGTAATATCGTATGCATACACCGGACGTTATTGAATTAGATTTATGAATTATTGTTGCGGTGAGCATGTGTTTTCTTTGACATTAATTTAGTTTAACGGCTAGACTGAATAAATGTCGTTAGTTTTGGTACATTTCCACTTCACGTCAATGCATATATAGTAGAGAAATAACTATTTATTTGATGGTTATTCGAATCAATCGAGGGTAAACATAAGTCGTCTTGTACTGGGATTATCAAATCGGAGTATAAAGAAATGTGTGTAACGCGTGACTGTCACATTATTTGTTTACATCGTGACAATATTAGGATTACTGTGTGATTTTGTTAACTTATTTGTATTATTTTCGTTTTTAGAAAATACAATGAGTGATTCACCAGATCAGAACGATCCTCCGAAGGATGTGAGTATAGTTTACTTCACTTAATACCATGCAACATATCTGCAGCTAAGCTACAAAGTGAAATTAGGATTACATTGAATTATGAAAGTTGTCATTAGACTGCCCTTGAGTTTTGCACACTGCCCAATACATTTACATTGCTCACTTCGTTCATGGCTATTGTCAGGTTGCAGGACACTTACTTATTTGATATTCTTGTATGTTGATACACCTTGATTACTGTAATATCATACAAATATATAATTAGTATTAACTAGTACAAGGTACACAAATACAATGTATATTAATGCATATCTATTGTAGTACATAAATATTATAGAGATTATATTGAAAATGTGATATTATCAGAGTTAATGGCATATTTTATATTAAAAATTTACTAATATGTAACACAGAAGTTATAACTTAAGTAACAGTGTCATATTTAATTATTGACACAATTTATTTAAAATATTGCATTAGGTTCATTAAGAATTGTGTTATATAAACAAAAGTAATAGGAAAAGATTATAACTTCAGTATGAATAGACTCAGACAGTCTATGTCTGTTATACTTATTCAGATTTGGTTTTAGCAGAATAAGTAAGTATTGTCTGTATGTCATCAATGTTTGGTGCATATTGCATAACTTTATTGATTTTTAAGACAATGCAGCAAGGTGTTGCATCATATATGATGCCATTCATTAAAAAACCTCACATACTAATATATTACTGCATAGTAAGGTAGTGTTAACAGGATGCTATAAAGCATGGATAGCAATATAGATAGTTCTTTATTTTATAACTACATAATCCTATGAAAAAAAATCACTATACATACTTGTAAACTATAGCTACTGGTATAGACACTTAGCACTAAGAGTGACTTCTTCCAAAACAATCATAAAATGAAGTAATTTCTGCAGACAAGTCAAAATGTGGGTGTATTGTTATAAACTAATGTTTCTTTTACAGCCAAAAGAATTAGAAAAATTGGAGGAAGCAAAATTAAAAGCTAAATTTCCAAATGCAATGTTGGGGAGAGGACCTGGTGGACATTCAGCTTTCTTGCAGAAGAGGCTAGCTAAAGGGGTAAGCATTACACCTATTTTATCTATCTTCTCCTCATTGACTACTGTGGCTATATTATATGAGTTATAAAAATTATTGGAAATAGATTCAAATGTAATTTGTAAAAGTGTGAAATAAATGTAACATCATTATGTTTTCAAGTATAAGTAAATAAGTTGATAAATGACATTCTTAAATGCTCTGCCCTCAATTAGTCTGTATCTATCAAAAAGAAGAGATATACAATCTCTTCTTTGGTTTGGCTGTACGTATTATTTAGTATCAAAATTGAAAAGTCTTTTTGCTTTAAATTGTGTTTAGCTCCAAATTTTCATTTCAATGGTATGGACCCTGGTAATTTGAAAATACAAAAAGAAACTCAACAAAACGAGTTCTGATGATTTTGATGATTCTCCTTGTTTTGCTTCTTTTGGGTTTGTAAGAAATAATTCTTACTAACAAAAATTTTGATACTACAAATATTATCATTTTTGCCGCTGTACTAATATATAAATTTGCATGCTGTGGTCTCCTATAATTGAAGAGGCACGTCATATTGTTAAATATACCAATATTACGACATTGTATTTATTATATGCCATGTATCCTTTGTTGGAGGTCCTTAAATAAATAAAATACTTATCATATGGCGATAGACTTATACAGCTATGGCATTACGGTCACACTAGTATACCATATTTTTTTTAAGTAGTTCATTTCCGTTTATATTGTCTCCCTGTTATCAATACGATAATATGTTTTTCTTGTGCTAATAATAATATAAAATAAGCACACTGAATAACTTGAAATAAACAATGAAATTGAAGTAGAGCATCTTTCCAACCATATTGTTAGTTTCTCCCGTGATTTGTCTTCGGGGATAGTGCAATACCGCATAAGACACAATTAAAATTTATACTTATTATATGAAGCTTTAGATCGATAATCCTATTTTTTTTTCTGGCACGCGCCACTATCCAACGTCGTGTACGTGCGTATCGTGATTAGGGAAAACAGGGCGCGTCTTGGTGCAGAAAATGATCTATTATACTTAGCTTATATTCTATTTCGTTTTGTATATAGATAATTATTAAAACTAATTTCATTCCAGCAAAAATTCTTTGACTCTGGAGATTATCAAATGGCGAAACAGCGGCCCGGTAACCTGGCGGCACCCTTCAAAGCTCCCGCAGCGCCAGCCAAGCTACCCACCGGGGAGGCCATCCCCACGCCCGACACCGTGCCTATCCGCAAGACCTCCATTATCCAGCCCAAGTACAGCACGCCCAGCCAGACCTCCTAGCCTCGTCCGTCCACGCTGGCCGTCAGTGCCTGCCGCTGACTAATATTCCAGATTTTTATTTTTGCTAATGCGTCACATCGCTTTAATATTACGAAGCACTGGTACACTATTGTTAGGGTAGTCCAAAGTGGTGTAATTCCTTGTGTAGCACTAAAATTATTTTATAACAATATTGTGATTGATTAGTCTATGTTGAAATTTGAAAACATAACTTTTATAAGAACAAGTGTTATAGTAATGTATAAAATTAGGTATTTAGTGTATCGAGGTATGTGTGTGCATTATGTTGAAAGAGATATTTGCAAATGTTTCATTCTGTTTCGAGTAATTTGCTGTAAGCTGTAATAGCTAGGTAGAAAGTCTACTTGCCAAAATTAACATTTTACGCCTATAACGTTATGTGCTTCTAGTTCCAATGATATTACATTTAGTTGCCGAGGACTGTGCACCTGTGTCCTCATTCATCCTGTATTGTCGCCTCTAAAATCTCCATTTATATCTGTTATTTGTATATAGCATTATCATTATTCGAAGCGCGTGCTTACCGCAGCCAAATGTAGGCATCTCTTAAAAAAAAAATAAAGTACACACATGTTATGCTTTAGAAATAAACATTTATTCATGGAATAAGAACAATTGGGAATTTGTGAAAATTTTAAGGAAGTTGAACCTTGGTCCCTGTACATAAAGTCCTATTGAAGTGGAGTAAAGTGATCTTAAATATGTATAGATCTGCTCTCTGTAGCCTCAGATGTGTGGAGAAACACAATTTTTATTTTTATATGTAACTTAATAAGTGTTTTTTTTTTAACTCCATATAACAACATTCAACATAACAATATTTACATTTCTATATTCAGCTGAAAGTAACTAAACTATGATGAATGAAATAAATAAATGTACAGTAAAGCATCAGGGACGTACAAACCACATTGAGTGTAATATTCGCACGAGAGTGATACATGTATGGTATAAGGAGCGTTGAAGAGTTAGCCATTATTAAATTAAAATAAATTCTTGGTAATAAAATGTGTATCGGTTTTATTTTCGTCTCGTGTTTCGGGCCGCCATGCCTCGATATTCGAGTTAACATTCGAGATTACGCAATAAATGGCACTTTGTTAAATAAAACTTAAATAAATGGTGAGGGCATGCATGCGGACTCCTACGCCATGGATTTGCTCCGTCCTACATCCGATCCTGTCACATTGTACAAAACTCCGACCACCCACACCTTGTTCGTTATATTTGGCTGCTCTCTGAAACAACAAAGATTGTTAGTAGTAGTCTACATTTCGAAGATGCTTTACATTGCAATTTGGCAGAAAAAAATTGAACACAATCGAGCAATGTTACCTGGATTCCAATGCACATAGTCTGGCGTGGCGGCGGCCTGGTACTCGTGCACCAAGTCGTCCACAACGCTGCGCGACTCGTCGAATTCCTCGAGCGATTCCTTAAACATGGGCTCTTTGCGGAATACCTCGAGGAAAGCTTCGCGCTTGCGCAACTTGTCAAACTGCTGCAAACATCTATCGAACAACTGCAAACCAAAATCACAAAGAAAAACAATGCTTATGACATACAAAAAACCCATGGAATTATTACGTACTACGTACAACGAAAGAACCACATTACTATTCAAAAGAAAGTAAGATACAATTTGAGTATAACCAGCGTAACCATCCTGATAAATACAGCACTCGCTACCTAGATAGTAGATAGTAATAAGTTAGAACTCACAGAGGATATGTTAGTGTGGTTGGCAAGCAGTAGCCCAGACACCTTGTGCGAGGCGTGCACGTAGGGAGAGCGCCGCGACAGCGCCACCTGGATGGACGCCGGCCCCCACGGGATGAACGACGCCAGCTTGCGCTCGCGTATGCGCTGCAGCGACTTGTGCACTTGCGACGGGTCCACTTCTCCCTACGACAATTGTTTACTTCCTATATTGTCCTTTCAATTGTTTAAACAAAATATTAGTCTGTTTGACTGCCTCGGTGGCGTAGTTATACTGCATGCGCGGTACGGCAGCGCGAAGAGCTCCTGTGTGTCGAATCTCGGGATGGGTAAAGTGATATTTGGGTTTTTCTGCTCAGTATCAGCGCCGAGTATGGAATTTGTGCCCGATATGGCCATAGGCTCGTCCCCTATCACATCATGGGACGGGGAACTCACTTGGCGAAAAGAGGATGCCCTAGTTGCACTTCTGCGTACCCATTCGGAGATGAATGCGTGATGTGGTGTGTATGGGTGTGTTTGATAGTTGATGATTACAATTCCCGAAAAATCAAAAAACTAGATTATTCTTCTATTGCCAACGCTATTAGCAAGGGATTGAAACTTGGAATTAGGGGAATTTATTGATCTGTAATATGCGTAAAACACAGCACCGATGCCACGTCGTAGTAGTATGTGGCGAAAAGATGACATTAATAAACTACAACTCATACATACCTGTATAATATTTAATATCGATATGTAACAGTGTTGGTTCGTCCTGTCGGGACTGAGCGACACCATCATATTCTTTGGCTGCAGCAACCTCTGCATTACATCTAACACTGTTGTCTTGCGAATTTTTGGCGCCTACAAAAACAAAAAAATACAATAAAGAATCCAAGCTAACCACACAATGAACATAGACTTATAAATCTACTAGCTTTTGCCCCCGGCTTCGCCCGCATGGTTGAGTTTTTCCGGGATAAAAGTCCTACAATTTCTTTTCCCTGGATAAAAAGGGGCCTATGTCTTTTCCAGGATCTTAAATTATCTTCATACCAAATTTAAAAGGGTCCAGCAGTTTTGAGTTTATCGCATTTAGACACATGGCAAGGGACTTTGTTTTATAAGGATTAGTATTGAAATTGTTCTCTTGTAATTCCAGAGTAAGCACTAATTCTTATTCAATAACCAGATTATTAATTCATTAGGCAGAAAAGAAGCGATACGTAAAAACTAGTTTTATATAAAGCTATAGTAGAAATTGCTTACCGCATTAAGCTCATGGTCGGCTGTTAATGGAGTATATCCTGTCATAAGGAAATGAAGCCTCGGTGTCGGAATCAAAGGTGCTACCAGACTTATCAGATCATTGTTCATGTATGAAGGGTACCTTTAAGAAAGATAAAAAATATATACTTATACAAGAACTGTACTAAATTAATATTAGTTCAGTCTAACCCATAATAGCCTAATACTGAGTTTGTCATTAAAATTTAAAAAAATCATATTAATGACTCCAGGAGCAATGTTACATGTTTTAGAAATTACCTTGTATAATTTCATATGTCTTACGGAAAAGCAATTAAAAATTCCACCAATTAAAAGCCACAACAGACTATTTGCATACCTTAAAGTAGCAGTGCTGGCACTCATAATGGTTGAGACAAGCGTGTTGATTTGCGCGAAGGATGGGTTCTGTATATGTAGCCGGTCACTGGCGATGCGGTTGAGCGCCGTGTTGTCCAGTACCATCACGCAGTCTGCACTCTCTGTCAGCCTCTTCAACGTCAACAGCGAGTTGTATGGCTGCACCACTACGTCACTGGGGTAATATAACACATAAACATAGGATAACTTACACTAAATGGTGGTTGGTTTCAAAACACATAGATTTCATCAGCTATCTAGGAAAATAACAACAAGCAACAGAAGGTGAGCCTATAGCCATTTATCAGTGACAATTCCTAACTCTGAGGTACTTACTGATCAAGAAACCCAATCCCATTACCTAACCTGAGGATTGAAGCCTAAAAAATGATGATTGAGAATTATAGCTAGCGGTGCAATAAATGTAGACAAATATTACAAAGCTATTGTATTGAAGTAGTACCCCCGCATGGTGGTTGCAACATGGTATTTTGAATACAACTACAGTAGAGTCTGATAAAAATTACTCAATTGGAACTGACAATCACATCAAACTAATTATAAAGATTTATTCATAACAAAAATTTGAATAAAAAGAGCCTACACACAATAAAAACTGTGCTATTTCCTTACAAATATGAAAATATGAGTGATAAGTCACTATAAGGAACCATTAATAATTTTATTCAAATTTTGTGTTTTTAGAAGTTTGTATGAAAAACAAACTTATTTAACAGTTTTTATATATAAAACCGGTCATCAGTATAATATATAGAGTGAAATAATTAGGGTGTTTCTCTTTCTAGCATGTTAATGCTAAAAAAAGTGATTTAATTTGATAAAAGACATTGTAAACATGTCTTTGTAAATCTTACCTTATTTCATCCAAATTAGGGAAGACACTGTAAGTTTGTACCAATTTCTTTGGAAATCTGTCAGACAAGTGCTCCAGAATATATGAGCCCATTCCTGAGCCAGTGCCTCCAGCAATTGAATGACACAACACAAAACCCTGAAATAATTCTTTATCAGAAACCATACCAACAATATTAAATTGTTTGTTAATACGATTATGGCCAATTATTTACAACCCTTACTTAAAAACAAGCAAGGTGGCTAACAAAATGCAATTTTAAGGACAACTAGACGTAGATGTAAAGTTTGTTCAAGCAATTAAATCTAATTTAAACACTTACCTCCAAATTATCGCTACCATCTGCCTCTCTGTTTATGATATCAAACACTTCTTCATTCAGCTTTTCGCCCTGAGCATATCCAGATGCCCAGTTGTTGCCCGCACCACCACCATGTTTTGATAAATATACATTCTCAGGATTGTAGAGCTAAAAACATATATCAGTGGTACATTGGTACATACATGTAATGAAAAAAACATTTGCCAGAATAACGTAATTCCCGGCACAAAGGAATGAACAGCTATCTCTATAAAAAAGTGTTATTATTTTGCTGTAATACCACAAGCGACTGACAAAATTATACCTATGAAATGCTTCATTGGTTCTAATTAGACATGGAGATATGTTGCATCATCGTGATATATATAATATTACCTTAGCGTACGGCGAGTTCATAATGGTATGAATAACACGGGGCTCGAGATCCAATAACACCGCCCGCGGAATGTAATGATCGTCGTCTGCTTGATAGAAGAATACATCTTTGCGATCCGAGCCAGCTGATGCGAACTCCTCCAAAATACCCTCAGGAGATATCCCGTGCTCTATACATAACTGTTTCCAAAATTCGAAGCCAACTGCAAATAAAATACAGCATGATATCACGACATAAATTCAAAATAACTGAACATTTTTAGTAAAAATTTCACTCACTTTGATTACCGCATTGGCCTAGTTGGAGTGTTATCATTTCACTTGGCATTTTGTTGCAGTTTCTAATGATTTATATTTGTAAATTTGGTGTTATTTTCTTTGTTTTGTATTATTTTTACTAACTATATAAACAAATACATTCATCTGCCGCTTGCTGTTGCCCAAATTGACAAATGACAATTTAAATTGACATTGATCGTTCTCTATGTTTCCTAAACTCGTGCATTTGAAGCTAATTTACAGTTGACCAATAACATCAAAGTTTTAAATTAATGATCAGTCCATAGGAAACGTAAAATTGAAACAGAAATGCAAGGGTTGATTATCGAATATTTCTTTAGAAATCAGGGACATATAATTTATTAGAGAAATAAAATTTATTTTCTTTAACATACTATTCCAGGCCCATAGCTGTACCAATATTATAAAAATAGCAAGGATGCATCTAGATGCTACAATAAAAATAATGTAGCAACACTAAACGTAAAAAAATATATCAAGTATCTAGTTGGCAACTCTTTTATTGAAATTGTCAAAAGTTTCGTAAAAGTTTAAGACTGGTTATCTATATAAAGTTTTATTTTATTTTTATTATATTTTTAACTATTGAATATCATACATTAAATAATTTTAGAGCATAATATTTATGCTTTTTTCTAAATATAGGTTTTCATTCATAGATTACTTATTTAGGAAGTTCAAGGTAAGTGTTTGCGGTCTTGGTGGATGGCCTTCGATTAACATATTTCTTAACTTTGTTATACAACCTACGGTGTATGTAAAAATTTACGAGGATAACGAGGACGTGGGTGTCGCTTTCGTGAATGCAAGGTTCTGTAATAATAACTTAGTTATACGTCTTATTAGGTAGACAAAAAAAAACTATAATTCTTGGGCTACCTTTTTATTTCTGACATCATTTAAGCGAAATAAATTTCCGTAGTGAGGAGGCTCCGATTATATAATAAATTTACATAAACAAACAGTAAAGCGGGTGAAATGTTCATCAACATAAATCTTACATTTCTTCCTGGTGATTTGCGTGTTTCTTGCGTAGTTTTTACGTCGAGCAGTACAAAGAAGACAAAATGCCGCGCAAACTGCTCAAGTTCCTGATTGTGTTTGACAACACATCGTTATTATACTTCCCAGGGCAGTTTTTGTCTGGTAAAGTGTTGATGGAACTGCAAGATGATACACCAGTCTTAGGTAAGTCTAATTAATGTATATTATTCAGTTATACTCTAAATCCAATTTGAATCCAATAGAAAAATAAGTGTCCAAATCAGTAATTACATTCAATTTATATTTTATGCATTTATTTTTTAATTAAATATTTCTTCAACAAGTAATTCAAAAATTAATTGTACAAAAACTTGTCATGTCTATGCCGGTGTTTAAAGCATTTCTCGCTGCAAAAGTCCCTCAATCACTGTAATAATCCAAAGCAGAAAATTAAAGATACCAGCACCGCCTTTGAAAAAAAAATCCCACAAGAACATGTTACTGAGATGAAAAGTAATCTATGCGTTATCTCAGAATATGGTCTATGTATGTGCCAAATTTCATTCAAATGGGTTTTGTTGTTTCTGAGTTTGCTTCTAACAAACATTTGAACATTTACAATTACTTTCACATTTATAATATTAGTAAGACATAAGATAAGATTATTTTTATTTTTCCAGGTCTACACTTCCATGTAGTGGGTGAAGGAGTGGTGAGAGTGGGCTCTGGCAGGCATGAGAGACTCTATGACAAAGAGAACTATATTGATTTTAGGATGAGACTACTTGGTGAACCTGGTAAGTGGAAGTATTGTTGTAATTATTATTTATTGGCATCAGCATTTGATATAAAAAATATATTAATTATAATGATACTGGGGAGTAGGCCAACTCTAATTTTATGCCAAACTACAATAATGTAGGAACCCCAGTTATTTATAAAATTGGAATGATAATTTATGAATAATAAAATATACTTTTTGTTACTCCGACAATTTGGGATACGAAGAACAGCTGCACTAAAGCTTATCATTGTGATAAAATATATAGAATCCTTGTACACTAATTGTGCTGATATTTCAAAACTAAAAATATTTTGCTTGTGTTTTGCCAATTTACATGTAAAATTAATATGTTTAAAGTCCTAAGTAAGTTTTATTAGTTTCGATTTAATAACAATAGATGACCTTATTAGCACATCACCTTGACATCTACAGTCTAAAATTTCATTTAAAACTGAATTATGTAAACATCAAATCACAATGCATATTTCTATTAATTATAAATGTCAGACTGTTTCTATTATTCATTTGCCATTTCATATGCAAGTTTGTTTTTTTTTGTCTGTCCTCTGATATTGACCTACAAGCATTGTTGCTTAAACATCTTCTTTCATATGGGTTACTTTAATTATTTGGAACCAAAGAGGAGAACCTGCTGGTAACATACAAGTCCTTTTTAACAAATTTAACTATATAGATCTATCTATGGAGCTTAAAATTAAAATGAAAATCATGAGAAGTTAGGGAGAACAGCTTGACATTACTAATCATGATTATTAATAATGTCTTTTCATTTCACACAGGTCATGGCACATCAGTGCTTTCACCAGGTATCCATAGCTTTCCATTCAAGCTGGGCCTGCCGATGGGGCTTCCGTCCACATTCCTTGGTACCCATGGTTGGGTCCAGTACTACTGTAAGGCAGCATTGAGGGAACCCAATGGCTTGACTCACAAGAACCAACAAGTTTTTATTGTGATGAATCCGATTGACTTAAATCTGGAGCCACCCGTCTTGTCGGTACGTTTTAATATTTTTTTTTTTTTTTTGTTATAGCCTTATTGATTTGTTTTTAAGAGGTTGTAAGTGTTTTGTTTATAAGACTTCATCTGGTTAGGTCTATATTGTTAATGGTAATCATGATCATTGTATAATATATCCAGTATTTTACAAAAACTTTTGGATTCTGAATATCAAACATAGAGCGGCGCGTGCTCAAGAAATGTTGCGTTGCGAAAAAATTTAAAAGATTCATATCTGTTAAACAATATAATAACAAAAAACAACTGACTCCAAAAACCACGACAAGAGACATGCATGTCTTTTTTGTGAATTTAATCAAACACATTTAATGGAACAAAATACAAAAGGAATAATTCTATTCTATAGCGATTCCTGCTTCATCTTCGATGTTCAAATTAAGCAACAATATTTTTAATATTTCTAAACCTAATTGAAACCAACACAAAAAGATTTATCAAAATCCTATTTGATGTTAAGGAGTTCCCCTCTGCATCTTCGAAGTTCAAGGGACGGAATGTTCACATTTTAATTTCAATAGTATGGACTAATGAAATTAAAATGTGACCATCAAAAGTTCGTGAAGCTCACTATTGTCGAGACAAGACTATGTACGCTTCTCTGTTGTTATTTTTTTTATAGAAAAAGGCAATTCACGGAACTTGTTTTATATATTATCTTCATAATATAATAAAAAACATAATTGCTGACATGAAATGGATTGCAATTACTAAAACTTTTTCCATGGTCATGACTCCAGTTCTTGTGTGCATGATGTCATAATACCTAACTGTTGTGAACCAGAGTAAATCGTCAGCGATTGTAGCAGGTCTGTTGCAAGTCTACATGTTGCGACCGTGCGACCTCTCTATTATTATCTCGTATCATTGACATGATCTTTCGCATCTTACTCTTTTTGTGTAACCAATAACAATTGCACAAACACACCGGTTCTATGTTACATAAAAAGATGCATATTTCATGACAATGGAGTGAATGTTAATGGGAACTTTAATTACTTAATTTGATGGAACGATCGTTAGTCACGAGAGGCGGTGTTTATATGGTTGTTGCTTTGTTTTTTTGTGGAATGTATTCATTTGTGTGGCACAGTGTGATGGCATCTTCACATTGTATAATGAATTACATGGTTCTTCGATGGAAAAGAATATTGTATCAGCAAGTTTTCGTCGTTAGTAGTATTCTAAATTAAAACGGCCAGGTATATTGGTGTCTCCGCCCTATAGATTGGGGGCGTTTGAAGAATACCACTACGGTATCCCTTGCCACGTTGTGCGTGTTTAAGCACATGTTTGACCTCTGGGATGTACGGCAGCGTGAAATGTAGGCCTCGTGCTGCTGTTGACGCCGAGGACGTCCTTCGGTGCGCGGGGGCTTTTGAGCTCCCCTCCTTAATAGGAGACAGGTCGCACTAGGTGGCAACGCGCAGGGGCGGTTACGGACGAAAACTTACGACACATCCGTCGGAGGAAGCCCGCAGCCGTCCCTAATGCGTCGAAGATGGCGACCGCGGAACTCAACGTAACCGCTGTCGTTCTCCACGAAGTCTTTTTTTTATCACGGACGTACGTTTGTTAGCCTGGCAGAGCCGACTTATACAAACACACCCGTCTTACGAGTGAGTGCTTTAGGCACTGCAAGTCCTTAAGTGACCATACTGAGAGCGACCCTCTAAAGGGTCACGGAATCGGCTCAGGCCACCGAGAGAGGATGCGACATCAGCGATTATATTTTTCGCGAGGTGCGTGAAGCGACCTAACAAGTTATCTGGATTTCATCGGCACGCAAAGAACGAAGTCTAGGTGATAATAATAATAAGGCACTTTCAGCGCGTACCTAATACAAAAAAAGGTATAGAAGTGTCTGGACATAATGCCTTACTTAGAAATCTAATTAAAGATTATTCGATTATAATATTACGGCAAATAGTAACCAGTTAGTAAACTCTGGGATAAATGGAGTTGCGTAGTTTGTTTTCGCCTCAATATATAGGTATTTCAATTACCCAACATTACTTCATCACTAACCCTCACTAGAGTGTAATAGGAATGTAATTTGTAGTCATGTGGGACAGTTTGTTGCTTCGGTTGATTGATATCGCAATTTTATGTGGCAAATCTAATATTGTGCACGCCATTACAGGATATTCATTATAATTAATGCTAGACGTATGTAACTGATACAAATATATTACTAATTGCGCCACCTCAGTAAAATAAGTATGGTTGTAGTATAATAGTAAAATGAATTTGCAGCAAGAGTTCGAGTGTTCGGTGGAGCACCGCGTGGGCGTGGGGTGCGTGGGCGGCGGCGCGGTGCGCTGCCGCGTGGCGCTGGAGCGCGGCGCCTACGTGCCGGGCGAGAGCGTGGCGCTGTCCGCCAAGCTCGTCAACGCGTCGCGCACCACCATCCGCGCCACGCGCGCCGCGCTCACCGAGACCATACAGTACAGCGCGCACGGCAAGCTCGCCGCCAAGGAGGTCGGCATGCGATCCTCAATGTCGATACAGCAACCGAAATATTGATATTATCCTTATATAACATTAACCATACATTCAAAATTGGACGAACTTTTATATAAATTTCACCATTATGGGGATCAACATATTGTACATAGTGTAATTAGTACTTGATAGAAAAACAATTAAAATACTTACACACTTAATACCAAATATTATCGTCCAAAGTATCGATAGTTGTCCGTTATCGATAATGGTGTACGACGTGTCTGCAGGTGCGCGAGTTGTCGACGCTGTCGCACGGCAAGGTGCGCCCGGGCGAGACGGACGTGTGGCGCCACGAGCTTCTGTACGTGCCGCCGCTGCCGCCTACCAACCTGCGCGGCTGCCATCTCATCTCCGTGCAGTACGACGTCTTTGTGAGTACATACACATAACAACTATAAACAAGACTTGTATCTCGAAAATGCTTACTAAACTTGGTTATTCGTATTCAGGACACACCCATACGTTGGCTGTGTCGATTTTATATTTTTTGTTTTATGTTTCCCTTGCAGTTTATAATCGAGCCGAAGAGCTTGGAGAAAGAAGTAAAGCTGCAGTTGCCGATCCTGTTGGGCACGTACCCGTTCCGCGCAGAGCAGGAGGCGGCGCCGGCTGGGACGCACTATCCCAGCACGCTGCCCATCTTCAGACCTTGGCTCAACGACAAGCCCAATAACTGACCACACTACACATGGAATGTTTACTCGATAAAATTACAGTAAGGCTTGATTTCACATGGCTTGAAGTTAGTCAAAGAAAATGGAGACGATGGGTATATTGACTAGCTTCAGGCCGATAGATTTATTTTCCAAATCGCAATTCAAGTTTTATCAATGTCGATCTTTTCGACACCCCTCTATTAATCTATAAATTTGACATAATGATAGGGCCATTCAATGAATTACATACCATCGATTAAGCTCGATTGACTATTCATAATCGATTGACATCGATGAGTAGTTTTATCGACATTGGTAAGGTTAGTTTAGTGTCATCCGCTAGATTACGAAATGTGATGTTTTGAAAATTTATGAATTATTGGAACTGAATTTAATTTAAATAAGAAAAACTGTTAAAGTATTTACTCCAATAAGTAGCTTAGGTCCTTTCTAGAAATTGACATTCTAGATAAGAAAACTTCTTGAAAGTTTGGAACTTTTTTGTAGACTCGTGTTGAATCTCATAAGTCTAAGGTATTTTTGATGCAACCCTTTGCTGTTCAAGCAATTATTTCAGAATTTTTGTTATTTTAATTTCCTGGAGCATTAGCTCCGAGGCTCCTTTCTTTTTACTGGAAGGAATCTCAAAATGCTAATCGAAAGTCGAAAGAGTCTGTTTCCGAATAACTTTTGCGATGGATAACTGCGTCTCAGACTCATTGCATGGCAAAGGGTTGACAAATATTCCATCAATGATAATATATGAATTGAATATTTCGAAATAATTATTTTAATTCGTATTTGAATATCTGATGTATGTTTGCGTATTTTTTTACTGCCCTTATATGGCTATGACCCGATATAACAATCATTTACAAACTCAGGGTGAGATGTGTTCAGCCAAGTTTCGGCTGGGCCTCACAATAAGCATGTTCATATTTTGGATAGTTATAAAAAATAAATGTATATTATCAGAACAATTATAAACAAAAGATTTTGATACTTGAAAAATCTTAACATAGACAGTTTACACTCGTTTTTTTTGTGACTCAAGTCTTGGTCCTAGTTGGTTTTATAAATCTCGGCCTAGGACTAAGCTCTTAGTTCTCACATATCCAGGCATCAGCCCAGTGTCCAACACTAGTGCCATTAAATAATTACTCACATGTATCGAATTTAGAATCGAAAATTTTAATATTTTGTATAGTGGAATGTAACTGTATTAAAATGTACTTATATTATGTAATTCGCTAGATGTTTCGTTTATAAGTTTGTTTAAGGACGATAGTTTTTGCAGCCAGTTAGAAAATGAATCGACAATTTAATAATTATTTGGATCTGACTAGTTACGTAGCGCCCAATGTAGTGACAGCAGGTTTCTGCATTCGATGACAATTTAAACCGTATTTACATCATAACTTACGATGTAATAATATCAACCATATGTTAAAACACTATGGTTGATTAAGAATATTCCCGGCGACTGTACTTAGGCGCTGACCCAACTAGACTGGCCGAAAACTATCGTCAACAGTCAACTAAACTGTATACGCACTAATTGAGATGTATATAACTAACCTGTGATATATAAACCGTCCATTTTAACGTAGTTGCACTACGTGTATAATAAATATTTACTATACAGCGTGTTTTTTTTATTACTTTATTTTTATTTAGTTTCTTTATTTTTTTAGTTAAATACGTTGAAGTAAAAAACCTTAACTCTATATTAATTATTAAAAAATGGATCGATTTTCTAAACATATTCCTCAAAATAGTAGAACCTATAAGTCGTGCTTAAATTCAAAGTAATTTATTCTGTCTGTTGGTTTATTATCGTACTAGATGAATCTATACATATTATAAAACAAAGTCCCGAAAGCTGTCTGTCTGTATGTGATCGATTTTCATAAATCTACTATACTGAATTTTGTACAGTTTTTACTAAAAGGTTCTTGAGGAAGGTATAGGTTACATAACTATTTTATGTAAATTAACAGAAATATAACGATTACTATTGAAGAGGTCGCGTGGTTGTCAAAAATCTCGTGGGTCGGGAATTATGCGGGAAAACTTTTGTGACACACTGATTTCACGCGGGCGAAGCCGCGGGCACAGCTATTAAGATAATAATTAAAGAAAATCGAAATTAAATATTAATATTCCATTTATTAACACTGGTTATTGACAATTTTTGGCCTAGACTCACACTGGCAATCGTACTGCAAGTGGACCGTAAGCTAGTCTGGCAATTCACCAGACACAACCAATTTTATTTTAGAATATATCAAAAACTTATGAAACAATGGTGTGCTACTAAATACATTAGGGTTTACACAGACATAGTGAGGCTAAAAAGATTTATATGATTAACTTTTAATTCTGAACCTTATGTATTTACACATACTGCTGATATTGGTATAGGAAAGTTAGACACCGACACAAAGTCTTGCTTACAATTTGTTATTTCAATATCACCTGTATGGCAAAGGACATGAGGCTCAGTTTCCATTTTTATAAAATTGTAGGTTCTTTGTTGCCATTTTGTCGCTCTGCACTGACCTGACATGCAAACATAGCTAATTTTGAGCCTTACATTGTTAAATTTTTTCTTTCTTATTTTATATAATATAAAGTACAATAAACCAGACAAAGCACAAATACATGTTGCCCATAATTCTTCAATGCATAAGAGAATTAGACTATGGCTGTGGATACACTATACTTCTTTTAAGAAAAGGACTGTTCATAGTACAAATATCGTAAAAATCACGTAATTAGATATATTTTACCAAGTGCGTTTACGAGCCCGTGCGACCATTGCGGGTAGTGCTCTCAGATATAACTCACGCGGTTTACTTTATGCCAGTCAAACCACAAAACAACTGTAGTTTAATCGATTCATATTGCGCACAGATGTTACATATAATACCCACAATAATATCGCAGGACAAATTAAACGAAACACATGTAAGACTACGACTAAAACCTTGTAAAGTTTGTCACAGCTGCGACAATCGCACTACAAAACGACCACACTGTTGTAGTATGCGTATGCGCAAATTAACAAACTCAGTGTCGAGACTGTATGTAAGTGCTAAGTCCTACAATCGATCCGCCACCACCGCACTTGTCACTATAGATTCCGCCCGTAAGTCGAAAGGATGGTATACGTAACAGCGATAACTATGTCCCAAGCAGCGTTTATAGAGATGCAACTCACCCACCGAGGAAACAAGACGCATGCGAGTTAAGCCTTACAAATCGTCAAACTGCCGCAAGACAGGTATCCGACGGATGGGGAAGCCCGCGGCGTGCGGACAGCCGGGCCGGTGCGGCGGCACGTGCGCGGCGCGGGGCGGGCGGTGCGGCGGGCGCTAGGCCATCTTGTTGGCCAGCGCCAGGTGCAGGCAGGCCAGCTGCGCCGTCCACTTGTCCAGCGCCGAGTAGCGCGCGCCCGCCCGCCCCGCGCCGCGCTGCAGCTCCAGCACCGCGTTCACCTGGTCGATGCGCCCGCTGATCGTGCTGCAACACACACAGCGTCACACGCATGCTCCCCACCTACTGTTACATGTATAAACATATTTACTCACTTGTCCAGTATGCAGGTGACGAGCAGGTTCTCCACCTCTTTCTCGTCTATGTTCAGCTCTTTGGATATGAACGGTATGTGGATCCTGGTATATGGACCTATCAACTTTATCAACACTTGGGTCCGGATGTTGCGCAGGAGGTCTTCTATGTGCTCTCTTATGAATGGATCGTCCATTATGTTGTTTCTGTATACAAGTATTATTTTTAAGTAGTTATGGGGGTATACATTTCGAATTTAAAGCATTGTATTAACTACGAGTCGGGATTGTAATCGAATTCTAAAACTATTGTATATCGATATCTTTTATATTTACAAACGATATCAGATCGAAAAAATTACCTACTTTTTACTTAAAAGTGATACTGAATGTTAAAATTTGTAATGTTTGGCTTAGTATGGATGTTTTCCTGATCGTCACATTAAATCGCAGAGGCATTAATCAAAGTCTCTAGAATTAACCAAAGCGAAAATCCTTCAGAAATGCAAATGGACTTTGATAGTTTTACATATGCAAGAGTTGTAGTACATACCATTGAATGCCAAACCTTACCTTTTTATACATAAATAAAATTACCTGTTGTGTTTGAGTATGGACTCGAAGTCATTGATGTCGTTGTTCTGGTAAGCCATAACGAGGTTCGTCATGGCGAGGATCTCGGGGTCGTTCTTGTATGGCTTGGCCTCTTGCGAGTCGAACGGGTTTATGCCGGACTTCATTAACCTGTTCGCACAAAACATAGGTAATTATAAATTTTCTTAATTTTTTAGGGTTGTGAGCATCTAAAGCGCTCACCCAAAAGTCAGTAATTATAGTGAGACAAACTCCTTACATGTTGGCCAACACCAAGTACTTCAGGCAGGTGGTCCGGCGCGGGCTGCCCGACTCGTCGTAGTTCTTGAAAGCTTCGAAAAAGTCCGTGTGCGCTTTCTCAAATTCACCTTCTCGTAAATGCATTTTGCCACCGCATTCTGTAACGTATTTTTTATTTTTAGTATATTGACTTTTACTATATTGTGAGATTCGTGGCGCACTGATTAGATTGAAAGAAAGAAATTTTCGCACCAATGCAAAAACACCTCTTTCCTAAAGGAGTTTTATAATAACTATTTAAATGTAGAATATGAATCATTTTTTTTTTTATTATATCAGTTAAACTCAGTATAAGTCAGATATCATAATGTTTAATTATACAGAAAACGAAAATCCATTGGCATAGTCTAAATCAAAAATTTAAAAGTAATTCACATTCCAAATATTGATCAAAGCAAAAATGACCTAAATACTTTACAATAAGAAACGAAACAGTACTACTAAACATAATTTGCACAGTACCTCTAATCACTCCCATAATTAGCGGATGTGGTATGGCAGACTTGATGTGCAGGGATTGTTCGTACAGCGCTTTTAGTTTCTTGTTATTCTTCTGTGCGGTGTACATCTGGATCTCCAGCGCGTATATCTCTAACAGTTGCGTGCCTTTCTTGAGGTCATCCTCGCCTTCATCAGTCTAAAAAAAAGTCACATATTACGAAACTTGATAAATATCCTCCGATTGGTTAGTATCATCATCCATGGGTTCGAATGCCGTGTCGGGCAAAGTGATATTTGGATATTTCTGCTCAATATTAGCCCGGAGTCTGGAATTTGTTCCCGATATAGCGATAGGCTCGCCCCCTATCACATCCTGGGACGGAACACACTCGGCGAAAAATGGGTGCCTTGGTTGCACCTCTGCATACCCCTTCGGGGATAAATGCGTGATGATGTGTGTGTGTGTGTGTGTGGATAGTATCAGTACACTAACAAAATAACAGTGTTTTGTTTTTATTTAATGAATAAAGCGTAAATGTTAAGATAATATCATTTAAAGTCATTACCTGACAACTCTGGTGAAGTTGTTTTAATATTTTAGCTAATTTATTAAAGTCTCCTCTATCATAATACAATTTGCCGAGCTTTGTGTTTGTTTTGAACCATAACCGATCGTTCTTGGCGTCTTTGAGCGCTTCCAGTGTTGTTTCATAGAAATCTTGTAGGAGTTCCATCTAAAAGAAAAATTTCATTTAGAATTATAATTTCTTATAAGATGATTTTTTGAAAATGGTACCACGCCCTATAGATGATTACCAAAATTAAATAAATTATGGTGCATATTTAATCTAATATGCAGAAATTGTATTTTAATACATTAATTATATGATTATATAAATTACAAAATTTTGCTTGCAGATTCCCCTGTGTGAAAGTGGTTTTCCAGGAAAAATATACCAATATATATTTTCATGGGATCAAAAGTAATATAATATGTATTTCCTAGTGTCCCAAATTAATCATACCAAATTTAATTGAAATAATTTTGGTAATTTTTTGATTTATCACATTGAGGGAGACTGACAGACGCAGTGGGGGACTTTGTTTCATAATATGTGATAATAAGATATCAAATAATATTATATAACTTAAATTAAAATAACGATAATTAACGCTAGTTCACATTAATAGTGAAAAACTACCAAATCTCATCAACTATAATGATACTCACATTCCTAGAAGTAGAGATATAATCCAGAATAGAATTAATTGACTTCTCTGAATGGTTTCTAGTTACAGCACTTTTTATGTATGTCAGTAGTTGCTTGTACCTAGTCATCATTTCTGTAAAATTACCCTGAAAATAATTACAATATTGATTATTAAATGTTGTATCTCACCCACAATGTTAGCACTAATATGGCTAGAGGTGAGGGCCAATGAAACATTTAGATAATATAGAAAATAAAATTGAAGGATCTCTCATGTGAAAAACAACATACTCTGTTCAACATATCTTTATAATAAAATATTCATTTAAAAAATAAAAAATGATAAGCCATGTTACATTGTAAATGAATATTCTGTCCTATTTTCAGTTACTAACTTATCAGTTTCAATTACAATTTAATTAAATGTCAATACAATGACTTGTTATAACAATTATCACAATTTCTAAGAACTTGAGAAATTTTTTCATAACATAATTAACTATAGTTCCTGTTTGCATAACAAAATAATTGTGACATCTTATTTTACTTATAAAATAACTAGTTTTTATTTGTGGCTTGCCCCATGTATAGATTTCCACAGATAATTATCCCCTCCTACACTTTTCTGGGATAAAAACTATCTTATATTCTTCTCAGGGGTTCAAAGTATCTCCATACAAAATTTTATCCAAATTAGTTCAGTGGTTCCTCCGTGAAAGCATAATAGACAAATAGTTACATTTGCTTTTATAATATAAGTGTAGATGGAAAGGTAAACTCACTAATTTAAAATTAATTTTAATCATTTGCTTTAGAGCTTTGAAGCCCCATTCACCCTTGTCTCCACCCTCTAGCTCCAGCACCTTCTGAAAACTGAGGAGGGCTGCTTGGGGCTCATCCTCTTTCAAAGCTTTACTATTGTAGTACTGGTTCTCTAAATCCACATCAGGCTCTGAGTTACTGTCTTCTGAATATTCCTAAAATAAAGCACATTATCATTATTGTTAATAACATATTTGTACCTAAGGGGATAGGCAGGATTATGTCTAGCCTATTTTGTGTAGAGATGTCTCTTATGTGTATAATGTATCACTTTGTAAGGTAAATAATCAGCCACTATACTAATCACATATTATATGAGCCTCAATTAATAAATAACAAAAGAACATAATAATCTAAAAACAAATAATGCTCAAAAATATTAATATTAATTAGGATATAGTGTACTCTTGGTAAAACTTATTAATCATTTAAGATAATCATAATTAGCTTTTATATACTCAGTGACATTAAACCAAGTTGGGCATTACCAAAAAATTAGGACAACTAATTTACAATTTTTAAAGTAGTTTTTAATGTTTGTAATGAGCAGACATTATCAATGCTGTTTGTAGATTTGGTGTTATAATCTTTCACGATAAGTAGACATATATATTGTTTATTTTACTTCAACAGAGTTTCTTTGCTAAGAGTAAACAAAATATTTCATTGCAAAGTCTAACATTTTAATTATGTAAAATTTTATCATGTATGATGTATTTTATTTTTGAAGAAGTTTATGTCTTTGGACGTTTTTTAATAGAAAACTTATACTGTATCACTACCACCTAGCTTACTATTTTTATCATAACAAAACATAAGAAAAATTGATTATAGGTTACCTGCATATACATTCGGTATTACAGGTCCTATCAAAGATACCATTCATCTATGATAAAATGATACGATTATAAACATCATGTTACATTCTAACAAATACTAGTAGTAAGCGATGCTTGCCAAATAGTGTATCATGTATATTTAGAAGTTCAAATGTAGAAAACATAAAGGAGATCTTTTCTTGGTGCTGCGTGCATTATTAGCATACATCAACATGTTAACATACCAAACCATAGTCCTCTTCCTCCTCACACATATTATAATCATCGTCGTTATCCGACATATTACAAATTTATCAACGAAACAGAAGAAATTACAATGTAATTTTTTTAAGAAATGATTGCTATTATTTCCTCGCAATGACGTTTGCCAAAACATTGACAATGACATTTATAGTATTTTTTATCTAGGATTTTTGGACGCAAAGACTTATTAATTATACACCCCAAGTACATAAGGGAAATATCGTTACACATTTGCAATTCAAATATAAAAAATAATAATATATGAAAAAACTAGGTAATTTTAATTATATGATAATGTATTCAATATAGTCAGTCAATTATATATTATCAAGTCCCATTATTAGTAAAACTATTGAAAACTAAACATTATTATAAGATTTATCTAAAGTACGTATACACAAGTATTTTACCCAATATCCCATAAATAGCTTTTATTCACATTTCACAGTTAAAATTTTACTCATTTGTAGTTGAGTAATATGTATTTCTAATCGAGCTTACATTTCGAAACTTTATGACAAAATCTAAGTACAATATAAAATTACATATGTACCTATCCAGTTTTAAATTAATATGAACGCATCTTAAAGAACGCAATTATAATTTTTCTATGATTGGTTCGTTTTTAGCCAATAAAACATCACTATTTTGCCGGTAAAATTATACTCAGCTCTATTTCAGATTATTTTAATATTATATGAGGTATTGTTATTATAACCAAATAATCCTGACTCGACTTAAAATTTAGTATACTATACATTTATAAAATATATGGTTTCAATTTGTATAATTCAATTTCAGTAATGTCTTAGTGGGAGTCCTGGAGTTCCCGCGTTTTCCATCAGCTGCCTGTGAATGGTTCATTGAACCTAATAAATAACATCTGTTCACTAATGTTCCGAATACTACTACCGAAAATTTTTTAACGCATTGTATTATCATGTTAATCAAAGAATTTATATTTTTGCAGAGTTTGCTATTTATTAATAATATTTTTTTCTTAAATCGCAAAATACTTGTGTTATTTATTTAGTTATTTACTACAATATCCATTAAAATAGTTAATTTTCGTGATTGTAGTTTTAACTATACTTTGTTACGGAACGTAATAAAAGTAACAAACACCAATACGTTTCCCGCCATTTGTGAATTGAGCGTATCGAACCGCTAACATTTCCGATTACTCATTACGCCATTTATAAATAAACCAGTCACAAGTCGTGCTTCGCATTGTGTGTTTCTCAGTTTGTATCATATTAACGTATATTATTCCAATACATAACAATGGCACCTACAGTCGACAAAGAAAATGTACACAACGGTGCCAACACCGTACCAATGAAGGTTTGTTTATTTTTTAACATGTGCTTTTCCTATTTTAATTTGAATAGTTATTTTAATTATGGTTGTAACTTCAGTCACCTATGAAGAATACCGTATTGGCGACAAGAAATGGTAATTTGAACGAAGAAATGGAGGTGGAGAAAGTGGAAGAAACCTTGGATTTCGATCCCCAAAAGGAGCCCCTACTGCGGGAGAATCCCCGTCGCTTTGTTATTTTCCCCATTCAATACCCTGATATTTGGGAGATGTACAAAAAGGCCGAAGCTTCTTTCTGGACCGTGGAGGAAGTTGATCTATCAAAGGTGAGGTTATTTTGAAAATAATGGATGTTCATTTTTAATGCAGGGTATTGTTTCTGTTCTCAATAACTTATTTGTGATTTCTAAATATTGCATCATAATTTGTTCATCAAAAGATCATCTCTATTCCTTTCTAAACTCATAATATAATTAAAATAAATATTATGTCTGTAGTTAATATGATAAAACAATGTCTGTAAAGTTATTATTGTTTACAATTTCACAAGTAAATTGTTGTAAGAGATAAATTTAGTAGGATACTAAATTTATCTCTTACAGTCACCATGTATTACATTAAAGTAATAATGGATCTATAGAACTCAGTGACAGACCAGTTTTACCTCTATGTATATTGGTAATGGAACATTGTGCAATATAATTTGTTTATAAAAAAAAAATATTTAGTTATACAATGCTTTAAATTTTTTTTCTTTTTATCTTAAACCAGGATCTGTCAGACTGGGAAACCTTAAAGGACAGCGAGAGACATTTCATCAAGCATGTACTGGCATTCTTTGCTGCATCTGACGGTATTGTCAATGAAAATCTTGTTGAGAGATTCTCGCAAGAAGTGCAAGTGACGGAGGCAAGGTGTTTCTACGGATTCCAAATAGCCATGGAGAATGTGCACTCAGAGATGTACTCATTGCTCATCGACACATATATCAGAGACTCCAAGGAGAGGTATTGTCTAATATTGTGTAATGTGTATTTCAGAGTAATTTCCTTATTTTTATTATATTCAAAATATTTTATTGTTGCAATTACCTTGCAAAGATTTATGCATTTTATGACTCAATGGGTAATATTTTACAAACCACATGTAATTGATCCTCTGGATTCATGCTTAAAGATTGTTTGTAGAGCACAAATATGTTATTCTATTGATTTTATTCACCTTGTATTTGAGGACAATTTGATAATGTTCAATTATATAATTTCATAAAATTATGATAGTAAAGTTAAATTTACTATCATAATTATTTGAAAACTAAAATGTAAGGCCTCATGGTTAGTGATATAGTTAATTAACAGATACATCAATTATTGTAAACCACATAATTTAACTATGTAGCTACTTTGCATATACTGTTAATGGTAAATGATGATTCATGATAGTTTATACGCCTACTTGTACTTTTCCTTTTTGCTTTAGAATGTATGTTTTTCCTTATCAGGGATTTCCTGTTCAACGCCATTGAGACTTTGCCATGTGTGAAGAAGAAAGCAGACTGGGCGCTGCAGTGGATCGCGAGCAAGACCGCCACCTTTGGCGAGAGGATCGTGGCTTTTGCCGCCGTCGAAGGCATTTTCTTCTCTGGCAGCTTTGCCTCCATATTCTGGCTGAAGAAGCGTGGACTCATGCCTGGACTTACCTTCAGCAATGAGTTGATCTCTAGAGATGAGGTTTGTATTTATATTAATGATTTTTAATATATTAATAAAGATATTACAGAATTTAATAATCTGTGTAATATCTAAGTGTCTTGTGATATTTGTGCCAGAAAACTAGCTACTCCTTGTTTTCCTGTGTTTGTAAATGTCCTAACCCAGTAAGTTTAAACATTGGCATGAACTGGTCTCAATTTTTTTTTAAATTTTCGGGACTATAGTTAAGATATACATACATACATGTTCTCTTTAATCTTCATGTATTAAACTAGGTCGATTTGTCACATAAATGAACAATGGGCCATGAATATGCATGTGTTCATATCATAGTGTTTATAAAGGCATCAATTGCAGTATCTCATTATTTGTACAATTTTCTTGCAAATACACAATGCACTGTGCAAGGATATGAACTTTTCAACATTGCAATAATTTGTTATCAGCAGTGTTTTCCTCACGTACAGCTTATCATAAACGAATAAACACAAAGTAGGCTATGTGATTTGATACGCCATATGTGTCATGAATGCGTTTGTATTTACTATTTATTGATAACATTATCGCATACTCGATAATGTCCATTCCGAAAAAAATCTAACTATGCCACTCAATAATGCCTTACTTTTATGGCTATCGAACTTATAAAGTCCAGTAAGATAACTAATAATTTTATTACTGTAAAATTATATCGCAAATTGGATGTAGAACTAGACCATTGTAAAGTTATCTTCATCACACTAAACTGAACTTGTCCTTCCTATCACCTTGTTGGTACATTATAGTATGTATCGCCTGCAAGTATCGAAGTATGAGGTTGGGTAACATATTTGAGAGTTATATAAATATTTGGCTTGCTAGTTATTTGCATGTTAAATTCGTGGCAGTCAAGCATTTTCCATCACCACGTTATTGTGGAATTAGCACAAAAGGATGAATTGACATGTGGTTTTGTAACCCAGGGTTTGCACACCGATTTCGCATGCCTGATGTTCCGGCACCTGGTGCAAAAGCCGAGCAAGGCGTGCGTGCTAAACATCATTAAGGATGCAGTGCTGATCGAGCAGGAGTTCCTCACCGACGCGCTGCCCGTGCGCCTGCTCGGCATGAACTGTGACCTCATGTCACAGTACATCGAGTTCGTAGCCGACAGACTACTCGTCGATCTCATCGGGGAGAAGGTGAGATATTTCCGCGCGTGCCAGATTATTTTTATCTTTGTTAAATGATAAAAAAAAATCTCCTGAATTCAAGAATTTAATGCTGCAACTTAGGTGATACTAAATGCGCATTCATTTTTCA
The DNA here is from genome assembly GCF_014839805.1 of Manduca sexta. NCBI lineage: Eukaryota > Metazoa > Arthropoda > Insecta > Lepidoptera > Sphingidae > Manduca > Manduca sexta. The sequence continues at coordinate 2,150,015 of NC_051139.1, forward strand.
GCATTACAATACAAAGAATCCATTTGACTTTATGAATCTCATCTCGCTGGAGGGTAAAACTAATTTCTTCGAGAAGAAAGTGGGCGAATACCAAAAATGCGGCGTGATGGCCAACCGCCTGGACAACGTGTTCACACTGGATGCTGATTTCTAAATAAGCTACTTCATCACGTATCTGACTACAGACTGACAGTATTATTGATTCCAATCTATTAAGAGAGATGACGCGTGTCGTTTGTGCTGTTTAATTATAATAGGAATATTTCTTTCTACCAGTGGAACTGGTACTTCATAGTAGATTATTCTACTTACTAATGAAATAGTTTTGTCAGTTTTGCAAAATATGCTAAAATTAAATGATGTATCTATTAAGTATCATTAATGTTATTGTATTGATTTATATGCACAATAGATTAAATATTAAGGAATATATCTGACAGTTCACACTTAATTATGTTAAGTTAATTATAAGGTGATCATTGAGCAAATGATTGGTTGTGTGATAATAAATGTTAATATAGTGTAATATAAAACTATTTGAATAAATATTTTTTTTAATTGTAAGAATGTCGTATCATTTCACAAGACTAAATAAAATAACCAAATAACAATCAAATTTTATTATTAAAAATTACATTACAATGGATACCACTAGCTCATACACTCTGGAACAACATAGACTTGTGCAATATTACTATTTTCCCTTAAAAACCTATCAAAACTTGTAATACTTCATAGTGTGGGAAGATAATATTTTTATTGTACACTTTTTCATCCTCTGGACAATTGTAACTTTTATTATTTGTTATCAGGCAGGCAGTTTATATAACTGATATGCCTGTATCCTGTAATTATCGATTCCGGTTTCACTACCTAGCAAAATAATTATCAAGTTTATTCTTAAATCTGTTCACATTTCTGGTTAGGATATCTTGGCGTCCCGGGTATACGAGCATAATGAAATGAAAAATTGATTTCCATTCATTCAGTTGAACATAAAGGAATGAAGATTGCAATACTTACACAAATCTCATATTTGGTGTTTTAGCACACAGTGACACAACACAGAATATCCTTATGAGAAATTTTATTTATGAAATAAATAAAAAATTACCAGAACAACTATCCCCAATGGTTCTGGCCACACTGAAAATAGGGACTAAGTATAAGAATTAGTTTAAAACTACAAGTATGACAGGAGGCATAGTGTGGTGGCGGGGTAATTTCAGACGCCAGAATTATTGGGTATAGTTTTTGTCAGTAATTAGCGCGCGGCAGTTTTGTCCTGCACTAGGCGCCTCAGCAGGCGGTGTCCGGAAAGGAAGGTGATGAGCGCGAGCGGCAGCAGGTAGCGCATCGCCTCGAACATCGACAGCTGGAGCCACAGCACCGCGTACAGACCCAACGAGCCTGGGAAACAATACATTAACATTATAATGTATGTTGGCCAAAAGCAAACTAATATAGTTAAAAATACAGTATATTTACTGATAAGACGGTAAAACCGCATAATTACATATTTCCAGAGTTTTGTTTATAAATTGTCCTAATTTAACATAAATGAGATAAAAATTCAACAAAATCGTTTTAGGCATCACTAAAATTATATTTTTATGCAGACAAAATAATTACTAAACGTAATTATCAAAAAAAAGTTGAATGCCGCATATCAGATTTGTTACGGCCGTGCTTTTTAATAATCGATAATAATTTCTTAAATGAGATGAAATTCCAATCATATATTTTCATAACAACTTGCAATTATAGTGAAATTTCTATTTATGACACCTAACAAAATAAGTCATTTGAAAGCATTAAAACCTTTTCTTATCAATAATTTACCAATAATTTTTAAAATTTTTGCGACCAGTTATTTTTTCGTGTTCCCTATTCTAGATATAGTATAGAACAATAAATAACCTGTTAATAATATCGGCGCAGAATTCAATAATCACATGCTTGCTATGATTACCTCAATAAGTGTCGGTCTGAAGGTCAATTTTTCAATTCGAACTAATAGTTCCAATAGATATTGTGGTGGTACTTACCCAGGCGAACTCTCACATAAGAGACACCTACCACCAGTAACAAGACCAGCCAGTAAACAGATCTAAAACATATTAAGTCTCCTGGTTCAATAATATGAATATATTTACCTCCGAGAGCTAAGTGGAATATAAGCGCGCTGGGAGTGAATGGGAAATGCGCGAAGTTGATGCGCAGGCGCGCCCACAGCACCAGCAGCAGCAACAGCGGCGCGGCGCACGCGCACGCGAACACGTCCGACACCAGCCGCGCCGGCCGCGCCTCCGGCGACCGGAACACGTGCGAGATCTCCGGCAGCGCGCCCGAGTACGACTTGCGCGGCTTCGACAATACCTCACCTGTACAAGAGAGATTATTACTAGCACTGTCACAAATATACCCAAAATGAAGTAGAATATTTTAGTAACAAACAGCAATCCTACAATTCCTCAGACATTGTATTGGTGGAGGTAATTTGTTTACATATTAATAGGCTTCACAGCCTTTTTTAAATCCCTTTGCCATAGCAGAATATGAAGCTGAATTTGTCGATAGCCAAATTTTCATGAAATAAATTACCATCACATCAGTGTTGCACCACATTACTTTACGTAACCGCCTTATCTAATATCTCAGAAGGTACAGCCAAACAGCTGCAACAAACACCAAATACAAACACTACACATACCAAGTGCGTTGGCGTCCTTGCCAAAGTTGAATTGTACATCGCCAACGGGCCACGCGATGGGGTTGGACACAGCGCTGTCGCCCAGGTACATTGTCAGCGAGTACGAGCCCGACATGTGGTTCAAGTGCTTTGCAATGCTCCCTACATTCTGCAACAATTTCATTTCACTTAGTTTTGGACCATCTGGTATTTAGATTGTATATCTACAACTCATAGTTTTCTCTCAAATAATTGTGATAATATTCATGAATGCATACAAGCCATTCTTTTAATACTCAAGTATACAGATCACGATTTACATCTCAGGAGTAATTTAAGTAAGGAGGTAGTATTAACTTGTATTAATTTGCAAATAAAGTTATATAAAAGTACAACACCAACCAGTTCAACTTTATACGCCTTGGTGTTGTCTGGCTCGGCGACGAAGATGGTCTCGTGGTCGGGCGCTTGCGCAGAGCCGACGCGCACGAACGCCTGCTGCACCAGCACCGGCTTATTGTACTTGTCGCGTACGCTGAACTTCAGGCTCACCCTGGCAAATATTGATTCAATGTTAAATTACTGCTGTTAATATATTAAAATAAACTTTTCTTCTACTCTTTTCTTTCGATTTGTGACTGTATCTGTCCTATACAGACAGTGATTTTAATTTTACTTAACTCAGAGGAAGTTTTAGTAGTTCATAGTTCTTCCTAAACTTGAAACTGAAGCTTGCATCAGATTACTTGCGCCTAATATTACGCACACTTGTAGTTGCTATAAGGTAGATTGCACAAAACTTACTTTTGCAGATGATCAGCTTGCAGCACCTCACTCAGCTTATTAGGGTATGTGACAGTGGTTATCTTCGGGCTTGTGGTTCCATCAACATCACCAATACCAACCTCGACACTGCCAACTTGGATCTCTCCCAACACAGCCACATTCACATTTGTGGTCTTAGCTCCAGCGCTCAACGCGATCTTGTACAAGCCATACTGAGCCTTAATCTTATTCAAGTTGAGGACAAAAGTTGTTGGCTCATTGGCCTTCTGAGAAAGAGGCTGTTTGGAGAGAACAACAACGTCATCGGCCAATCTCGTGCCTGATTGCGCGACCACCTCTTCCGGTTTGAGGTTCTTGAGTGCGCGGCCGATTAAATCAGTAATGGCGAACTCGATAGAGTCCGATTCTGATGTGATGTATTTCTTGCCTTTGATCGCGATGCTGATTGGTGTCGGCTGTACGGAAATTGATAAATGTTTTAAATTTGTATTAATACAAATAAACATATGAGCAGTATACTGTAATTTAATTACAATTTTGAAAATGACAGTCCTAAGACAGGTTGTGTGTTTGAATAACAATATAATTTGATCTTTTTTATGGCTACCTCGTCGTCAGCGAGTGCGAGGGCCGCGTCGAGAAGCAGCGCAGCGCCCTTTGCAGAGTTTACCGAGCGTCGCGACAGCAGGTACTCCGCGAACTTGTACCTTTGCTCTTCGCTCAACGGGGTTGGTTTTTTCAGCATTTTGTAACTCCTGGGAATGAGGGCAATCATGTGTAACATAAAAAGTTAACAATACAGTTACAAAAAGTAAATTGAAGTATTCATTAATATCAATGTCTTGTTTTTAACTAAATGTGTAATATATGTAAACAGCCACTATTATCATTCACCATTTGTTTGAGAATGAACTGTGTAAGAATTTATTAATAATTTTGTGTCTGTGATAAAGTTTCTGTGTTAGTAAAAAAAAATTCTACCTTTTACAATAGATGAATAAACTAGCAACAAGCAGGTATGCAGATGAGTAGAAACACTGACCTGGTGATCGTAGTCAGCAGCAGCGAAGTGGTAGGCAGTCCGCCGTCGAAGTGCAGCGCTTTAGAGTCGGTCTCGTCGGCGGCAAGGAGCAAGCCCTCCGCGTGCGCCGCCGTCCACGCCGCGCATCCCATGTGCTCGCACAGCGCAAATACATAACCATAGCTGAAAACATACTTGTTATATATACAGGTAACCGACAAAGTAATACTTAGCTACATGTTTAACAGTTAAAATAAGTTACACACTCATTAGTTAAATATTATACCTATTTAACTAATGGACGGAACAAACTTTATAGAAATAAATGATATAATTTTATACATTGTATTTATTTTATGCAGTTTGATCTGTTTTTAATGTAAGAGATTATACATGTCCAAATTATATTTCAGCTAGCATTCTACAAAGATCCAAGATTTAAAAAGAAAAGAATTTTTACTACTGGAACTGAAATATGAATACTACATATCAGTTTCAAGCATTACGTAGTTTGATTTGAAACTTTAACAACTTGTAAATTTTTCTAGTTTCTAAACTCCGGCCACAACTAACTTACATATCAACAAAGACTTCAAAACAAAATGTCAAAACTTACTTAGCAGGAGAATCATCTTTTTTCAATAACTGAATGAGATTTTTTAAAGCATCCTCTCTGTCCATAATACTGCCTTTTCCTAATGCCTTCAAGGCATATACAGCATAGTATATCTCGGCAAGTGTAGCATCATTTTTGTCAAGAGTTTGAGTTGGACCAATCAGGATGTCGGGAGTCAAACTGTTCTGGCAACTTGTGAGAGCCGAGAGACTTGTTAGATGGAAAATTTGTTCTACATTCTTAACATCATATTTGTATGCGCCAACTTCCTGAAATGATACTGAAAATTGGCAAATTCTTCTGCATGTATAAATGTCATCAATAATTGATATTTAAAGGGCTTTAGTTCTCTTTCAAATAATTATGATACTTTACCGCACAAAGATCAGGTACTGGTAAATTCAAGAGTTTCAGTCCTTTGACAGCATAGTGCAAGGCAGCAATGTCCTTGCTCTTCAAACTCTCCTCTAAGATTGATTGCAGTCTTTTCAAGTCTAGTGTGCCCTGTAGTGTGTTAGCATTGCTGAACGCTATTAGGCTTAGCAGTAATATAAATAATCCTGGAAATAAACATTTGCTATAATACTAGGGGACTTGCTTATAGGGAATACAGTAGTGTTGTATGGTAATACGTTTAGAAAACATAATATTTTCATTTTATTTCATAAAAAGTAAACATTGGATATGAGTATATTTTGTATTTTAATAGCTTCTTTATAATTAACAGAAAAGGATAGTAACCAAGATATTATAAAAAATGTTTAGGTATTCTGTAATAACCTCGAAACGATAGTGTTAGCGACCGGCGACGATGCAAATCACTGACGTGTCCCTATTTGTTTTGATATACAAACACGTACGAACAACAATGCTGCGCTTAATTATTAAATATATTAAAACGAAAATCACTTTTGATAACTAAATTAGGCAATAAATAGACAAAACTTAATGGAAACAGGATTTTTTTTACCTTCACGTTTAGAGTTTGTTATTGTATGAAAGACAAAATTCTTACCATATGAATTCATTATAAATATTTTTACTAATCAGAGGAACCCCTGATTATGTATTTTCAAGACTTTATTTTACTGATTCTTCTAATTTTTAGACATAAAATTATATAGGCAGCCGGCCCCACTTGACAAACGTGTTTGACAGAAATGAACAACGTAGCTTTATGAATTGCCAACCTAAAAAATGATTTAAAAATAATCTAAGAATTGATAATCGACTTACGTGCATCTTCTAAACTATTCCTATCCCTAGTGTTCATGTAATTTTTGACAGCTAACTTGACATTGACATCTGAGGCCATCGAAAAATCCATTTTCTTTCATTCCAAATTCGAAATATTTCGATTGGTTTGTGTCTTTCCATTGTTTCAATAAAATTAACGAAATGGCCGGTGCAGTCGCTAAAGTGCCGTCTTTAATCAACAGTATGTATAACCAACGGTGGTTTAATTATCATAATTTAATTTCATTTGTTGTCTACTTGGTTATGTAATTCTCCAAGTATGTATATACCGCACACTGAACATTTACTTATAATTTGTGCTTCAGCTCAAATGTTGAATTTTAATTATTTTTTTTGTATATTGTAATTCCATAGATCAAAATGTCTATTTGTATTCAATCACTAAAATTATTCATAGGTTATGTATTAATTTTCAGCGGCTCTCGCTAACGCCAGGCCGAAATTCAACATCTTCATGAAATACGCCAAAGTGGAGATGGCCCCACCTAAGCTGAGTGAAATTCCTCAGATCAGGGCAGGTATTGGCAAGTTGTTGTCAAGTGCCAAGTCTGGAGCATGGAAGGACCAGACAGTGAAGCAGGCCACGTTAAATGTGCTTGTCGGAGCTGAAGTTCTTTTCTGGTTCTACATTGGAGAATGCATCGGCAAACGCCACCTTGTTGGCTACAAAGTTTAAATTATTTTTAAGTGCAAATCTGTAGATATTATGTTCCATGTAATAAATTAACATCAAGGTAGTTGGGATATTTTATTTTTTTACCTATGTAAGGTATTTATTGTAGTTCAGAGTTTCACATATCCAAAAATAGTCCTAATTGCATACTGAAGTTAACTGCTATGAAATGGCTAGTATAAATTAAATTATCATTTTGATTATAAGATTATTATCTCATTTACTTTGACTTGTAAGTAGATACTAAGTACTAACATTTTATTAGTATCTAACACAGAGACTATAAACACTAGTGTTTATAGTCTCTGTGTTAGATACTAACTTTATCTAGATAAATGAGGTTATAATCTAATAAGAAATAATATAGTTAAATATGCTGGCAGACAATTAAAAATAAAATGCTAACATACAAGTAATATTTTTTTGACTAAAAAAGGTTTTTCTTGATTATTTTTATGGTGATAGTAAATTCTTAAGTAATAAAAAACCTCAGTACAAACTACATTAAATATATTATCTAATTACATTACAATGGTGCACACTGTATCATAAAGTTGTAGGGATTGCATGCACTGGTGAACTTTAACTCTGTTTCTATTTCTGTAGGGCCTCGCAGCCACAGCCTGTCTCTGTAGTAGTTGGCACACGTCAGGAACTCCTTATCAGTGTACCTCCCCACTTCTATTGGTACAAATGGGTCTAAATGTTCAAAGCCCTGCAAAAAGAAGTGCCAATATGGATTATTCAAGTTTTTAAAACTTGGTAGTTCTTGTCACACAATATATCAAAATAATGTCAAAATAAAACAGAATGAAAAAATATTTGTACCTTTTTGAATAATAAATATCTTGGCAGGTAGCTTTCTTGGTGCTCTTCAGGTACAGCAAGCTGGTCTGCAGTCACCACTATTACGCCATTAGACTGTGAAAAAAATAATTAAATCATAAACAAGAGTGTACCTTAACTTACTATTTATTTTTATTGTTATAAATAGTTTTATTTGCTAACAAAACTTCCACCTTTTTTAACTGAATTTTTTGAATCAAATATTTCTCACCCAATCATTTTTAGTAATTTCTAGGAAAGATGTGGTAAGTGTGACTTCCTCAGGCCTCACTTGTTTCTTGGTTGGCGTCTTGAGTCGCGTCATTGGGTAAAAGAAGCTGTTGAAGCCATCAATCGCCACAAAAGTTTTACATCTGTAATCAATTAGCATTTGTTGAAAACATTGTGGATTTTAAATTATTTATACTACTTAAAATTTTAAATTGTGTACAAAATTTCTTAAAAATAATGTCATAAAAATCTTTGCAGCTGATAGAACAAAAACAATCTTCATTGCATATTTTATTTGCAATCCACAGTGGATCAGGACTGTAACTTACACTTTACTATCTGAGAGTATCTTGATTTCGTTGACGAGCGCGTCGATGACGTCACACGCATACTTGACTCTGTTTATGCCGTGTTCTACGAGCGCCGCCAGCGATGACCCAGCTTCTGTCATCTCTCGCTTGCTCCATACATACTCCTTGGATGTTTTCAACTGGAATGTAGATTTATTTTGTCCATAACATGTACTTATCCAAAACATAATATCGAGATTCACTAATGATTATTAATAAAGTTTCAAGTATACTTATTTGTTGTGAACAGGGATAGAGTGTGGAGTAATAGACTAATACTATGTTTAATTAAACTTTATCATACAAATCCTGTAAAAGATTTATGCCATTTCCTTGAATGACTTTGTGGGTCACAGCTTATATTATGCAATACTTACTTCATTATTTTTAAGCATAGCCTGGTTCTGATTCTTGAAATGCAACAACCAGGCTGCAGCATCTAGTGGCAGATCAACAAAGCCTTCACGCGATTGCGAGTTGGCCATCTCTTTGTGCCGAGGTGTTCTTCTTAACCACTCTGAAACTGTCAAGAAACAATATATTATTTTTAAGTAACAGCTTGTTTATCAACCGACTTCAAAAAAAGGAGGAGGTTATCAATTCGACGTGAATTTTTTTTTTGTATGTTTGTTACCTCAGAACTCGCTCATTTATGAACCGATTTCGAAAATTCTTTTTTTATTCGAAAGAATTTCTCTCCAGATTGGTCCCATAAATTTTTTTTGCAACATCGCCTCGGTTGTTTTTTAATTATGTCGTCCAAGAAAACGAAATCGCGAATTTAGCTTTCCTGTGACGTATTTAGTTATGTTTATGCATTGAGTTTGGTTGACTGTACTTCTCACATACTTATACATATAGCATAACACCTTTTCCCCGTGTCAAGGGTAGGCAGAGGCGTAACATTTCATCGCGATAGTCGTACTGTGTGTGAAACATATCAGTTGTGTTTTTGGGTTGGGTTTAATTGACTCTACTTCTTACATACATACATACATACATACATATATATAGAATCACACCTTTTCCCCTTTTCAGGGGGAGGCAGAGATGTAACACCACAGCGCGATAGTTTTACTGTGAGCCAAATATATCAGTTGTGTTTTTGCATTAGGTTTGCTTGAATCTAATTTCTTATATACATATATATAGCATCACACCTTTTCCTCTTTTCAGGGGTAGGCAAAGGTCTAACATTTCAGCGCGATAGTCGTACTGCGAGCGAAACACATTAGTTGTGTTTTTGCGTTGGGTTTAGTTGCCTCTACTTCTTACATACATACATATATACAGCATCACACCTTTTCCCCTTTTCAGGGGTACTCAGAGGTGTAACTCCTCAGCGCGATAGTCGTATCTTGAGCGAAACACAACTATGCCATTAAGACGGTCTATTTTTTAGTAACACAAAAAATTTAACATTAAGGAAATATTTAAATTTGTGAACTGTACACTACCCAAATTCTTCCCCTGTTACATATAGCTGGTCAAATGTATGGGTATATTACACTCCCTGCCCCGAAAAAAGAGGAAAGAAAAAGATGAAACACCATACATGTGCTTGGTATTACACCTTTCACTGTGTATGTTTGTTAGTAGAAATGCGAACCTACTCCTTTTAATTAATTTGAAAGAAATGTAGCTCATAAATGGACTATGCAACAAATATAGCTAACTAGCAATTTTAATTAGGCACCGACTCCAAAATTGGTATCCAATATATAACTGTTATGTGAAATTATTTTTTGGTTTAGAGTGGTTTTTGAAGGCGGTTTAATTTTTTGTTAAAATTATTTTATTAAGCTACTAGCTTCCGCTCGCAGCTTCGCCCGCGTGGATTTCGGACTTCAAAAATGGAGCCGGTCGCGAACATTCGAGAATGTTCGTTTTACGAAGCCACTCGCTAGGTGATTCGCTAGCCTCTAGGTGCCAAGCAAGCCGCCTGCCTGTGCGTTCGCGACCTTATATATATACAAAAATAATCCTTATAGCATGATTCAGTATTCACGCATGATGGCTTATTATTAGCGTATTTCATGTATAACATTGGTGTTTCTATACCGATTTCTATGATTCTTTTTTATGGAATATTTAATAATGTTAACTTTTTTAATTAGGGACGACTGAGAGTGTTATAAACGTAAGAGTAGACAAATATAATGAGAAAGCTTCGAACTGCTAAGCTATCGGGAGTTACACGTGTTATTGTGAGTCAACCATAAAAGATAGACATATGCTGTCGTGGGATATTTTTTACATAATTTTAAGGAGAACATTTCCGTCATACATGATTTCTGTGTAGCTTTAACCATTAAGGGTGCACACGCGACGGAAGCTTAAAAAATGGAGTAACTTCTCCCGTTTTCCCAACATTTCCCTTCACTGCTCTGCTCCTATTAATTGTAGCGTGATGAAAAGTATACTATAACCAGCACAGGAGTATGACAAATAATTGTACCAAGTTTCGTTAAAATCCCTCGAGTAGTTTTTGTTTCTATAACGGTTATACAGACAGACAAAAATTTTACTAATCGCATTTTTGGCATCAGTATCGATCCCTAATCACCCCCTGATAGTTATTTTGGAAATATATTTCATGTACAGAATTGACCTCTCTACAGATTTATTATAAGTATAGATATAGATTATGAATTACAGAAATATGAACAGGATTTTTATCTGGAATATTTTGATAATCTACAATGCTATTAAGAGAATGAACAGGTATGTGGAAATAGGTTGTTTTTAGCATCAAGACAGCAACATTTTTCATAATATACAACATAATGTTATATTTAGGAAATAAATGCAATGTAGATTTATAAATAGTAAAAGAGGATTTACTTACCCCATGGCACATGTGCAATAAGGTAACCATTTTCGTGGGCATAATGCAATAGATGTGCTATAGTCAGTGATTTACCTACACCTTTTTCACCATCTGTGGGATATTATGTTAAGGAAGTCAAATTTGAGCACAGTTGTATGGCACATGGAGTGGTGTGGAATTCAAATAAAATATTATAAATGAGAACATGGTATAAAAATATTAATGCTCTAAAATTCGGTGGTGGCTTGAACAAAGATATATTTAAAAATCTGTCTCAATCCAATTTTAAAGATAATATGAGTTACCCTGCAGCTGAGACCTTCGAAGGCTTCCCTGTTAGCATCCCACAAAAGGCATTATGCTGTCTTTTACTTACTGAATGATTATAAAATAAAATTTGTTATGTAGGAATGAAGAAAATGAAGTGGGGTGGCATTTGTGAGATCCCTAAAAAAACATAGCATATATGCACCAATTCTTATAAATAATAGACAAATTATATCATAAATTAGCTACAATCATATGGACACTGAAATTAATACTACAAAATACCTATAAATTCTTATCATAATATGCAAGCTCTTAAAGTTTTTGCATAAAGATTGTTAAAAGGATACAAAGCACATATCTGATAGCTGGTTGATTCATATCTGAGGCCTTGATGCAATTTATCAGGTCTAGTGCAGGTTGACGCACCATAATAGCTGTCTCTGTGAATGTTTTGGTCTGCTTCATGAAACTCTTTGGGAGACCACCTGAGCCGAAAAGCTGTTTACACTGGGCTTCTTCCATTGTGTAAAATAAACCTATTTGATTTTCATTGTGTTGTGACTGAAATTATTTAACAAAATTTAGTTTATTTTTAATAGAAAAAAATAAACTTCTTAATGTAATAGTATCGGAAAAGACATGCATATTATTTGAATATTTAGTTATTAAGATAAATTGCAAAACTGGCTACAAAATAATATAGGAAGAGTATACAATCACTTACAGGAGAGGCCTCTGTAGTTCTGAATGTAACTGCTTGTGAGTATCTGCGACATAAGTGCCTCCAATTACGAGATAACATTTTTTATTTATTCTTATATAAATTGCAATTATTTAACCAGTTTTTTTTTTATTGGCGATAACAATTCACAACATAACCTAAAATAGTGACAAGTAGTGTTTAGGTCAGGCTTAAACATCAGCATCTTCAATTCAGAATTTATGCTAAACAAGATTTCGAATTTTTCTTTGGGCGAATATAATAGTTCTTTAATTTTAAAAATTAAAGATTGCCTTGGGGATTGAATACATTCATTTTGTTTCACTGAGTTTATAAAGTGTTATTATGTGGGTGTATATTTTATTTTTATAGAATAAAAAATAACAAGGTATTTCTTATATTTCATATGTTTCGGAGTACATTAAGTTCATATTTTAATTTCGGTATATTTTATTAGTTCTATTTATACATAGAATATATTTTGCTTTGAAGATATTTCTTAAATGGTAAGGTATCTTTTTAGCTACACGACGTTGTGTTGGAATGTGGCAACACTTCTGAATCAAGCGTAAAATTTTTACCGATCTCTATTTCAGTGCTAGATGAGGATGCTGAAAAATAGATGTATGGGCCCGTCCTTACTATGACGTTACGATGAACCTATTGTTTTTGTTTGATTTTGATAGGTTAGGTTATATTTTGATATTTATTATCACGAAATTGTAAGCTTTGTAGTAAACTTATCAAAAATTAATATAACATGAGTTTCCTTACGGACATCTATAATAAGGTAATGATTATGATTACATAAATGATGCTTTATAGTCCAAGACTAAAACTTTTGTTAACTTTTCAGAGCATTCAAGAAAATGAACGAAATTTGCGTTTTTGGGAAGATTACCTACAGGAATTAAAGTCAATGGATTTCGGTGCATATTCTGACAAATTAAGAGTGCCTGTGCTGGTTCCCATTGGCAGTCGGATATGTTTTAGAGGTGATATTAAACACACAAACGAAGTGACTGTTTCACTGGGCGCCGACTACTTCGCCAAGTGTTCTATAAAGCAAGCTGAAGTGTTGAGACAACATAGAATAAAAAGTAAGAATAATAAACTTTGTTCATGTTTAAAAATTACACAATGTTTTTAAGTTGTAATGGTGACATCAACAGTATGATTCTAAAGGATATTGTGCATCTTACTCGATATTGTCATCGATAGATAGACTATAAAAGCCATAATCGTTAGTTAATAACTAGCTGGTGTTAAGTTTTCAGACACCAAAATCACCACCAGTTTTTGGACTATATTCTACAAATTAGTGGATACACTGATACAACCTACTAAATCTATGTATCCATTTTACAGATGCTCAAAATAAAGTTGATTTATACCTTAAAGAAAAAGATTATTTGGAAAATCAAGTTTCTTTGAGTAAGCAAAGTTTGTTTGAACAAGAAGGACAGGAGATTGTTGAAGTTTATACAGAAGAAGAAGATGAAGCTTGGAGGAAAAAACACAAAGAAAATATGAGAAAGTACAAACAAGCAAGCAAGAATGATGAGCAAAAAGATGTAACAGATGAAGAGCTTTGGCAAAGACTTGAAGAACTTGAACTTCAAGAAGAATTAGAGAATGAGTTGCAAGAGATGAATAACAATGAAGATTTAGATAGTAGTGGTAGTAATGAATCCTTTATTATCAAAGAAGATGAAGAAATTATAGCTAAACAAACAGAAAGAGACAATAAACTACTATCTTCAATAGACAACAAATCAAGTGATCTAATAAATAGAACTATAGAGCGAAATCGGGAATTATCTATTGGGGCTCCATCTCAAACATCAAAATTAGATTTATTACAACAGGTAATAGATAGGCAAAATGAATTGGAGAATAGATTACTTGAGTTGAAAAACAGAGAGAGGAGTCAAACTAAAACAGAAAGAGACTTATTTTCTAGACTAGATGAAATTGATCAGCTTGGGGACATTGAAGATGAAATGGACAGGTTTGTAGCAATTTAATTTACTTAATATAGGTAACTGCTGGCATTAATTTATTTAATTCCTAAAATTACTTGATGAGTTTATTGTACTATAATTCCATATTTATTTTTTAATTTTATTTAGTTTACAAATCATAGCACTTACATAATATTGTTAATACAACTGACTTAGGATACACACTATGCTTAGAACTTGTATTACATATATTTATAAATACTTGCACTATTCTGCAGGCTAGATGATGTACTTGAAAATGAAGATATGCAGGAATTAGAGGACCAAAAGACTTTTCAGGCCACCACAGTGAAGCGACAAGTTACATTTGCAGATGATGATGACAGTGAAACATTGGAGCTGACATTTAAACACTCCGATGTACAACCAGATAAATCTCATTATGATCCAGCCAAGGGCATACAAAAGCCCAGTGATATATTTGAAGCTTTTCCTAATTCTTTTAGTGGTTCAACATCTATTTTGAAAAAGTCCAAATATGAAATTAATGAAAGTTTAGAGACAAAGATAGCTAAGCCAGTTTCAAATAAAAAAAATACTATGCAAGAAAGCCAAAAACAAAACATAGAACCAGAAGAGTTAGAAAATCAAGATCCCAATGAGACTATTGTTATTAAAGATGTCATAGAGAGATTAGGTCAAACTGGAAACAAATTGGAAAATGAAGCTAGACCCACTAGTCTCTTTAAGAAAAAAAGAATGCAAAAGAAATGATTTTAATAAATAACTTCAATATATCTTCCTGTTTGTTTCATGAATCTCATCATTATCCACAGATGGGAATTGCTGAACATAGGCATACCCCAGTTTTTCTTTTTTTGGTTTCTTTTTACACACAATTTTTCAAAGGTTTTACTAAGCACCAATTAATAAAGGTATCACACACTATTAAAGAGGTTTTGTTCCATAAACCATGAGTGTGTTGGTGGGTGAGAAAACAAACTTACACTTGCTGGCAATATTCTTAGTCTTTTTAAAAAAAAAAAAACCTTAAAATTGCTAACAAATGGATTTATGAGTAATAAAAATTTACTTTGATACAAGTATTGCATATCAAGCTTTTTGTTTATTCTTATTTTATTACTTATTATATTATGGTATTTAATTTAATGAAATCACATAAGGCACAATAAAACGATAAAAAAGCAGGTTTAACATTTTTAATATTCAGGTATTATAAAAGAAGAGGTAATACATTTTTAGGGTATTATCTATGTGATACATCTTCTGTTAATAATTCCTTCCTAAAATCGTTAATTAAATGCTCCTTAACGATGCGTCGTACAGTCGATGACGAAGTGCTAGTAGCCTTCGCTGTCAGTTCATAAATCTCCATAACATTTCTATTAGCCCCCAACACAACATGATTTTTAATGAAACAATATACTGAATATACCATTTCTCTTGTTTGACTATCATTCAATATTGTGTCCTTTTTCTTTGGCATTTTATAAAGCACAAACGTATAAGCGTTTATGGTCTATATTCATCACAATAAAACAAGGAATAAAAACAATAAGTAAACAGAAATAAATAATTACATCTCTACTTTAGTTTAAATCGCTAAAACTAAAAATGCACGTAAGTTTTTAATTATATACAGAAACAAATAAACCGGAATTATATACCTACTTGCCTAAATCGAGCAGTGCGGATCAGTCATATGTATTATAATTCTCTTTGGGATCAGTGTATTGGTTCTGAGATGTAATGTGCAGAACTAGAGTATTGTGTAAACTGGTGTAAACAAACGTCACCGCCAGAGACCAATAAACTAGAGTCACCGCTAAGAGAATAATAATACCGTCACCGTCAAGGAAAAAACGGTAGTAGTGTTTCCAATTACGATTTTCATTTTACTTTAGATTTTCCCTTATGTATTGTTATCCCTAAAATTCGCACACCGAAATCCCTTTTTTAGGAAAAAATATTAAGAATAACAGAACTTGTTAATTTAAAATAGGCAATAGCACAGCTATCGTTTTTGTGCCCTATTGCATCTCTGCCAACCCTTCAACCCTTCGGGGATGGATGATAAGTTTTATTTATTATAAATAATATTACACTTTTTCTTTATTCATTAGACACTCGAGTATGATTTATCAAACTACTTCTTTCATTAGATTCATTCATAATCGTAGTCGATTATAATAAATCGATTTAAATGTAGCACGTCTCAGGTTTTTACTTTTTAATGAATCGAACACGTATATGTCAAAAGTAATAGCGAAAACATCGGTCGATTTGCAATTTTTCTGCAGGAGAAAAATAAAAGTGAAAAGTGAATGAAAGTAACGACATAAGTGTATTTATCATCCGCATAGATGGCATTTGAAGTCATGGAGGAGAATAAATCTATTTTACACGAATTGTACGTATATTCCGAGTGGAAACCTGAACCGGAGTATATTGTAAGTTGAAACATATTTTGGTGGTTTTCGGCTCTATTAATATAATTTTATACGTCTTAGGCAGATAATTAGAGTATTACATGTACAAGTATTTTAAAAACACTTAAAATTAATTAATTTTCGCGTTGAACTGTCATGGTTTTTCTTTACAGCAAAAGCCTGATAATATTTTACCAGAAAATATTTCAGCATTATGGAGGTGGTTAAAGTTTTTTGGACCCAAAAGAAGTTTAATCGATAGTGTCACTGCGTAAGTTTTTTTGTTGTCTTATAATTCATTTTTTAAATAGAACAAAAAATATGCTTTATACATTTTTAGAAAAATCATTCATAATATTACTACTACTTAAATACATGACAAATAGTTCCTTTATAAGTTGATTAAAAAACTATTTTTATTTTAGGCACAAAGAGAAGCAACAGAAATGGCACATAGCTCTTGGTGACGAAGGAAAAGTAATTGCAGTGTTGACAGATAATATACTAGAGATCAGAACTAAGAGATCTGAATATGCTACAATAGCAGCTAGAACAACGGGTAAAATTATAATAATTCATATATAGAGGAATTTTTAGAAAAAAATAATGTGAAATGAAATATTAATAATATTCTTGATATGTAATTTGTACTAATATCAGCTAAATTATATTTTGGTGTATTTTTTCAATAAATAGGAATGGAATCAAGTTTTAAGTGAAAAAATAATATTTGCTTGGTAAAGTTGTATTTGTGTCTTGTACTAACCTCAGCATATTTGATTGTGTGAGTGTAGTGAGCATAACTGAATAGCATTTGGTAATGTACATTAGAGCATGAACAGTATGGTTGGTAAGGCAAATGTTTGGCCCTTTTTCAATAGTAAACTTGTGTTAAAAAAAAATGATTTTTTGGATTTTATGACAGTTTTTAAATTAAAATGTTCTCCCGACATTTCAAATATTGTAGCTTTTGTGGTGATAGGGCAGATTGAGATGTTGGTCATCTGAAAAGTCAAAGATACAATATCTACTTACATTTACTGATATTTTATTGTCACACTTGGCTTGTTACTGTTGTAGTGAACCGTGACCCGTATTCCCAGTGGCGTAAGCTAGTGTGGAGTCCTGACTGCTCGTTTGTGGTGCTGGCTTATGGCAATGGTGTTGTCAGTTTCTTTGACTTGACCGCTTCAAATCTCTTCAACATTCCTATTGTAAGTTAATAAACTTCGCTAGACTTAGCTTTTGGTACTAAACTTAACAATTATATGATAGTTTACTTTATATATGTTTTGTATGTTATGCTATTGTCTAATTTATTAATTTGAAATAAAATATTATAAGAAATTTTCTTTTTTAATGAAATGCAATAAACGTTTGTCTTTTTTGTATACCATATTCAAAAATATAATAGGTGAAAAATGGCAGTAGGTGAAATATAAGTTCAGCACCAATTTTCGTTAGTATTTTTTTTATGACATGTCACACACAATCATTAAAATACCTATTTCCATAAAAATAATTACACAACAATCACACAGTTGTTTATTCTAGGATTGTTCCCGTCCCGGTGGCCTGGAATGTACGGACAACACTCATGCAGTAGCTGACATCATTTTTATGCCCCTTAGGGTCAAGGGCAACAAATGGTTTGTATTTTTTTGTTTTTTTATACCTGTTCACTTTTCGATAATTATTTGTTGAGAATTGGAACTGCTATTTATAAATAATAATATATAAATAAAAAATATTGAAACTGCCCATGCATATTCAAAAGGATTCTATGTGTATTTGTTGGCTAGTAGTATTTATGTTGCAGCATAGGTTACATAGCACAGCCAACTTTAAGCACTAATAAAACAATCAACTATTGTCAGTTTTATGCTGTTGCTTTAACATGACTTTGTATATTTTGATATTTATACAGAATTCTAAATATTTGCATACAACTCGCTGACTTACTATTAGAAGGTTATACATTCCTATGTTAATTATTATTGACTGTGGTACCTGGGCTATTGTGTAGGAACTGGGAGGTGGTGGTGGTCACGTTCGACGGCAAGCTGCGCGGGTACCTCGTGTCGCAGACGGAGGGCTGCAAGCTGCACCACACATTCCGTTTCGCGGGCGGCGTGTCCGCGCTCGCGTACAGCGCGTGTCATCAGACCCTGTACGTGGCTGGACTGCCGCGAGGGAAGGCAAAGGTGACAACTCCAATATTCTACAATAATGACCTTTGTTGTTGGTATATGACTTATGTAATAAGGAAATTGTACACTATAGTTTATCTGTCTAATAAGAATCTTACAAGATTCTGACAAAATTTATTTAATGCAGTAGATAAATTAATTTATATACTAACAACGTTGTTAATTAGATATTATTTGAATGACTTTTTGTGTTTGATTTTTATATTGAAAATGTGATTAAAAGTTCGTTTTTCAAATTTATTTATGGGATTCAAACTATTCCTTTTACCTCATGACACTTATCAAACACAATCTATTAGTAATTTGTTTGTGCCGTAGGACCCAACGTCGCCCCTGAGCGCGGGTGTGACCGCGTGGCGCATCGTGAACGACGAGCCGTTCTACACGCTGTCCGTGGTGTGCGACCAGCTCGACGCACAGCTCGCGAACGAACGCTTCCAGCTGTACATACCCTTCCTCACTAATAAGAACTTGGTAAGTAACCCGTTACAATATATACAAAATAAACCTACAAAATTATATAGGATAATTGGTTTAATGGTGGCTAAAGCACATTTTAATAATGTATAAATTGTAGTAAATTGACGAAAATATAAAGCTGTTGGTAATTAATTAAGCAGATGATAGAACGGATGGCGTTAACGTTATGATAAGAATTGCACAGAAAATGCTATACTTTAGGACGTCCTGCTGTGGAAATTCGACTGTCGATTTTATTATATTTGTGTCAGATATTTATACATCAATTAATTTTTCTCCACTCTGTATGAACTTTAATTATATCAAATCTCACGTGCGCGCAATGTCCTTAAAAAGGCAAATGCAAAGTTTTTTTATGTGTTAATTATATCAATGTTGTATACTCAGTATAACACGTTCGTTTGTCGCCACCAGGCATTCATAGTGCAAATGCAGCTGTCTACCGACGGGTGTCGACTGGCGTGCCTGCACTGCAGCGGCGAGGTGTCGGTGTGGCGCCTGCCGCTGCTGCGGGCGGAGAGGCGCTGGCCCCTCGCCACACAACCCCAACACAACCTGCGCAACCCGCTGCTCACCACCGACAACGCCAACAAGGACCCCACTCTCTTCTACGCGGCTGATGTTAACTGGTGGACGCCTGAGGTGACCTTGTCTTTCATCATCTGTTTTGGCCGAAATTAATATAACAAATGAGTCTCACACCACATTAAATATCCAGCAATAATACAATGAGAACCATTATTAGTCAGAAAATTATAAAAAAATAGTAGTGAGAATCCATATTTTACAGATTGTTTTAGTCGTAATCCATCTCAGAGTTGTGTCGTGTCAATGTTCATAGCTGGGCATTAACTCGTTAATCCGTTAATCGTTAATTAACGAAGTTAACATTTTGATTAACGAATTAACTTTTAAGTTAACTTTTAAAAATGTTAACGGACACGTTAACTTCCGTTAATATGCAGAAGCCCGTTAATCGTTAATCTAATGCCTACTATTTACCGCACGGCACCGCGGCGCGGCGCGAAAAGCAGGTTCAGACAAGTATGAAACGAATGACAAGTGCCGGGCGGCGCGTGGCAGCGCGTGAAACAAAAACAACACTAGATATATTTTGCCGGCACGTCATGGAAAAAAAGGTAGAAGATGCTTTACGACAAGAAGCAGCGGAAAATTCGAAGGACAGAGATAGTTTAACTGGCGGAGGGAGCAATGCGAGTAACAACGATGATGACGAGGAGGAAGACTTTTTCAATTCTGTCACTCAGTCTATAGAAAACCAAAGAGCTCCAACTCTTTAAAGTGTAAAGCGCAAAGTCTCGTTAAAATGTGGCTGGATATGAAATCAAAAGACTCGTTCAACGATGCTGCATTCCTCGGGGAACAGATATTCATAAATCTATTTATTAAATACAATACTGCTATACCCTCAAGCGCTGCAGTTGAACGTCTGTTTTCCACGGGTAAAGACATTTTAACACCAAAACGAGCCTCGCTTTCAGACGAGAACTTCAACATGTTAATGTTCATGAAGGGGAATATGCACCTTATGTCCGACGATTAAATTACACATTTGAATTATACAAGTATTTTGTTTTATTCTTAACTTCCAGAACCTAAACCAACAAGTTGTATAAGTTCACTAACGCAACCATATAAAAATGCAATTTTACACATATTAACGGATTAACGATTAATTAACTTGCGTTAATTCTTCCGAAATGTAACGCTTTAACGCTTAACGAAGCTAACTTTTTTTGTAGCGGATTAACGATTAACGAAGTTATTTGATTAACGGTGCCCAGCTATGTCAATGTTGATGCTATAAATATTAAAAAAAATTCAATGCAATAGTTACCAGTTACGATATATTTAGTAGTGTAGTATAATAATTTTAAATAATAAAATCAAAGATATAGATATTAATTAGGTAGTTACGGTACGGTATGTTTTCAGGAAATTATCCTGTCGCGGTTCAGCGGCGCAGTGTCGGTGTGCAACATAGCCGATATGGTCAACATCCTCGGCAAGCAGCCGGAGTTCTTCCAGGGAACGCCCCGGGTAAGTATATCATGCTTTCCAGGTCTACCGCCATTTTCGATTGCTCTTTTCGACGCTTCGCAAAAAAAGTACCAATCAAAACAAAGTTTTCTGACATAATATTTACAAAATAAAGTGTTTTAATTGGTTTAGTTTTGGGATCGGATCGAAGATTAAGCATGGTATTAAGTAAGATCTTATGTAGACATTTAAGTTATTGAACTATTCAATAAATAAACTATTCTAAAATAAATCAATATATTTTTTTTTTGTATCAGATCACTTGCGCACACGAGGGTACTTTCATGGTGCTGGAGTGCGAGTCCAACGTGCTGCCGGCCAAGAAGTCACGCAGCGACGAAAGCGTGAGTATGGTTTGATTTTGGACACATAATGCTTCACAACACGAACAGGGGGGCTTGAAGAGCCACTTTATTTCCTCATACTAAATTCAGCCATATGCGAAGACAGGTAAGTTTTGGTTTCAATTGTTATCGATGATGGAGCGTTGTGCATGTATGGATTTCAATGCGCATTTAGTAATGACGTAATAGCGTCAAGCAATCTCTTTTATTCAAAGTTAATTCAAGCTATTTTGATGTCACAAAATATTTTTTTTATTTTGTTAGACAACATCAACCGTATAAGAGATATAGTGTAATAACAACGAATTGAATAATATTCACATTAGATGGAAGTGGTGAACATCGAAGCTGACACTGAGGATTCCATGCTGGAGCTGACGAAGGAGTTGTTCAAGACGGTGCTGTACGCCATCACCGACATAGAGACCTTCCAGCCGAAGCCGAAGCGCATCACTGTGGTCTCCAGGGTCTACAGACTGCTAGGGGTCAAGAGCACCACGCCGACGGAGCTGTTCTCTCGAAAAGTAAGCAAGTGTTTGTAATTTTGTGTCTATACCGAATTTGATACTAAGTAAAGCTCATTCAATGAGCGATGATGAGGGCTCGGTGGTCGCCAGAATTTGCAGTAGTTCGTAGTATATACAGGGTATTTTTAGGAGCTATTTAGAGTGTAAATATCTTTCAGTAATTATTTTTATTTTTGGATACATTTTTGTTCCACAATTACATTCTACAATGGACAGAAGTCTTTTCTCGACTCTTTACACTTTTTTATAATGAAGGCCTAAGAAGTGATTGCTCAGAGAAAACATAAGATTTAATGTTTCTTCTAAAGTTCTAAGATACTAGGGTCATTTATAATGCACTTTATTAATTCTAGATTGAGAGCGGCAACTATTCAGAAGCCTTGACCCTGGCTGAACGATTCAACCTGGACAGCGATCTGGTGTACCAGCAGCAATGGAGGAAGAACCCAGTGTCCACAGAAGCGATACAGAAATATTTGGTAAGGCAATGATTACAAAACTCATGTGCATCTTGGTTGGTCATAATCATTTTAATTACGTAATGTAATTATAAAGGTAACATTTGGCTTGTAATAGCATTGGTCCCATGTATTGCTTCCGAAAACATTACTCTTAGCGTGATTTTGTACGACGCGTCCTTCGACCCAAAAAAGATGGTAAAATTTTACTACTTACAAATATTTAAAATTTTAAGATCATTTATCCACGATGTAGGACTACCGAATTATGGTTAGACATGGCTTTGAAATTAAACCGCGTTGTCGAATTTCCGTGGTCAACTATTAGTACGTAAGTACCCTGTATACAGTGTAACACTTATTTGATAAAAAATATATTCATAATTTATATTCGTAGAGCAAAGTGTCGAAGAAAATCTGGGCAGTACATCAGTGCGTGGATCGGCTGCCGGAGACGCTGCCCGCCGCCAAGGAGCTGCTGCAGTTCGGACTCGAGCTCACCAATGAGAAGATCATGAACGGTTAGTCATTGTTGTTGAATCACTATAGTGGTTTATTCCAACTAGTCGTGGTCATTTTCAGCGGTTAATTGGTTTACATTCCGAAATTGTGACGCTTGAAAAATAAAAAATATGTTATTGATCTATAGTACATATTGCATTATCATTTCCATCAGTTTCCGACACAAGGATAAAAACAAAACGCTGTAATGTTTCCTTTTGTTTTTAACCAGAGATCAATAAGGAGGCGGAGGAGCCGCTGACGGACCCCGAGGAGATCACGCCGGAGCACCTCAACGCGTACACGAGCGAGTTGCTGCGGTGTCGGCATGTCATGCTGTTTTACAAGGAACGGCTCACTTTGTATGAGGTCAGTTAACTAATTGCCGTGGGGCAGGCCGTAGGTGCTTGATCTCTTGAGTAATGAGCTGCGTTGAGTGTACTAGAGGTTGTTTAGAAATTGCTCCAAAGATTTCAATTGGTTATTTTGTTATACTTGATATTACTTCAATTTGCATAATATATTTGATATTTAGACTTTAACTAACAATTTAATTTACTCCACGACTACAGTCCATATTGCGCTGTGAGAAGTCAAAGTACGTAAAAGACGAGTACGACCGCCTGCGAAGTAACAGCATTGTGCACAGCGCCATAGAGATCGCAAAGGAGGGCCGCATCGAGGCGCTCACGTGTCTGTGGCCACACATCAAGACAACTGCGTTGCAACTCACTGTACTAGACATGCTGCCAGAGACAATCAACCCCATAGACTATCAGCATTTACTGCCTACAAAGCAGCCGTGGCAGTGGTTCGAGACCAAGTCGCCCATCAAAGTGCCGCCGTCGAAGTACGAGCATGATTGGTGCAGGAAGAAGATATTCAAGTGAGTGTGGATGATTTGTCACATAGTATCGGCTCGAACTTGTTTTTAGCTTTTGTTTGTCAGAATGATTTTAAAAATGGTCAAAATAAAATTTTGCTCGGATAATAGGAAGTAATTCATACCGTTTTAGATCGATCTGGAGTTCTAACTGGTCGGAAGACACGGCGGAGACGGAGGGCATCGAAGCGATCGCCGCCATCGCTTTGGAAGGGGCCGCCGCAGCCGCGGAGGAGGACGGGAGCGGCGCGGGCGCGGTGCGGTCGAGCGCGGAGGCGGTGGCGGCGTGGGGCGGCGCGGACGTGGCGGCGTGGTACGCGCGGCGCGCGCGCGCGCTGGAGGCGCGCTCGGGGCTGGTGTCGCACGCGCTGGCGCTGGCCACGCTGGCGGCGCTGGGCGGCGCCGTGCCGGGGCTGGAGCGCCTGCTGTTCCACCTGCTGACGCTGGACACGCTGCTGTACGACATCAACCTCGAGGGCGTCACGCTCGACCAGCTGGAGAACCTCTCCGCGCTCGACACCTGCAAACTACTCATGAAAATGGTGACTATGTAACTTGTTACTGCAAATCGTTATTCATATAAAAAGCAGAATGTTATCGAAACAATATTATAGATAATATTCGACATATAACAGACTATAAAATACAAAATTGCAAGCGTAACAAAATATCCAATAATATCCATTCTAAAAGATATACATGAGGTTCAAAATAATATAAATAATGTCATAAATTGATATTGCTCTTGTCCAGCAGTATTATAAACAATTTTAATATTTAACGTATCACCTCAGTCGACCCCGGCCACGTTCGTCGCGGACCTGAAGCTGTTCGTGATCCCGTTCCTGAAGCGGTACGAGCAGCTGATGAAACGCACCGACACCTGCCTGCACGGACTCATCGACTACCTCGAGAGCATCAGCGTCGACGACTTGTCTTCGATATTATTGGTAAGTAAAATAAATGTATTTCATTGTTACACTAGCAGTTTTGTGGTTCACTACTTTGCTCCAAAATATAATATTATAATGACGAAATAACAAATAAATTCCGTTTAGAGTCTATAGAGCTAGACATTAGAGAAGTGTATAATATCAAAACTAATTTTATGTAACTCGATGTTGTTTAGGTGCTACAATCCCCGAGCGAGTTCGAGCTGGACGTGAGGACGCACCTCGAGTTGGCGGAGCGCTGTCTGTTCGCGCACACCGGCACCGACCAGCTCGACAAGGCTTGCGACTTACTTGATACCATATTGAAAGAAACGTGAGTTAAATATATATTTGCCTGCCTCGAAGAAAGTATCGTACTAGTTGCTAGATTGTCGATGTTATTTTATAAATTTAGTTTGTGATTTTTACAGTGTTTGAATGGCAATGACGTTTATAACTAAGACGTGCTATTGCAGTGCGTTGTTCACCTGGGTTAGACATTAGGTGTGGAGTTGTGTGGGTAACGTGAGTAATGAGTGCGTTGTCGGTCAGTGACGGCAGCATCTCGGGCAGCGAGCTGGTGCGGCGCGTGAAGGAGGTGGAGCGGCTGGTGTCGGCGAGCAGCCGCCTGGCGTGGCGCGGCGTGCGCGTGGCGCCGCGCGAGCTGCGCGACGTGCGCGCCGACGCGCGCCACGCGCACAGCCTGCTCACCAGGATGGCCAGGCATCTCAGCAAGGAGTACGCCACTATACACTACACCTGCCTTGTTACTTACTACTTCAACTATTTATAAAGACAATTTGTTAACAGATTGCTCGTTTAAACTTAAAACCATCAATATTACTCTATATGGAATGACGATTTCATTCAATATTGGATATTTTTATTTTATGTACGTAGTGGTAAGCATAAGCGTACCATTACATGTCACATTTCACTTGTTTGGAAAACCTTTTCTATTATTTTACTTGCTTATTTATAATTTTAAATTTTTTTTTGCATATAAAACATCCTCTTTTTTATAATGCTTTAAAATACAAATGGGTTAACGTTATGTATAAAATAATTTTGGTAAATTTATAAAACGTCTTCGTTGATACTACAGAGATGAAAAACCAACACAACAGGACTGGGAAAAGCTATTGAAAGACCTCCTCGAATTGCAATCTACGATATTCAACTGCATCACTAAAGAGCAGTGTTATGAGGTAACATTTACCACATAATATATATTCCATCCATTTTATAAGCTCATATCACCTGAAACTTATATGCCTTTGTATACGACCTAAAATATTAATTGTAACGGAAAAGTAGTCTCGTATTACTTCAAGTTCAATTTCTTGTTGATTGTACCAGTTTATCTATTCCAAAAATATTCATAATAAATTATTGTTGCCGTCAGTTGTCCTTTAAAGATAGCATCGATCATCTTTTTTTCTGTAGTTATTATAAAAATCGTAGTTATAATAACATTACTAGGTATCTATAATTATTAATTGTACTCATCATCAGATCTATGCGTCGGCGCTGCTGACGTCAGGCGTGGCGTCAAGCATCAAGCTGGCAGGAGAAGTCCTGATGTGTGAGCAAGGCGTCCGACGCAGCAATCAGCTCGTTAACTACGAGCGCAGCGTCGAACTCGTCTCCAACGCCGCCAAGGAGTACTTCAATTCGGCCTCTGCCCTCGACGATCCCACACTAGAATTGGCTAGGTAAACATACATTATCAGACAGGCCAACATAATTAAATCGACTGTCGAGGCATAATCATCTGTCAGTCGATGCTCTATTTGGTCATCACTTCACTTACTGTCAGATACAGTAGGGTCA
This sequence comes from Manduca sexta, assembly GCF_014839805.1. Taxonomy (NCBI): domain Eukaryota; kingdom Metazoa; phylum Arthropoda; class Insecta; order Lepidoptera; family Sphingidae; genus Manduca; species Manduca sexta. Next base: position 2,176,930 of record NC_051139.1, read on the forward strand.
CCTTACGGTACCTCTATAAATATAGTTTGCAGAAATTATATAAACGTGTGACCAGCTTGCTACGTTATTAGCTATTTTAACGTATCTAATTTTGGTATTGGACTACATAGCAAAATCGATATCGGTATTCTAGGAAAGTATCGATATCTCGGCGTGTTTGGTGTGCAAGAGATGTTGTGTAGATCATGTATTGTAATGCTGAATAAGTACAATATTATTTTAACACTATTCAGTAGAAGTGTTTTGATTATTATATACCGTTGTCTAAAATAAATCGATTATGTTATAGAATTAATAATAATTATAATATTGTGAACATTATCTGCACTCTATCGTTTACATTTTTGGGTAATTTTATTGAATGTCTGACAAGCATTTGAGCTCATATTCATACCAATGCATGCTTTGAAGGTCGTCTCATTTTGATTTGCAGATGCTGTTTGAGTTTAATAAAAGATGGGAATCCTGAAATTCAAAAGGAAATGGATCTCATCTCAGCGCTTCATTTGTTAAGTTCATTTAACTTAACGCTGCTGCCTATTCAAGGTTTGTATGATTAAATTTCCGCCTCACTTCGTATACACCTGTCATAGTTAAATAATACTTTGTCTTGCTTCCTCTGGTGTCAAATGCTAATACATATCCACAAAGCATTGGTACAGGTACATATATGATGGTATTTGGTAAGGCGGTAATAGCTCTAATTTTCGTTACTTATTAATTATTATAAATAACATATATCTGAGATAAAACAGCGGCGCTAGCCTAGTTGGGTGTGGAACGGACTGCCGAGACGAATGTGCGCGCAGGTTCAAATCCCAAGGCAACACACCTCTGACTTTTCTAAAATCATGTGTGTATTCTTTGTGAATTTATCGTTCGCTTTAACGGTGAAGGAAAACATCGTGAGGAAACCTGCACATCTGAGAAGTTCTCTATAGGAATTTCGAAGGTGTGTGAAGTCTACCAATCCGCACTAGGTCTGCGTGGTGGACTAAGGCCTATTCCCTCTCAGTAGTAGAGGAGGCACGTGCTCAGCAGTGGGCAAGTATATAATACAGGGCTGATATTATTATTATATCTGAGAAGTCGTAAATTGTTATCGTTTTTCGTTTCAGTTCGCTTGTGTGAGGATAGGATGATATTGATCGACGAGTGTCTGAAGTTGGACCCAAAGGCATACATGGCTAGTGCGAAACTGCTTAAACTCGCCGAGCTTTTGAGGATTGCTGGAGATGACGCTAAGACACGGTTTGTTTTGATATTTTTGTTGTCATGGTGGGTTAGAAGTATCTGCATGTATATCGGATACTCATTCGGTATTGGATCTTGTATTATAATATTTTTTTGTAAAAACACCTGTTTGTAAGTATTGATAATTATATCAAAAAAACATCGAATACGATCTTTCAAGAATCGAAAAAGGAAAATATAATATTTGTTTAGCTCAAAACAATAAATAGCCACTGGTGTAGGTATTTTTTGATTTGTGTATACCTAATGTTGGAGTAAAATGTACATGTACGTTCAAAGAATCGAGCTCAGTGCGTGATGTGTTGTGATGCGGCAGGGAGGGCTCGGTGGTGGTGCGCGCGGGCTGGGCGGCGGTGCGCGCGGCGCCGGCGGGCTGGGCGGCGGCGGCGGCGCTGGCGCGGCAGGCGGCGGCGCTGCGCCACGGCGCGGGCGCGGAGCTCATGGCGCGCGTGGCGCACGACGCGCCGCACGCGCCCGCCGCCGAGCGCCGCGCGCTCGCCGAGGCCGCCGTGGCCGCCTGCGCGCCCGCCGACATCGAGGACCTGCTGCGCACCAGGTACGCCGGGGACACTTCTCACTACTAAACATTCAGACATTAATACCGAAAGATATATAAATAAAACATGTGTGATATGCATAAATCGACCATCGACTCTCTCTATAGATTAAACATCGAGCTGGAGATGCTCCAACAGATGGGTGTGAACATGAAGGAAAACAACCACCTCGCCGACCGAGCGCCCTCCACTGACGATGAGTTTGCCGACGCTGTGACTACGGTACATAACAATATCTTTCTAATCACGGGCTACGCTTAACTCTTGAGTAATGTCATTAATACTATACTAAATAATCACATAAACATGAAAGGCTTTAATTATTGTGCATTGATTTCAGCCCAATATTTGATTCACTTGCTGGTCTATAAAAATATACTTTATGTTTTCAACTTCACTCAAATATAATAATTATTTTTTTATGTTTACAGTTCCATGGTATTGCGATGTCAAAGAAAATCTAAGCTTATTTATCCTTTTTTTCAGCCGGTCATCGAAAAGAAAGACCTGGTGGCACCTCCATCTGATAACAAAATGCCTTTCTTCAACTATCTGCTAGACAAGTTTCAGAACAAACCGTCCACAAAGTAAGTACTCAAAACTATGTTTTTGTTCATTAACTAAGGTGAATATATAGGTATTCTGCACAGCCGAATGTCAAAATTTGACATCAAAAGAATTTTTGGTGATATTTTAAGACCTTAAGAAGACTGTTTTGACATTTCGAACACCGTTTTGGTCCTCCGAGCAACCTGATTGGTCCTTCGAACTGAATATGTTAAAATTTTGTTTAGTACCGACACGAAGCTAGTTCCAGCCGAGAGCAAGGACCGTCGCGTGCGATGCCAGGAGTTCTACCACTCTCTGTACAAGGAGCATGAGGTCTCGGAGGAGCATTACCGATACAACCGGTTCTCGCTACCGGGCGGCGACGCGCCGTCCGTCGGCCGCGCCGCTCTCAACTGGTTCTACGTGCACAACTGCTTGGAAGACGGTGCTGATAGGGACCTTGAAGCTGATGGTAAGTATCGCTTACGGCCGATAGCAATGAACTATTTCAACCGCGATTTTCGAGTTAAAGATAAAAATAAACTAATCTAAATAACATTTTTAAGGATGTTAAACAACTATTCTGATTGGTTCATTATCGCTTTGAAACCGAGAGTAGTGGGTAAGATCGTTTATATAAATTGACCATTAGTGTTTTTTCATAGGAAGTTATCTATCAGATGTGTCATTGGATGACCAGTAGTATGTAACTATTGATGATCACCTTGAATCTTTATTGCCAGATTATACAGATACTGATGTTGATTTTTGATATAAAGACATTTATTTGTTAGCAATAAGGCCGTATGGTGTAAGCAGTGTGTGCTTGGTGTGTTTCAGTGGTGCGGCTGTGCGCGGAGGAGTGCGTGCACGTGGACACGGCGCTGTGCGTGTGCTGCGTGTGGTGCGCGGTGCGGGGCGGCGGCGGCGGCGGGGGCGGGCGCGCGGCGGTGGCGGCGCTGGTGTCGCGCGCGTGCTCCACGGCCGCGCTGTGCGCCGCACTGTACGCCGCGCTGCTGCGCTGCAACGCGCCCGAGCTGCGCGACCACGTGTATCTCGCGCCGCCCGTGCAGGTACACACACACGCACCCACACACACTGTACAGAACACGCGTGTGTTAATAATATTATATATATCATTTTATGTGACAATAACAGCTTGTTTCTTCACAAAATGTTAAAGTATAACTAACAGCTAAAATAAAAATTATCAAAACTCGAACATAGCGAAAACAACAATAACTTTGATCGTTACTGTTTACGTTTAACTAGCTAACGAATCCAGACAGAAAAAAAATATCCCAGCCACCATTGATTTTTATGCAAATCCTTGAGCTTGTATATTGTCTCAGTTGGCGCGCACGACGCTGAAACAAAACAACGGTTCGGAGGAGCAGCTGCAGATCATCCGCGACTGCATCGACCGGCTGACGAGCATCGGCGAGGTGGCCACCATAAAGAACTTCGGCCTCAATGTGAACGCGCTGCTGTTCAGTGTCGACGAGGATTATAGGCGCGAGATTGTTTATCGACTTGCCAGGTAATATTTTTAGCCAATATTCTGTGAAAAGAGAGAAGGCAGAAAATCAGTCAAACTGATAAATTTAGATTTTTTCTATTTTTGTGTTATTATTAATGGAATTAAAATATTATTATTATTTAAAACTAATTTCCAGTTTAATTTTGTGATTGTTTAGAAAAAAAATTGTATGCATGTTTATGTATTTTTTAAAGTTAGTAAAATTACCTTCAAGATGTAGTTTATAATATTTGTAAAGTCAAAATGAGTAAATTTATTTTAACTAAAGACCTCTTGAAAAATAAATAAAATACGAAAAAAAGATTTGCCGAAACCCGGGATTGAACCGGGGACCTTTAGATCTTCAGTCTAACGCTCTCCCAACTGAGCTATTTCGGCTGTGTGGGAGTATGTAAAATTCCAGATTGGTATTATGAGTACCATATTATATTGTTTTATATAAAGTTTCAATATATCTCTATTTCTTTTTTATATTTTTGTATATAAAAAAAAGTACTATTGGTTTTCTTGAAAAAAAAAAGAAAGGTTTTTTCTTACATGTAATTACATATTAATTTAACAACATTCTAAACACACGAATATTTTCTGTTTTTACTATAATATACACGACTATATGCGGGCTGCCCAAGGCCGGGATGGTCGGCGCTCACTTGGGGAGGCCTAGATCCAGCAGTGGACGGCGATAGTTTGCTTTATGTATTTGCAGTGCCCAATTTATACTTTCGCTATTCAGTTTGTACCGCCCCGCATGTTCTTGGTCTGATGTGACGCGTGTTGCAGGTCGAGCGACAAGGAGCAGGTGTCGCTGGCGCTGTCGCTGGGCGCCAAGTACGCGCTGGACGTGACTGACGTGTGGCTCCAGCACGCCGCCGCCGGCCTCACGCGCGCCCCGCTCGCACTCGCGCCCCACCCGCCGCACCACGCGCACGCGCACGACACGCACCGGCGGTCAGTACACACACTACCGACCTACATATCTCTACTAATATTACAATACTACGAATATGTTATCGCCTGAAATTTACGTCAATATAAAATTATAAATTTTACACTAAACCATATTTAAAAAGGAAGAGTGGCCTTGTTGTCTTGCTTTTTGGCTACCATAAAGAATCCTTCAACCTTCTTCTAATTTCACAATTCCTCGTAGTTGTCGAAGTCTTAATAAAGTAGTTGTTCTGGTTGCGTAGGCATTAGTTACTTATTAGCTAACCCACAGACTCGTCAAGTTCCCGCTATAGACAACTCATTGTACGTAATAATGGTATCCAGTATCCGCGAGGCGCTGTGGCCGGAGCTGCGCGGCACGGACCACAACGCTCTGATCAACTACTTCACGTTGCTGCGCAGCGTGGACGACAAGCCGCTCATGTTCGGCCTCTCCGCCGCCGAACACATCAAGCTCCTCAAGAAGGCCAAGGCCGCGTCCCCAGGTATCTTAGCTTGTATTAAGGTATCAATAGGGTAATGTGATAAAATCGCTATATTTTTTTTATAGATTTCAATATTGAGTAATTGAGTGTTGATAGTACGCCTATAAGTGTTTGCAATTCTTTTAATATAACATTTGAAACGCTGTACTGAAAACTTAGGGGGTGGGGGGCATAATCTAAAGCCGGGCCCGTCAAACAAATTTGTGCAGTATAAATCTGATGTTTATTAAGAAATTCTGTCCCCTGATCAACTGCTCAAAATATCAATGAATTAAGAACGTAACAAGTTTATAAACCTCTGTTCCCGCCAGAGTTGGACTACAAGTTCCTGCTGGAGCAGTCGTCCCCGGAGCAGTTCACGCGGCGCCTGGTGGAGACGCTGCGTCCGGAGAACGCGGGCATGGTGACGAAGTTCCTGCGCACGCTGCCGCCCGCCTTCAAAATACCCGTGTCCGTCAACACGCTCTACACCAAGTGGCTCACCAAGTACTTCTTCAGTGTGAGTGGATTATATCTATTTAGTATTTGATATTGTAGGTTGTTTCCACCTTTAAGTAAGGAATGCTATAGAATATCTCAGTAAAGTTATGATAATAGGAGTTTGTTGCCAATGGTCACTAAAGATGGGAGAGGAGTGTTGCTGTATTTTTCAAAATGGGAGAGTAACGTTGCTGTTATCTTCAAAATGAGAGAAACCTTTATTTATTTTAAAGTAAAGCAGAATATTGATTTTGGAAGTTGGATGACGGAACATGAAAATGCAAAACAGCCACTTAGGATTAGTTACTATTTGTTTAACCAAACTGTAGAAATATAATGCCTTGTGACTATTATAATAATAATAATAATATCAACCCTGTATTATATACTTGCCCACTGCTGAGCACGGGCCTCCTCTACTACTGAGAGGGATTAGGCCTTAGTCCACCACGCAGACCTAGTGCGGATTGGTAGACTTCACACACCTTCGAAATTCCTATAGAGAACTTCTCAGATGTGCAGGTTTCCTCACGATGTTTTCCTTCACCATTAAAGCGAACGATAAATTCACAAAGAATACACACATGATTTTTTTAGAAAAGTCAGAGGTGTGTGCCCTTGGGATTTGAACCTGCGGACATTCGTCTCGGCAGTCCGTTCCACACCCAACTAGGCTATCGCCGCTCGGCTGTGACTATTAACTAACCAGTTAACTTTGAATTCGTGATTTGTCACTAATTTATATTTTCATATAAAAAAGCATTTGTGTAACCCGTGTCCCTTCTCCAGGTGTCCCCCGCGAACGCGACAAGTAAGAAGTGGATGCAGCAGTACCGGCAGTGCGCAAGCTACTTCAACAAGCTGTCCAAGGAGGATCTGCTGCAGTTCGTCGCCGACACCTGCTTTACTGACGACGCTGTGCAGCGGTATAATATAGTCTCTATTTTAATAGCAGTACAGCGTCTATTGATCAATGTACCAACTTGCTGCAAAGAATATGCATTATGCACTGTACAACATCCTGAGGTATAATCGCTTTTATAGTACAAAAAGGATATTTGAATCTTACATCGCAGTGGGAATTTCAAATGTCGTGTCATTTTATTGCAAATACGTTCTTCATACAATTAAACTGGAAATTTTATTCTCTAACTACCTGTATATTTAAAATTTTGATATCTCTTTAAATGAGGTAGTTACGGGCTAGAATTGGTTTTGTAGTAAAAAAAGCCTTTACTTTATATACATGAATTTTAAAAGTGTCTGTGCATCTTCATAGAAAAACAAATAAAAATGTCTAGAAATGTGAAATTTAATTATTTTGTTCAACTATAAAGTCTATGTTTGTCCTTAGAGAGATTTGAGATTTCAATAATATATTCTCAAGAACTTTATATCGTCCGTAGCGTCCCGGCCGGCACACGCAACCTGATGATAATGCAAGCCGTGGATTACTGCCAGCAAGAACAGGAAAACGACTTCAAGAATACCAAAAAGTAAGGGTTGTAACAAAAATATTATCAATATTTTCTGTAATTCGTAATACTTCGTCATAACTGTCGCCACCACTAATGAGCCTTTATAAAGCGTTTTGTCAAACTAAACTTTACTTTATACATAATAATTTGTAGTTTTAAGTGTTTTTAATAATATTTCATAGTGAGCAAACTTGGGCGCATGTGGGCCAAGAGCTGACTCGTTGGGCGCGCTTCCTGGAGAACTTCCACTCGTCCACCGTGCAGAACATTATCGATAATAGCAACATCCCGCGCGACGAGATATGGCCGTGAGTATTAGCTATGTGTTGCTAATAAGTATCGAAAATTATAATGAAATAATTGTGAGCATTGTAGTGAAAATTTTCGTTATTAATACAGGATTCATATTTATCGACTTTGAAAGCGGCTTAATATTAAAGTAAAGAGAAAAAGAGATGAAATTAAAACGTTCATAAAAAAATATGTTAAGTTACTTTAGGTATGTCTATGTCCAGATGTTGTTCTGAAATAGGTACGCATTAATTTTTATAATATTAGTTCACTTATGTTTCTAAGATAAGTTCATTTTAGTATGTCTGTATGATATTATGATAGTGTATTTATCGAATGTGCCATCCTGATCGAGGATAGCATTTTAAATCATAGGAATTGAGATTTACAACTAAGGACTAAGAATCCAAATGGCCGATGTCTTGTGTGTGATACTTCGAGTTGCGTTGTTTAGTGAGATCGAGAAGAGTCACGGGTGCCCGGAGACACTATCGCGGTGTGTGGCGCGCGTGTTGCTGCGCGGCGGTGGTGGTGGTGGTGGTGGTGGTGACGGCGGCGGCGTGGCGGCGCTGCGCTCGCTGCTGCAGTGCCTGCACGCGCCACACCATCTACCCACCGTGCTGGCCCTCGCCGCCGAGGAATGTCGCGACCTCATGTCAGTGTTTACTTATTTATTTATATATTATAAGGTAATAAGTCTAAAAAAAGCGGCGATAGCCTAGTTGATTGTGGAACGGACTACCGAGACGAATGTCCGCAGGTTCAAATCCCAAGGACACACACCTCTGATTTTTCTAAAAAAATATGTGTGTATTCTTTGTGAATTATCGCTTGCTTTAACGGTGAAGGAAAACATCGTGAGGAAACCTGCATACCTGAGAAGTTCTCTATAGGAATTTCGAGGGTCTGTGCAGTCTACCAATCCGCACTAGGCTAGCGTGGTGGACTAAGGCCTAATCCCTCTCAGTAGTAGAGGAGGCCCGTGCCCAGCAGTGGGCAAGTATATAATACAGGGCTGATATTATTATTATTATTATTAAGTCTAAAAACTGATAAACGCCTGTATTCTATTAATATCTACTTAATTGTTTACAAACAATTGTTATAACCTTCATCCCATGATGAGTACTATATAATATGGAATAGTACTAATAAGAGTTTTACTTTGTTCTATAATGTGAATGACCCATTTTCCCGAGATGCTAAGTCTCAAAAATATCCTTATTAAACCGACAATTAGCTTGAATAATAAGTTTCGTACGTTTAGCGAGATTTCCTACTACAAAAATTCCATCTACTTTTCAAACGCTTACTCAAAAAGTTGGAACATATCGTCTATTTGTTTAATGGCAGTTGGTCTACTGACTTGCCACAGGGAGGTGCAGACCCTGGTGTCGCGGCTGACGCAGCTGCACAAGGAGGGCGTGAAGGTGCCGGAGGAGGTGATCTCGGCGGCGCTGGCGCGGTGCGCGGAGCACGGCGTGGCGCCGCACAAGCAGATGTCGCTGCTGGCGCTGAGCGAGCGCGGCCGCCACCCGCACGCCGCCGACGCGCTCAAGGTCGCGCAGTTCAGCGTGCACCTCTTCCGAGCCGAGTGGCCCGGGGCGGCGCCTCTGCAGCAACTCGACGGTCTGCACTGCTCACTCAACATTGTTATATTACGGGAACTCTGGTTATCTACAACATAATGCTTAGTTTAGACTAACACGTTCCTGTAGTAGTATATTTGTTTATATGGAAAAAAAATCAGAAATCGAGTTCTGCAAGTTTTCCTGATAATTTAAAACACGCTTTACATGATATCTACCGTAAGTTTGATCCTTGATAGTCTTGACGTAAAAACTTGTTATTACCAGAATCGCAGTTACTGATAGACGAGGGCAGGCGTGAAGTATTCATGCAGTTCCTGAAGATCTCCGACACGTGGCAACAGAAGAAGGCGCTGGTAGACGTGCTCAACTGCTGGCCACCAACCATGATTAGGTATTAATAAATAATCAAGCAAAGTCTTAATTTTAATGAATACTACCTACTTACCATACCTTTTAGAACAGGTTATTACATCGAATAAAAATAAATAATTAGAAAACTTATAGATATTTATAATCACGTGGTTGAGCAATTTTCTTGTTGTATTGCTATTAGTTATTGACAGGCGCTTACCGAGACGAATGACAGGTTCGCCCTTTTGTGTGCAAAAAAGATATCTTATACGACATAAGAATAGAAATATAATATTATTACATTCCAGTGAGACCCGCAGCTTGCACGGCGAGTTCTTACACGCGCTGCTCACAGACACCACCGACCACAAGGGCAGCCTCGTGCTCATCAAACTACTCATGAGGCGACCCGCGCTAGTCGAAGAGGTGCGATATACGAATTTGGACTTTTTATCTATACACAAAGAGATATAGAGTATTTGCTATAATAATCTAGGTTATGATCTATCTATGAGCCAAATTTCATTCCAATGGAATAATGCGAGATGTGCAAATTAACTTCGTTAGTCGTTACGAATATTCACATTTGTCATATTAATAGAGTATTAACCATTAGATGGGATTTAAAATATAACAATGTGATTAAAACGTAAATAACATTATCAATGGATTCAGACTAATGTAGCCCATTTAAACTAGATAGTAAGAATCATACTTAAGTAAAAGTATGGGATTCTTATAATTTGTCAGATAATGATCGATTTTTTTTCAGGAAGTAATATGGCTGGTCGAGAACGTGTCCGGCGACGCAGTCGTTAATGCTCTCTGGATCGTACTGATGAGTAAAATAGATCATTCCAATGAACAAATACTGAAGCTAGTCATGAAACATAAGGTGGGTTCAACATAGTTTACACAATTAATGCTTTTTACTTTTTACAAAATACCCTTCAATTAAAGGCATACTATTTTATCGCATTCTCGGTGAGAATTTGACGTAAATTTTCGTCAGTGCGGCTGTATTATTGATTCTATTGAAAAAATATATGTCTATCCTGGGGAAAATTAGTTAAAAATTCGTCATGTAATTTAATTTATTCATGAATTATGATGTAATATGAAAAATAGAAAAATCATAAGTCAATGAAGTTATTGTAATACTAAGAACAATATTTTTAATATCTTTTTTCAGGATACAATAGGTAAGCTAGAGATAGAAGATGATTTGATCAAAGAGTTACTGGACAATGAGTTGTTTATTAAACTGGTGCAAACTCCATTGTATGCCAGTATTATAAGCTATATCATAGAAAAGGAGTCGTCGAGCGAACCTGGACCGTACACCATAAAATGGGCTACGGATAAACTGCTAAGAGCAAATTATTTAGCCGAGGCTGGGCACCTCAACTTAATGTCTATGGGTATCCCGGCGCCTCTGCGCGGTTTTACTCAATGTACTATGTATTCCAAAAATGTATTGAATAAGAAGTAAATCCATAATGTAATCAATCAATGTGCAAGCTATTAAATTATTTATGTGAAGTTTAGTGTTTTATTGCTATGTGTTTTTAATTCTAAAGTTTATTTTCCCCACTTGTATTGAATTGTAAATTCATCGTAGGTTCCGTGTCGCGATTCTGCCGTTTTAAATAAACGATCCCAATAATTATGCTTTTCATTGCGATAATGGACCAACCAGAATATTTTTTTTTACAAATGATATTTTGGAATTGAAGATTTAAGATTGTGGAAAAAAAATAATAATAATGTTAGAGATTAATAACCATTATGCCATAGTCTAGCAACGATGGAGCTTACGTCCATAGTCTATCAATCCAAAAATTAGCTTGAATGGCTGATGGCTAGTCTCAAGCTCAGCTCAAGTGTCCATAGTTTGAAATTGGTAATGTACAGTTTCCATAAATAAATGCCTGCTACCTAACTTGAAATTGGCATAATGTACAATTGTCATTAAAAAAAATGCCTGCTGTCAAAGTGACAGCTACATGTTTATAGGTTATATTAGACATTTACGAAATATCAGATTCAGCTTAACTCGGAATTATAAATTAATAACACCCAGGAATTGTGAATAAAAATGTTAAGTGCTATCAGAAATACTTTACGTGTGCCTGTTGCGAATGTGGCGCGTTTAATTCAGACGTCAGCGCCAGTGGCGACGGAAAGATTTGATCACAAAAGAATACCAGCGGACGATGAAGGTGTACAGGGAGAAAAAATAGTTGATCTCGACGCCGTTTTGAAAGCGTAAGATTATAACTTATTGATATGAAACCCACCAATCTTCACAGTAATACTATGAGGTCCAAGTCTAGGAATATCCTGTTACATTAACAACGCTGTCCTAATTGGCTATGTATATGTGGTATCGCCTTAATTAAATACCCTAACTTGCGATAAATAATATTTGTAAATGTAATATCCTTTCAATTGAAACACAATAATTATTGAAATATTTTTTTGTTTATTATTTCAGTAAACAAAACATATATCCAACATTGGAATCGGATTATCAATTATATGATGGGATACCTTACAAAGACCTACCTATCTGCAACGTAAGAGTGAGCCACAACAACACCATCTTCACAATGACAGATTCTGCAGGCAAAGTAAAAGTCATAAGGTCTTGTGGTATGGAGGGATTCAAGAACACTAAAAAGGGAACAAATATTGCAGCACAGACCACTGCTATAAGTATAGCTACTGTAAGTTGAATGTTGATATCCAGTAATTGTTTCACTAAAATATTATATACTTTTACCCCCTTATTCATAGATATTGTTGTATCTCAATATTAGCCAATCACAACGGCCCTATGTCTATACACTGCGATGAGGCTGCCATGCCATCAGCCAGTGCTGATGGCATGAGAAACAGACTTGTTATCACAGCTTTACTCCATCCTTAGATAAAAAATGTATATGAATAAAGGGGTTAATGTATAAACACTATTTATTAAATAAACCATAGTTATTGATGTATTAAATAAGTCTGTCTTTAATATGTTGACTCTAGCTCACTTAACAGTTTTTTTATGGGGTGTAATGTCTGTAAGGTTAGCACATAACTGGAGTGTTGATAAAAATACTTATCAAAGACTGATTCACTCACTTGTATCATGCAGCCAAACACTGTGGTGCACCACCCTGGATGATAGTTTATTGGTTTGATGTAAGAGTCAACATGTTAAGGTATAAATAAGTGCTTTGCTTAAAAATTCCTTAATGGTAACAAATATGGAAATATAACTAAACCCCTTCAAAATTTTATTATATTATGATTTGTGGTTTGTATTAACTTGCAAACATTTCTGCCATCATGTAAAAAAGACATAACCTTTTTTGAATTGAGTTTACTTCATATTGGTAATCAGTAAAAAAAGATATATCACATTTCTTTTTTTTATATAAAATTTCATGTAGAAATATGACTTGTGATGGCCAATTTGTTGAAATAAAAAATATTATTATCCTTTTCTTAATGATCTTATAAGAAATTATATACTTATTTTTCAGAAAGCAATAGACAGGGGTATTAAATCAATCAGAGTGAGAGTGCAAGGACTTGGGCCTGGCCGCTTGGTAAGAACATTTTATTAATGTATAATTTTTTAGAGCAGCCAAACTCAGCCTTTTTATTTATGGGCCACAAAGATATCATAGAAAAGGAGCTTCAGGCGACAGCTTGAATTTATTACCTTTTGAATTGTCTATAAAAGTAATTGAAATATAACTTAGGTGTAATATGTTTGATAAAGTGTTTTTAGTTTTAGGGACATTTTTGAAGTTGAGTTGAGATAAAACATGAGTTACTTGCTTTGTGGGTTGCAGGTTGAGTGTAGCTATTCAAGATTTCACTCTTGTCTAATTATTATTTCAGTAAAAAATACTTTTTCTATTAAAAAAAGCAATATGTTTATATTTGAAATGTGATATTTGTTACAGTCTGCAGTGAAGGGCCTACAAATGGGTGGCCTCCAGATTGTGTCAATTACAGACAACACACATGTATCTTGGAACCCTCCAAGACCAAGGAAAGCAAGGAGATTGTAGATATTTATAAATATAGTGATGTATATGTTAGTAAATAAAAGAATTTAAAATAATATGAAGTTGTATAAACTTATGATTTAATGAATATGTACAGTTTAAATAGATACATTTAAAACCCATATTTTGATTGAGTCTGCCTTTTTGACATTCTGTTGTTTGCCCATTGGTTCTGCAGATCTGCCTCATTTGCTTTAGCCTGAAATAAGTAAAAAATATCTTTCAATTACACACAAAGATTCAGTACTATATAGATCAATTTTTATTAAATAGAAGTATGTAGCAAAAACCAGAGAGGTTACTGTATGTGGCAAATTTTCGAAATTTTTCTGAAGATGCCATAAATTTACTGTTAATTACCTGATGTGCCAAATATGTGATTTGATGTTTTCGCTTCTGCTGACTGGTTGGTTCATTGCCCTTTTTCTTACTGACAGACACTCGTTTGGTGGTGTCATCCATCAGGCCTCTGAGTAACATTTCCCGCGCATCCGCCAAAATCTCTTGTTGATTCACATCTACAATTTCGATATCTTCCCGCCTGCGTTTGCCGCGCGCTCCACACAGTTTCCGAATCTAGTTAAAAATTACAGAAAGAATTTAGGAATCAAGATAATTTAGTTATTAAAAACAAATTGCAAGTGTACTTGAATGAATTAAATGTATTGTTATGATTTTCCAAATATGAATTTTGAGATCTGGTAAAAGAAAACTTACTGCTTCATCATCCAATACAGCTTCACTACTGTTTGCTTCAGCTTGTCCATAACCATTACTACTTGAACTAGCTTCTGCATATTCTGTACTGCTGGTAACATATGCATCAGATGGTTCAATATTACTCTCATCATTATTTGGTTTGAAATATGTTTCAATATTGAATGGTTTTCTTTCATTGATTATATTGTTTGGTTTATTAATATTTTGGTCAATATCCAGAGGTATGTCATCAACAGCAATATCCACAGGTTTGTTTATTGAGAAGAAATCATTTTCCATCCCTTCATTGTCACTTTCATCTGAATATTCATTAATGATAGATTTGGGATCAACTTTAGGCTTTTTCACAAGAGATGGCAGAGGCTCTTTTTTCTTAACATTTGCATTGTTTGTTTTTTGTGTAAGTGCATATGGTAGGAATGAATTTGCTGTTGCTTTCACACCATTCCTTGGTTGTGGTAAGATACTGAGAAGACCAGATTTTTTCTAAAACATGAATATATAACATGATAAAAAATTACCCATAATAAAAAATTGCATGAATATGTGACAATAACTTTTAGATGAACTAAAATAATTTAATTGATGGATTAAATGGCCATTATGAACAATACTTACTCCACTAGCTACTCTGGGTTTTGCTGCTGGTATACTGCTCTCTACATCTTTGAACTGAAAACAAAATGAAATAAATATGCATTTCATAAAGTAAAATATTTACAATTTACTTTTGTAGAAAATATTATTTTAATCATATTATGTGGATGTGAAGTAATTACAACTCATACTAGCATTATCAGTTTATTTAATTGAATATAAAATAGGTCAAGTTAACAACTAAACCCATAATAATATAGTTTCTTTCTCCCTTAAAATGGATATTTTTGACCTAGAAGCGAGACTAAGGCTAATTAATACAATACTTAAAGAATAAAAATAAAATTAAAGTCTTTTATTACAATATTTACTCAACATGAAAGTTTATAAAAGCAACTTACATCACTAAGAGATGGCACAGTGATTTTAGCTTTTGGCTTCACCACATTTGACACAGTTTCCTTCTTGTGCAGAAATTCATCATCTTCCTCTATAACTTGTGGTTTTTTTGTGCTAGGTTGGGGAAGGAGATTGAACAAGTTTGAACCTTCTATACTTGGTGCTGATTCGGTAGTCTGTCTAGCAGGAGTTGCTACTGTTTCTATAATGCCAGATTCTGAAACGAAAACAATCATTTACTGTTGTGGTGTCAATTAGTGTATTACAAGTGAACGAGTATGTCACTAGGAAAGTATTATTGAGTTCATTTCCTAAAAACCTTAATTTTTCTAAGACAACATTTTGTTCTAAACACATCAATGACATCATTGATTATAAGATACTTTGCGTTCTACTTTTAACAGATATAATAAAATGTCACGTTGACTAAGGTGGTACGGTATTTACTGCAGTGCTATAAAAATTCTCCGAAAACTATTACATGGTCTAACCCTCTTTATTATTAAATAAAGATAAAAAAGACTATTTCATTGTTATTAATTATATACCAATATATTTGTGTCGAAATTCGTATTTTACCTCCAACTTCCTTGTGGATTGTGGGATTGTTTGTAGTTTCATCATCGTCTTCAAATTCGCTAGAATCACTGTTGTCGTAGGCTACTAATGCCATTATATTGAAATTTTGAATAAAATTAATAAACTATGCAAACAAACTACAAATATAAAGTTGCTCTGCTCTATTTGTCTTCTTCTTTTATATTATGGTTTCCGCCATTTATCTATCAGTGATTTTGGCAATGTCGAGCAAATATTTATGGCGGATATAATACAAAAAGTGACTAAATAATATAAAATTTTAAGAAATTGAATAATATAAAATTTTTGACAAGATGGCTTTGCTCTACGAGTTTGACAGTGACCTGTATTTTGACAGTTTGGAGACAGACGTAAAATTTTTGGTACGTTTAAGTTTCTTGCAAAGAGAATATAATCACTACGTTCTTGTTCAAATGATTTCAAATAAAATAGAGATATCGAACACAAAGAAGACCTAAAATCTTCTCGCGACTACGCTTGAAGATCAAAGACCATGCTGCTGTCACAATGTTCCTAATATCTACACAATTTTTAAGTACCTATTTATTCCTTTTTCTTCTATACATAATACTCCTATTCTTGAATATATTTTGGCTTTAGACGGGTATAGGTATATAAAGTAAAAAGTACTCTGTGACAGTTATTGAGCTAATTATAAGTATTTGGCAGGATGGTCTTTATACTTAGCTGATGTTGTAAAATGAAAAAATAAAAGAAGTCTATGCACATAACTTGACAGCTGACAATTGACAGTCCCTGCCAAAATTTCCACAAATCTAAAAACGGCTGTCTGGAATATTTTATTCAGCGCAATTTTCTAGAAGTTCAGTATCGTATGTGAGTTTATTTTACTATTTCAAGTGTTAACAAAATCTGTGAGTATGTAATCCTTTAGTTTAGCCAACAAGATTTAAATGTAGTGCAAATAAATTCAAAAAATTTACTCCATTTATAGATCAATATGCCCAAGAAGTTTGTTGGCGAAAATAGTAAAGCTGTTGCAGCTCGACAACGAAAGGAAAATGTTAAGCAAGAAAAAGACCAAAAACTTAAAAAAATGATAGAAGATGCAGAGTGGGAAGACAATGATGAAAAACTTAAGAAAAAACAACAGAAAAAGGTTAGCACTCAACATTTCATTCACAACTGATTTTTTGTAATGTTTCATAGTTATTAAAAACCTAGTTTAATTATAGTCACATTTGAAAGTGGCAGTCTTATCTTTTTAATTTTTTTTTTGTCAGGATGAACAAGAGAAAAAGAGGCAAGAACAACTACAAAAAAAAGCAGAGGCTAAAGCTCTATTGGAGAAAGAGATGGAGTCCATAAAAGGCAGTGTGAAGACTGCTCCGCCACCACCCAAGATAACAAGAGCACAAATAGCACACATGAAGGAGAAAGTCATCAAAGCCGAACCTGTTGCTCCTGTGGTAAACACACTTCATATTATATTGTTATGTATTGACAAATTCTGAACAACTTTAATTACACTGTCTATTGAAACTGAAAACAGTAATAAAACCATTGCTTGTAAACCATTTATGTTCTTGGAAAAAATATATATTAATCATATCATATAATAAATAAGACTGATCTTAAAAAATATATATAATTACTGTGCCTTATAAAACCATTAATTATTGCAGCCATCCAGAGTGGTTGTGGAGGAACCACCATTGGAGGAGAATTTGAACAGGATACAACTGGATGGAGAGGTTGCACAGACAGTTGAGGAAGCTATATCTGTTCTCACGTATGTATTTACTTTACATATATTATAAACCACCAGAAATTATATAAACTGGATTGAACTATACACCTATAACATATTGACGTAATATTGAATTAAAAAACAGTTTTATGAATTAAAAGCTGTTGACACCAATGTTAGGACAAGTGATCACATTAGGAAATGGTCTTAGCCTTTGATCTGCTTTATGAATCCAAATCTGATTTGAAATTTTGGCTTTGTAAGGCTCACCTTACAAAGTTAACTATGTCCATGCTCACATGGACCAGGGATGTTATGAATATGAAATTTCGGATATGGATATGGGAATAAAATTATATCGGTTTCGGATACAGTTATGGATATGTAATTATTTCGGATTATCCGGTAGTTTCGGATAGTTTCGGTTACGGATATTAAATTAAAGTAAAGTAAAAAAATATATATATAATGTAATACAGTTGGGCGACAAATACTAACTATTGTTCGTGGTCATCGTCGATTATTAATAATTATCGATGAACTAATTGGGGGGCATGGGTGTTCGAAAAACCTGTGTGTTAATTTGATATGAAGTTTTAGTGAAGTAGTGCCACCTCCTCTCCGTGAAAAGTTTTTATCATACTGTTTACATTTTGCAAAATTACCTTTAACATGTCCAAATTAAATTACTTTGGACGCATTTTGTATAAATGAATTTAGTACATAACACAAAACTTTTCCTTGACTTTACTAAATAAAAAAAAATACTATTTATGAATGAGGTTATGTTATGATTAAAAATAAACTATACAAAATTAATGTAGCGCGTGAGCGGTGAAACAAAAACCTGTCGGAACATATTATCCGTAACTTATCCGAAATTTTTATCACGGATACGGTTACGGTTACGGATATATTTTTAATTCGGATATCCGATAGTTTCGGTTACGGTTACGGAGCTCCATAACATCCCTGACATGGACATAGTTAATATAGATATTGGTGTATATCTTCTTCTATACTTATAATAAATCTGTAGAGAGGTCAATTCTGTACATGAAATATATTTCCAAAAAAACTATCAGGTTTAGGGATCGATACTGATGCCAAAAATGCAATAAGTAAAATTTTTGTCTGTATAACTGTTATAGAAACAAAAACTACTCGACGGATTTTAACGAAACTTGGTACAATTATTTTTCATACTCCTGTGCTGGTTATAGTATACTTTTCATCACGCTCCAATTAATAGGAGCAGAGCAATGAAGGGAAATGTTGGGAAAACGGGAGAAGTTACTCCATTTTTTAAGCTTCCGTCGCGTGTGCAACCTTAATGGTTAAAGCTACACAGAAATCATGTATGACGAAAATGTTCTCCTTAAAATTATGTAAAAAATATCCCACAACAGCATATGTTTTTTTTTTTATGGTTGACTCACAATAACACGTGTAACTGCCGATAGCTTAGCAGTTCGAAGCTTTCTCATTATATTTGTCTACTCTTACGTTTATAACACTCTCAGTCATCCCTAATTTAAAAAGATAACATTAATGAATATTCCATAAAAAAGAATCATATAAATCGGTATAGAAACACCAATGTTATACATGAAATACGCTAATAATAAGCCATCACTCGTGAATACTGAATCATGCTATAAGGATTATTTTTGTATATATATAAGGTCGCGAACGCACAGGCAGGCGGCTTGCTTGGCACCTAGAGGCTAGCGAATCACCTAGCGAGTAGCTTCGTAAAACGAACATTCTCGAACGTTCGCGACCGACTCCATTTTTGAAGTCCGAAAACCACGCGTGCGAAGCTGCGGGCGGAAGCTAGTGTGAAATAAATCTTTTAAAAATATTGATACCCTCATATAATCATATGATTTTTTTTACATTAAAAATCAGTTGTATTTAGCATATCATTATCGTTAACAGTGATAAAGCGGATGTGGACAAACATCCAGAGAAGAGGCTAAAGGCAGCTTACACCGCATTTGAAGAGATAAATTTACCGAGACTGAAGGCAGAGAATCCATCGCTGAGACTTTCCCAACTGAAGCAGATGCTCAGGAAAGAATGGCTCAAATCACCACAGAATCCTCTCAATCAGACATCTTAAATATTGCATGTTTGAATATTGGCTATGAAACTCTCTCTGATATTATTCATGTAATGCAAATAATGTCTTTTAATATATTTACCATTATAATATAGGAGATACTCTCATATCATAGGCTCTGTTGATACTGGTAATATTTTTCATTTTGCAATAATTATGTAATTATTAATGCTTTTATAGATATTTTAGAAATGCTGAGACTAATTGTGAATCATTTTGCATCACATATTACACTGTATTTGTGATAATAGCTACATTTGCTGGCGAAAAATGTTTTAACCAATTTACATGCAGAATGATTTCTCTCATGGTCACTGTAATGGACTGTAGAGGGAATAGAAAGTATGCTCAGAATATGAATGTGTTTTATAATATTTCAGTTATATTTGTAAGCCATAGGATAAAACAGACCATAGTAGATATGTGTAGTATAGATTTCCTTCATTGGCCTCAGCCTCAGACTTAATTAAAACTTAACTGTTAACTGAAACCATTTACAAGTGAGAGTGAGTGAAACCACATCATTTGGAATATTATTTATTGTATATGGTCAAACAGTCTTACAAAGTAGGACAAGTTTTGTACTCTAGTGAATTTAAATTGTAAATATAAACAATAAAGTCACTCTGGTTCATTACTGTACTGCAGAGGTATACCTTTGCGTCCCACCTCTGCCTTTTTGACCTCTGTCTCTCCTAATTTCTGCTCCAGACCTTTCCAAGACCTATCCTGAAGGTTGCTTCCTATTGATTCTAGTGCCCAATTTTGTTTTTCTGCCAACTCTTGACTTCCACTCTCATTATTTTCTATTCTTGTTTCTCTAATTCTGCCAGTGATGAGACTGACATCAGTGAGCTCTTTGACGTGGTCAATGTCGCAATAGTGACGCTTGCCTGGAAGGAGGTCGTCGTAGTCTGTGACGTGGTGTGTGAAATACGGTTCTCGGTTAGAGTTCAACGCGACCTCCAGCTCGTATGGATACACTATTGGTTTGTAAAAATCTCGGTTACTATAGAGATCGTTTTCTGGACAGGCGATAAGCACGTAGATATCGATCTGAAAAGTGGAA
This sequence comes from Manduca sexta, assembly GCF_014839805.1. Classification (NCBI taxonomy): domain Eukaryota; kingdom Metazoa; phylum Arthropoda; class Insecta; order Lepidoptera; family Sphingidae; genus Manduca; species Manduca sexta. The sequence continues at coordinate 2,197,749 of NC_051139.1, forward strand.
ACTATGTTTAACTTGGTCATAATGAAATAATCTATTATAAATAGAAAACACGGGAAAAACTATGCCCAATTTATATCTTGTGTTACCCACCATATCCTATTATAGAAGTGTAAATTATAATGCCATATGAAACACAATGGAAAAGTTATAATTGATTTCTTATGTTTACGCGAATGTTAGACATTGAAATAAAAACTAAAAACTATTTAAACGGATTTTATCGCGGTTTTTTATATTATTATTTTCTCCCGACGTTTCGAAGACTTTGCAGCCTTCATGGTCACGGGGGGGACTGAGGTGTTGTTCATCCGTAAAGTCAAAGTTACAATATCTACCTACATTTTTCAAATATACAACTTTTTAAAATTTTATCTGTTGACGGTCCGATCTACGCAGAATGAGCTCACAGTGTCTTGAGGTCTGGCAGCCGGTCTTTTTGGGATCCGATTTAATTAAATGTAGAACAGGATCCCAGGCTTGTGCAAGCTTCCAACCATCTTCCCTATTGAAATTTGGGTGTTTTTTAATTTCAATAGCCTCGCGAATCATCCTAGGCAGGAATCGGTGTTCTTTGGCAAGGATTTGTGGCTTGTCTAATCGCAAATAATGATTGGAGCCTCCTTCAGAATGTTCAGCGACTGCAGACTTCGTTATAAGTTATAATTATTGGTATGGACTTTCAGAACATAATGTTTACAAACAGAACTACAAAATAAAAAATCAACAAAACTACTTTTGACAAAAACACTGTAGATAGTTAGTTATCTTAAACTCTACAAGTATACTTACTTCTGGAAAATTGGCTAACTTGGCAACATTAGGCTTCCCCACAGAGACAATGTAGCTCTTCTTCCCATTAACTTTGCAAAGGTGCTTCATTCTGCTTATGATATCTTTTGTCTGGTCTCCTGCAAGCTTGCACACCAATATACCCACCACATTTGCATCCTTACATTTCTCTACTAAATAGCGTCTGCGTTTGAACCACATTGTTTCTTCCACATGTTCTAGTCTATCAGACTCAGGGTCCAATAAATGCCATTCAGCTGCTAAAATGGTAAATTCTTTTAATAAAAGAGGTAACAGTTTTACTGCAATCTTATACAGCCATTTTGTTAAACAATCCCATTCTCAATCTTCAATCTGATTCTAAGAATTAATCAATCAAAATCATTCATTCATAAGCATGTCATAAAAAGATTTATTCTGATAGATTTTCGAGATAGATCAAAAAAGTGGGTTGGATCGTTTATTGAAAATGGCAGTTGGATAATGCTGCACAGTAGTCATGACAAAATATCCCAGTATCATAAGATGATTCTCAAACACCATCAGAAAAGTTATGGCTACCAATAGCTGTCCATTTAATGCACCATAAGATAGACTGGGCAATGACATTGTATGTATTCAAATAAGGACAAAAAACAAACCTGCAATTGATATTGTATAATTAAACAATGTTTGTCCCCTAGAACCTATGTAAATGCAGATGCAGTCTTTGAGTATATCTGGGGGATATATGGTTCCTTGTTTGTCTCTAATAGTTCTGCCTAAGAATCTTTCAGGCTTGTCTTCCATTTCTACACTGGCTATATAACTCTTTGAATATAGTCGGAACCAATGATGAACCAAATCATCTGAAATTAATTTTATTAGTATTTAGTGCTCCTGGAATATGTATTGGCTTCTTAATTGTAAGAAATAGTGTAATTATTGCTTTTCAGAGCTGCCGTTGCGTGCATGGCGAAAATGGTTAAAGTTTATTTATTTTATTTAATAAGACACGCCAACAACATATACAACATACATAAAAAAAAAAGCGGCGATAGCCTAGTTGGGTGTGGAACGGACTGCCAAGACGAATGTCCGCAGGTTCAAATCCCAAGGGCACACACCTCTGACTTTTCTAAAATCATGTGTGTATTTTTTGTGAATTTATCGTTCGCTTTAACGGTGAAGGAAAACATCGTGAGGAAACCTGCACATCTGAGAAGTTCACTATAGGAATTTCGAAGGTGTGTGAAGTCTAGCAATCCGCACTAGGCCAGCGTGGTGGACTAAGGCCTAATCCCTCTCAGTAGTAGAGGAGGCCCGTGCTCAGCAGTGGGCAATTATATAATACAGGGCTGATATTATTATTATTATTATTTACAACATATACATTCTACACTGACAAATTTGTTGAATAATTAAATAATTAATAATGAGTTGTGAAACAATGATATAAAAAAATTATGTTTCTCTCAGAAAGTTATAAAAAGTATATGAAACAAAGTCCCTCACCACATCTAACTATCTGAACCCGATAAACTCAAAAACCACCTAACGGACTTTAACATAGTATGGTAATAGTTTGAGACCGTAGGAAGGATGTATGGTTCTTTCTATGCCGGGAAAATATATAGCGAGACGTTTATCCCATAACTTTGATGCAGGTGAAGCTGCGAGAAAAGCTACTATTACATAAAGACATTCACTGCACAACAGAATACAGTGAAGATGTCCTATATGATGGACTTTTCAATCCACACATATAATAGTATTTAGATTAGAAATAAAAACTTGTTTACCTTTACAATGTTCAAATTCTTCATCATAAAACAAACAAAGTTTGACATTGTCGTCTATTTTGTAATTACTAGCAACAATCTTCATACATCCTTGGACATTGAGTTCTCTTTTGGGTAATACTGTATAAACAGGTATGTTTGTCTTGGAGAAGCATGTGTGGCCATAGTGTATAACAGCTTCACTTTCGACATGCATAGCTGCCACAGAGTCAACACAGCAGCTAAAAATTATAATCCTTAATTTATCTTCATTTTCTTTTATTATTCATTGTATATTAATGTTTATGAAAATTTATTCAGTACATATGTGTTCCTGAATAGTCTATTATAAGGTGTATTATAAGCTTTTGGGTGTGAATATGAGTCAGGGTGGGAATAAGCATTTCAAATATTTATTAGCAATCTGAAGGACTCTTTTCCATAGATAAAAAAATTATATAATATATATTTATTATTATTTATATTTGTATATTATATATTTGTATTTGTGGTATTAAAATAATTAACAATTTTTATAATATTAAGTATATATGTTTATACAAAATACGGTATCAGAACATTTACCTTGCGTATGATGTGTCGCCAAGTATGTAAAGATCCACATCAATTTGTTTTTTTATTTCTTCGTAAATTTTTGCACTTACATTCAAAAGCTCATCAGGAAATTGAAGACATACCTGCATGAAATACAATATTTATAATACAGTGCGCATATTTGTTTTGCAAGTTTAAACCGGTAAATACCTTTCCGTAATTGTTGTCCCTGATCCACTGGCATGTTTCGTTTATATCAAACCTTGAGATAATGTCGTCATAATGCTGTTCATTTGCTACAGGTAATTCGCGTTCAATACATATTTTCCCGTCTGTCGTAAAATTAGCCATATTCAGAAAGGTATTGATTTATTGTGAATTGCAAGTGAGCTGTGAAAATAAAAATATAACCCAAAATCCAACTGCCTATCACGTACACAACACTGTCAATGTCATAGAGTAAGTAATATACTACGTAAGAAGAGGCGGCACTTAGTACATTGAATTTGAACTCACGCACACATACGTGAGCCCAGTAGAATTACATTTTGTACCAACATTACGCAGAAAAAATGATACGCAAGGCTGCCAACTTACTATAAATCTGCTCGTTTCTAGGAACGTTCCTGATTTAATCGATATTATCGATAATTTTGTATCGACAGCTTTATATCGATAAATTTGCTGACCATAAATCTTACAGTGGTATAAATTATGATTGAATTTAGAATATTAAAAATAAAACGTCCACAATTTTTAATAATTCCCTTTAATTAATTATAAAATACACAATATTATCACGTGAATTTCTTATGTATAAATTGTATAATGTTTAGGTCTCCTACTTAAAAATTCATAACACTCCAGTTTTCCGTTATTTATTTCCAATTTTATATGGAAATTGAAAAATTTTATACCTTACAGATATGATCTTTTTCCGTCTAATCAACAATTACTATGATACAATTATTGCAAGGGCAAATTCATAGATTTCACACGTGCCTTTTTTGATTAGGTTACTAAGCATAGAATTGAAACTCCATAATCTAGAGTATTCTCTTCAACGACTACCTGAGGTTGTAAATTTGAATTAAATATACATCACTTTTATGTAATGTTTTAAATCATAATATAAATTTTCTATTACCGGTGTAGATCAAGTGGATACTTAACCATAAATATGTTTGACTTTGGGTACTTTTGTATGCCACAAACCTCACATTTTTATACACATTAATTCTTTTCCCCATTCTCGCACACAAAATCAATAAACTACACAAATGTAAACAGAATTAGAGTCAATATCTCGGAATAATAAGAATCACTATCTCGTAACACACACTACACAAATTCCTTCAAGAAGAAATATACACGAAACGGAAAAGCTGGCTCAACTCAACGTATTCGGCATAAAACATAACTTATTATTGAACATAATCGCAATAATACAATTTTGTTGGAAATAAACTTCAACAATGACAAATCTACCGTCAATAATGGCGGCAAATTATCAACTATCATGGTAGCCAACATACTTTCAAAATTTATTGGATTATTATGTTGGTACAAGATGTTACGATGAGACATCCTTTTGTCAACCAAAACTAAACTCTATGTAATGGCATTAAGATATATAATCATTCATCATTACACAAAATGTTCTAAGTGTCCACCCCCTGGTCAATGTCACCAATCTCGTTTTTTTTTATTTTGAAAAGTCAATACGGGTGTAGGGATGTGGGAGTTACTGAGCTTCAGACTTTGAGACGACAATGTTGTATGAACGTTGAACATTATTATTATGTTTTATGTGTTTATCATTATACAATTCTATCTATTTTATATTGAAAAAACTTTAATCTGCACTAACTCCTGTGGAAATCAACACAATCCGTGTATAGCATGTACAATTTTTTAAATCGATTGTAGAAATAATCGATTCCATTTGTTATACATTTTGTTAACCGAAATCACAAAATTCTCGGTGAGATAATTCGAGTCTTTTTATGGACCGTATTAAAAAAGTATCGTAGCTGTTAGTATTTTTATTTTTACTTAGATTTTAAAGGTAATTGGACAAGGTAAAATGCACCTGTCAACCTTGTTCAATAATAAAAAAATATTTTCAATAGGTGGATATACATAAATAATTGTAGAAACTCCAAAACTGCGCTTTAAAACATTCACAATCTATTCTTACAGGTTATAAGACAGTAGGTAATGTATTCTTTATAGTAATAAGTCTTTTCAATTTGTAACTCCTTGTACTATTGGGATAATTGGGACCTAGGTAAATAAATATCTAGTATATTTTTTAAAGGAAAAATCTTATACAAGATAAAAACATACTTGACATTATGATGGCTTTATCCATTATTCATAATTTAGCTGATATTTCAAATTTTACTATGGAGTATATTTTCAGATATTCCCACATGCAATCGCTTAGCCTCTCAGCTAAATAAAAAAATAAGATGTCCAAATGTGATACACTTTAATAGTAAGAATTATAAAACATAAATAAATGTGCAGTTTCTAATTAGTATCCTTCATCACTCACACTGATGGCATAATCAGGGTAAGTGTCTTTAATAAGCTTAGCTGCAATCTCATGGTCAGCCTTGCCGTAGCCCTGAGAGTAGCCATAGATGTGAATCTTTTTATTGTCAGGCTCATGGGATATCCTGCCTCCACCTAATGGTTCACAATCTAAGGGATGTAGTTTGTCTTGGACCTGTAAACAAAACTATCTTATTAAAAATTGTTATTACTAAATTGTATTTCATTTTCATAAAATAAACCAATATATATAGTATATATTGCAGTTGTCTTACACTTTGTTAAAATTTTGTATTTAAAATTACCTTTGCTTAAATTAATTGAAAAATATATTCTTTAAACATTTTAGAATATAAATATATTTACCTCATCAAAAATATCTGAATGATAGTTACACCTTTTGTAACCCCTGACAATGGTAATGGATGGCTCAACATTGTCTTTTTCTTTATCATATACTTTTACTAAAATATACTTAAATACTCCAGATGGGTCAATGTCCACCTTTGGCAGAGCATCCAAGGACGTAGATGACATTGTTCTAATGATTTGTTGGCAATATGGAGCTGGAAAACAATTTAGTTACTTTTTAACTATGTATTATTAAATTCTGGAATCATAAAATATTGAATGCAGTAACTTTTAAAGAGCCAAAGGTGTAAACGATGATGGAATGGAACCTTAAAATATATTACCGAAGTGCGTGTCTTTATTTCACAAAAAGACAGGCATGTGCTAAGAACGCGATGAATATATTTTCTAGCATGCAGTGCTAGTCTTTAAAAACTTATTTATGGTATGAAATTTTTTTCAGAAAGTTTTTAGAATCGTTCTATGACACCGAAGTTACGGGCTTGTTTGGTGAAAATACATACCTGACTTAGTACCAGAAAGATGATCTATTAACAAACGCACACTTCTGGAATGAGATTTGTTTAGGAATTTATATATCATTCGTATAGTAACAAAACAATTTAACCTATGAATAGCGGGCAGCGGGCGACTATTTTTAATTAAAATGTCAAATTGACATGCGTGATAATGACATCTTTGACCTGACAGTTGCCAGCTGACTGATATTTTTTTCTTCGTCCTGAGAGGACAGGCTATAATCTTACGACCATACTGCCTAGTCTTACGTTAAAAACGTACTCCAGCTGACTGATATGTGCTCAGAGATATGTACTTCTTGTATGTAGGTACTCATTTACTTCCTCTATGGTTCATAACCAAGGCGATATTATTTTTACCTGACAGTAAAGTGTAGTACCTACCTAACTCAATTTTAGTGGAATAAAGCCAGTTTTCTTGTGGTAATTTCAGTTATTTATGTAGATCACTGACGAAGTAATGATTGATATGGTCTGGAGCTTGTTGAATATTAGTCTATGGTACTTACTTTATGTACTTTTTACTTTATGGCAAACTCAAAGAGAGTAATAATATATGGCAAACTCTATGGAGTTGATGTCATGTTTGATGGTTAGCCTGTTGATGTAATTCGATATTTTCAATATTAAAAATGAACACGGGATCTAATAAAATGGATTCGAATTTAACTGGTAAGTAAATTTTGCATGTTGCAGAAATGTATTTTACATAATTTAAAATAAAAGTAACCACGAGAACGAAGTTTAGGATGTGCCATTTACCACCTATCGTAATAATATTTTTACACATAAGCGTGTTATCAAAATAAACATACTCTACTTCATTACAAAATATCAGATATTTAATGTTCTAATTTAAACTTATTCTATTGAAAACTGAAAAATATGAAAGACCTTGGGTGATTATGTCTGATGTAATGTAAAAAAGATGTAGTACATGTATATCATCAACCGAAACATTTCTTAGTGGGTGTTAGTCGAGTAGCCGGTGTATTGGGTGTTAGAAAACGTATTCCTTTATTATAGTCATTATCCTTTCCAATTAACATCTTCTTTGAAGTGTTTCTTTTTTATATTACAAGGTTCTGTGGAATATAGGGAAATCACATTGTAATAGTTATAAATATAAAAACCAAAATGTCCCCTGATTATCTGTCGCACTGGCTTCTATAAGATGATATAACCTTTAATATGTTTTGAGCTCAGGCTTTTTTGCTAGGGTTGATATATTTCATTCCCTCGACAAAACCATTCAGCAACTCCTCATGATTCACATTCTGCAAGTAAAAAAAATATCTTAGTACTGACTTTATAATTTAAATTTTCTTTTTTATGTTTTACAAATACATCTGTTGTGAGTATTCACCATGCAGATTGTTAGTATAAAAATATAATCAAAATGATAATTTATTTAAACACAAAGGTATAAATCTATTTAAATAACATGTTGATAAGATATAAAAACTGAAGCAATAGTGAACAAATAGAAATAAAAATAACACATCACAATGTTTATTTCATAAGTTTTGAACTATAATGACTTCTTCATTATTATTCATGTACAACATATCAATGGTTGAAAGCCTAATTGACGTAAGCTTTTTTTTTTATTTTAACTAATTTAAAAAAAGATAAAAAAGTGCTGATTTTAAATATGTATGAAACTTAGTGTTGCAAAAATATTTTGCTCAAGTCAATAAGCCTTTAAACCATCAATATATATTTTAATGGTTGCAGCTACCTAACTTATAATTTATGCTCTCTTCTAGAAAATACAATCAGAACTAAACATACCTCCAAATGACTCTTTTAGGTATGTGGGTGAGCTTCTTCACAGCTGCTGGTATCCCGTCAGATGTGGCTGCCACATATGCTCTGACCTTCACCGAAAACCGGATACAGACAGACATGTTCCTCGACCTCAACAAGGAGTACCTGAGGGACATGGGAATCACCCGTATGGGAGACATTATAGCCATATTACGGTGATTAATTTTGTGACCTCATTTTATTTGGAAATTAATTACGAGGAGTGGTGTAGGCGTGCCATAGTGATTAATTTAGGTAATATCAATATTACCATCCAGTCTATCATATTCTATTTTGGGTATGGTTTGTGTCTGTGAATTTGTTAAACATTTTAGAAAATCTAGAAGAGAGAAAATGGGTGTGATGTAAGTTAGTATATGTATTGTCAATTGTTCTTATGTATGATATAATTACTGTGAAAACATATAACATATTTGTTAAATGATTGGTATGAAATGAAATACTTTGTATATCATATGAATATTTTGAAATCTTATGAGTTCATTACCAAAACTACTGTAAACATAATACCATAGATTTACAAATTCTTTTAAGCAAGGCAATTTTCACTGTTGTATAATAAGTATCATGTATTTACATAATATTAATATTGTACTAGTGGTCATCCAGTCCCGAAATCAGATTGTCAAATTTAATATATTTGTTACACTTAAAACAAAAAAAGTTATAAATTTTTTCTGTATGCTTTTGAGTAGAAACTTGTAATTTTATTATAAAAGTAGTAGTTTCCTGGGAGCCTATGTTCTTCCCAGGGTCTCAAACTGTCTCCATACCAAATTTCCTCTTAATATGTTGGGTAGTTTTTGAGTTTAACACGTTCAGGCAGACAGATGCAGCGGGGGACTTTGTTTTATAATATATTTTTTAGAACTTTTTAAGAGGAACAATCCCGTCATACATTATTGTTGCATAACTTTAACCGTTTACGCAACGCACGCAACGGAAGCTCTCATAACTAATAAATTGTCCCCATTTTTGCAACATGTTTCATTACTGCTCCGCTCCTATTGGTCATAGCGTGATGATATATAGCCTCTATCACTCCACAAATAAAGGGCTATCCAACACAAAACATTTTTTTCAGTTCAAACTGGTAGTTCCTGAGATTAGCCATTACTGCTCCGCTCCTATTGGTCATAGCGTGATGATATATAACTTAGAGCACTCCACAAACAAAGGGCTATTCAACACAAAAAGATTTTTTCAGTTCGAATCGGTAGTTCCTGAGATTAGCCATTACTGCTCCGCTCCTATTAGTCATAGCGTGATGATATATAACTTAGAGCACTCCACAAACAAAAGGCTATTCAACACAAAAAGAATTTTTCAGTTCGAATCGGTAGTTCCTGAGATTAGCCATTACTGCTCCGCTTCTATTGGGTATAGCGTGATGATATATAGCCTATAGCACTCCACGGACAAAGGGCTATCCAATGCAAAAAGAATTTTTCAGTTTGGCCCGGTAGTTCCTGAGATTAGCCATTACTGCTCCGCTCCTATTGGGTATAGCGTGATGATATATAGCCTATAGCACTCCACGAACAAAGGGCTATCCAACGCAAAAAGAATTTTTCAGTTTGGACCGGTAGTTCCTGAGATTAGCGCGTTCAAACAAACAAACAAACAAACTCTTCAGCTTTATATAATAGTATAGATGTCACACTTTTCCATGCATGCAATGTGCTTGAAAAGGGATAAAAAGCTTTATGTATTTATATATAGATATTTTCTTAGGCACGCAAAGCAAGTTCACGAGAGCACAGCACGCGACAGAGTTCTGAGCACCACAACCAACGCTGCCAACAAGGTGCCCGTCGCAGCGATCACAGGACGCTCCACGCTGTCGCAACCGTCTTCGCGTGAGTTTAAATTTTTATGTCCACATAGGTACATTTTTTACTGACGATTTCTAGCTACAATCTTGAGTGCTACCTTCCAATCAACAGTGGAAATGAATTTTTGAGGATAACGTTAGTTTGACATTCTTACCAATTATTCACTTTGTTTGGTTTATTATTGATATTGATCAGATTACCATTGTTTATTGAAATCGGCCGATAATAAAAGCAATTGTCGAGCTAACTCTTATATCCTGTCTCTGTTACGGTACAAATGCGTGATTGCATGTGTAGCATACGAGTAGTGTCTGTACATGCCCCAATATAAAAAGTGGTATTTTTTGTAGCGGCTAGTCGTATTTTGGAGCACTACACTCGGAATCCACAGGCACCTGAGCCTCCTGCGCCGGCGCAGAAACTTAAGAGGAAGTCAATAGAATTTACTGATGATGGGTAAGGATTTCTTTTTCAATATAACTGGATTGATGGGACAAGAATGGGACTATGTTTAACAGTATAACAAAAATGTGTTTTGTTATTATTAGTAACCAAACTAAAAAAGTGTGTCTCTGTAACCTAAGCTGTGTTTCTATTTGTATACTATAAGTGATAAATTGAATAAAGCATTTTGATATATTAATTATTCAACAGATCTGATGATTTAAACATGAAAAAGGCTCGCCTCATACGTTTTGGATCTCAGGGGAATACACACCAGCAAGAAGGTATGGTTTTGTATATGTATAACATAAAATTAACATATTATTTACATATGAAACTAATGATATTTGGTCTAATATAGTAAGAATATTAGGAGCATATTGGGTTATGTGGATAAGCAACGGCTTATATAACTATAACTATAGACAGCACTGATTATGAGAAGTTTTTATTAGGCTACATTCTACATCCACACCATCTGATGCAATTATTTTAATCACTAGACAGGCCACAGCATCAAAAAGTTGTGACTTGTGTAATTATTTGAATCAATGTAATACTTTTTCAGGCCCGTCAAACAAACAGACAGTGTTCTCACGTCTTGGCACTAGTGATGCTGCTAACGCCACCTCAAAAGCCGCCGTCAAACCTATATACGCCCGGCTCGGCTCCAAACAGCATCAGCACGAGAAGCAGCAACATCAACCTGTGCCGATTGAGAAGGACGCTCTCAAGTACGAGGGCATACTGAAGAGTTCACCGGTAATCAAGAAGGTTGTGACAGTTACAACAACCAAGAATAATGTGAGGAGAATCGCCATGGGTGCGTGCACTATGCGGGCAGACGAAACACCCGTCAGCGTCAAGGAAAAATTAGACTTACCCAAAGCAAAATCTGTGAAATTTTCCAACCATGTCCAATATAAAGAAATTGAAGGGAATAAGAAACAAGTAGTGAAAGGTAAGGCAGTGACTACAGTGTTCAATAAGCCAGAGAGGAGGTTGTCTATGCCAGAGAGTAACGATGTGAAGACCAGGCTGGGAACCAAGAGTGTAAAAAATATATCAGTGAACAGGAATGTGTTCCACAGGCTCGGCGCCTGATGCGGCTGCCGCTCTCTCGCAGTCACTGCATATTTGTGATGAACATGAGTGTAAAATATGTAAGTGAATGTTCAAACTTTATAGTGTTGTGTCAGTTGAAGATAAGTGATATTTGTAGACATCTAAATTGCCTCATTGTTAGCATACTTGTGCTGTGAGCCATGAGGGCTTAGAATTGATCCTCAGGTTAAGCAACTCATATTTTTGTGATTTGTTATGCGAAAACACGCACCTAACTTGCTTCTGGCAACAGGATTAGTCAGATGTATTGCAAAAATATTGTCTTGAATACCACACAAATTGAAAAAATTATATAATTCCAATGTCATTGTATGTAAAAGAGTTATAGGTAAATACTATAATGATCAAGTTTTTTTGAATTAGCGAAGTATACATACAAAGGCACAAGTCGTGAGCATACTCGTGATTGGTCGTTTTGACGTCCAACACGAAATTGTTTCGCGCGATTGGTTCATTAGTTGATGCTCGTTGTCTATTGGCTAACGCGTGGCATGCGGTTACTATACATATATTTTCGTTCAATTAGTGCCCACGTGAGCTCGTCTACACTGTTCATCTGTGTTTATGACTTGTGTTGTTTACTGTATTCCCCTACCAACACACGACGTGGGCTATGATAGTCAATCATATGCTCCATCGGCATTGGACTATATAAATATATTTTCCGAATTTATCTTTTCAAAGAAAGGGGGCATTCGCCTCGCAGTGTGACATAATAGCCTTTTTATTGAATAATAGGTTACAGCACTTTATTATATTTTTTTATTATGTTTTAATTGAAGAGAGCTTTGTATTGTACAGAGATGTATGAGTGAGTGTGTATGTATATTTATAGGTAGGTTTAGTATAAATTGTGTCTATAGTCATGTAAGATCTTAGGTTACGAAAAAAATTAGAGTAAGGTCCCTCGAATGTCATGTCTGAAATATAGGGCGTTTGAATGCCTCGCGTATTTTCGGGATAGCTTTGACGTTTATGAACCCGCCATTAGCCTGTCTAATATTTTGACATTGGCTAATCGGTAGTGTCATTGAGTCTTCAAAAAATAAGAATCGCGGTATCGCGCTAAAGGGGAGGCGTATGAAGCGGTTAAAACAACTTACTCTAGACCAGCGACAAAATGATCCGTATTGTAAGGACGTTAAAAGGCATCCGCAAATACACCGAAACTGTAAGCGCTATTTATACTGGACTAATAAATAAAATAAAAGTTGATTTTGTGACATTTCAAGTGTTTTATGTAATAATTTTTTTGGTGCTTCGAATAATATAGACGTAGGCTTTTATGATTTTTACCCGTAATATAATTTTTTTATATGTAACCATAATACACAGATAACTATAGGACTTGTTTACACGTGAGTCTGAAAAAGAAAAGAAACAAATAAAATGGAAGCCTTGAAAACTATAATTTTGCGAGTCATTTTTTTCTCGAAGGACTGATTTTTCTATCATCAGATAAAAGGTACTATATTATAAATATGACATATTTAATTATGACAGACCTATGTTAAATTAAAGCACTTCAAAACAAAATCGGGTATCAGCTAAGGTCTTATTGAACAATGTTGGAGATCGTGACTTGAGCCTACTGGAGAGCTGTCGTTTTTATCATTTTCTTACTTGTAAATTATTGAATTTATGTTAATTATTTATTACTCTAAGGGCCAGACAATACTGAAAAAAAAAACATGTTACACTTTTATCTGATGATCGAAAAAATAGCTCTAAGTTGAAATCCTTCCGTGTAAAGTGGGTAGTTTGATATATTGCGTGAAGTCCGTCGACAGAATATTAATTATGCATAATTTAATGATAAAGTTCCTTTGTGTGTGAGCTATGCGTGTGCAACATAGTTCTGCAGAGTTTAAACACGTGTGGCGTGTATAGGCAAATATTTTTTTTAAGTAGTTCTATTATATACCGCTAGATGTCTGTAATGGTAGTTTAGAAAATATAGGATGAGTTTGGGTATAATCGTTATTTCTAAATTGCGGTTACGTACCTCATTTATTTGCCTGTGTATTAGTTTTCGTTACAGTTTAGCTGTGAACGATATTACCCCGTGATCCGGTCTTACCCCAACTCAACCGATGGCTTTTTTTAAAGTTATAAATGACTTAAGGAAAGTTATTTTGATGGCAGACATTACGTTTAAGAATAGCGTAAAAACAAATAGTCTTCTTTGGATATTGCTTTAAAGCACTAGAAAAAAACTGGACTATTGTTACGCTAGACGTATTTTTCGTTTTATTAGCGACATCTAGTGTAATTAATTTTAAATTGTATAATTGTAGAGATCAAAAGTTGTGATTAGTGGAATCTTTTTAAAATTTATTTTATCTTTAGTTCTCTCTCATGTCTGATAAGTTATATACATTATGTGTATAGGTTAGTATGCACATTGATAAACTATTTTTTATATGTCATTTCGAAAATTATTTGATTATGTCTATTCGCTAATGAGTAATTTTTTTAAAATAAAACTAGCTATAATAATTATATACAAGTCCGTGATTTGTGGTTTTAAATTACTAATCGGTTCGGGTGATGTTTACACGTTCCGGTTGCCTGTTAGACACTTATACATTCATTTATATACCGGAATATTAACACATTTATTAAAACCGGGACTCCGGTAGCAACATGTATACCGGAATTAATTTCCAGCTATGTGTACTTGCAAATAAAATAAACAAACGTAAATTGCCAATTTTATAAAGATCCTTTTTTAGTTTTGTAAATCTTTAGTAAATCGTATTACTGCTTTTTAAAAATAGGTTTGACGAATGTGTAAATATTAAATTGTGTAAAGTCACTGTCACTGTAAATACTGCATTATTATAATTTCGTAGTGTTTTGTTGATGAGTTTAGTTACAACTCTCCCATATAATGATAATTTGCTCGCCACTCCGGCAGTACCAAAACCCATTGCATGCATCCTTCTAACCTGTATTTAATACTTTCAGGCTGAGGTTATTAATTTTTTTTAATGTTTGCAGTTTTTTAGAAACCTACCTCTCAAATAAGTATTGGTTATTCTCCAAATTAACTGATTACTAAGTGATTCATGAGCTACTATGGACAAAATATATTTAAAACTAGTAAGGTCAGGGGCTCTATTCCGTCTACGGGGGTTTATCCGTCTTTTAGCAAACACGTTGTAATCGAAGGACAGCTTTGATGGCTGTATATATAGGGATTTTTTTTACTTTCTTACTTATACGGTATCGAAGTTGCCCTTCGAATAGAATGCCCGTAATTGCAAAAATAACGGATTCGCTCCTATAGAGGGAATAAGGTCGTTTGCCCTTAAATACAAATTTACGGATAGATCTCCTGCTGATTGTAACGAGGCATGGCGTAGACTCTTAGGCAAGCGACCTGTACATAAAAGATTTAAATAAGTAAAAGAAAGAGTAAAAACGTGTGTAATCGGATATTAAAACATAACAACACACTGTTTCATTGACAAGGTTATACAGGGTGTGCACACAATGTAAAGAAAATATTAAATGTAAAGGTGAAAACTATTGTGGTCGTTTTCTTTGACAGTATTATTATGAAATGGAGATCAGAGCTGTTTAGTTTGATTTATTTTTGTTTAATGTTGTTTGGGTCTTGTTAGGTCTAAATAATTATGTCGAAAATGGCGGCATTTTCATCATTGGCGGGTAATGAAAAGAACGTTAATTTTAAATTAAATTTGGTAATAAAATATTGCATAGAGTATTTTTTACATTAGATTGCCGGCTAGCCCGAGGTGGATGACTTTCGACCGTTTCGAATAAATTGGTAAAGCTTTGCTTTGGGTTTGTATTTACAGAGATATGAGACGGTAACTCATGTAAGTATGTCGGAGTTTGTCTAGGTAGGTATCGTCCGGTCTAGATATTTCGTCGAGCAGCTTTTATGCTATGTTATTTCTGTCTGAATAAGCTAAGTCCATTAATAACGTGAGGTGATTTTGGCGATTTTTAAATCTTCTGTCACGTGAGATTAGGGGAGATGACCCCTCCCGTAATTTTACGTAAGATTGTTCAAATTTTCAGTGTTTAGTTAACTAGTTTAATTTTTATTTGGGGCGAGTTTGATTGCTCGCAATATTATTGTTTCTAGCAATATTACATTGATACTTCTCAGGTCCTCTGCTTTCCCCCTCATGAGATTGGCTAAGATTAGGCTCTCTTCGCCACAAAATGCTTAACGTAATGGACGCTCCGTAAGATGGTGAAACTGTATTTCAATAAATAGGCAAAAGATCTGCGTGGAGTGGCGGTAAATAATAATTGATTTTATTGTGAGTAAATTACTAAAAACAAAAATTTCCACGACAGTATGAATATAATCATTTTGAAATTAAAATAAGGCTGCCATTTGAGTGACATCAGTTAAATCAGTTGCGTTAGGATATATGATTATACAGTTTTATTCACCATTGTAATATAATTTGTACTATAATTATATGGTTTCTATTTTGATAAGGAATAAATGAAGTCGAATTTTTAAACTTTTGTTTGTCTAAAATTTAACCTTATGTCATATTGTTGGCTCTTATTTTGTAATTGAATACAATAGGGGACCGGACAAATTTTCAGAAGGTGTTTTAAATTGATCATTGTGGATATAAATAGCCAAGAAAAATAGTATTTTGCACAAATAAAGCTTAAAAAGTACATAAAACCATGCCTAAATGTTAAATAGCTATAATTCCCGCGCAAATCCCACATTATGTCATTTCGTCTCGTGTGACGTCATACGTGGATAAAGCAACTTGACAAGTCTTGTCATTTGAACAGTGATTCAATAATGCCAGATTAGGGTTATTTACCCTAGATTTAGGGTAAAACTGAATCAGCAGGGTATTTTTTATGGTAATTTTTGGGGTAATTCTACGAGTTAAGGTATTAAAGCTATTGTTTCACGGTATTGTAATAAATATTGAGCTTAGAGAAAGATGTTTCCTACAAAAATTGTAGGCCATGAAACAATTATAATTTTTTATTCAATACAATTTTCGTGTACAGCTAGTTATTCCTAATAAAATGAGATAATTAATTTAATAATTATTGAAGTGGAAGTGAAGAAAGAAGTGGCGTCTGCATAGATAAGGATATAGAAAAAAAAAGTACCGAATTATTTATGATTGGTTTAAGGGTAAAATTTTAAATTCCAAATAATCCTGGGGTAAAGAGAAATTATGATCTGGCAACACTGCATAGACCGTGCTAATCTCAGGCAATCTCAGGTTACTGTGTAACAACCAGAATTCTATATAAATAAATATTCTATTCCATATCATGTGGCAGCTAAAACATAAATAAATACATCTCATAACCATAACCTCCCCTGGGTGTACAAATGATTTAATTAATTGAAATATTCATCGATTTATTTTAAACCGAAACACTATTTTTTATTTACTTACATCAAAGTGATCCTCACAGAACTAAATCGGCAAGTCTGCAGACATTCCGTCGTAGGTTCGTCTTGCTAACTGCAACCACTTTATTCGTATATCTGCTTTTCGTGGTACATCAATAAATAATTTGTTTGGTAAAGATATAGAAGTATTATTACATTCAGGTACGACGCACCAACGATATTTTTTGCGGTCCATTATGATTAACGATTAAACAATCTGTAAACGTTAAGCTGGAAGATAGTAACAACGTCCCGTATAAATTAATATTAATTATTAGAGCAGTTCTGTCAAAAAACTCCTTTAAAGCATTAAAATAACACAACGCGGTATGACATCCAGATGACGTCTGTTTGTTTACATTTTACCCACGTGTGACGTCATGCGCCGTGATTGGTGTTTCATTTGCCGTAAAGAATAGACTAAAAATATTATAATTATTGTATTTTATTTATTGATTTAAAAATACAAATCACAACTCTTTTACAAAAACAAATATGAGATAAAAATTTTAATATTACAAACTTTACTTTATACTGAATTTCAGATTTTTTGGTAATACCTGTCCGGTCCCCTATTTAGAATGCGTCAGTTAGCTATAGTTATTCTAAAATCTATTCTTTCTTTCCTCCTTCCATGAGAATAAAACATTATTGCTAAAATACTGTAACAACGAGGCACACATACAAACAGAACAACTACATGTATTCGTGTGTTCTGTGCGACCACAAGCGACAGTGATGATTCTCGAATGTCCCAATGACACACTCACGAGCACTCGATATCATGGTCTAATAGGCCAATGGAACCAGTAGATCCGTGCACTTTCGCCCCGGCGCGTTGCCCGTGACCGCGAAGAAAGCCCCGAGAAAGTAATGGATATGTTATACAGAAAGACTTTAAACAGTATAGTTATAATCGGGACCAAATTTGTGCTCCAAAGTTATTACCAATTAGTAATAAGACGTTTTTTTATTTGAAATGTTCGTGTGGCAAGATGTCACAGCGTTTTTAGTTAAATATGCTAATATGCGCATTAAAAACGTGCATATTACGATGTGACAATAATATGAAGTATTTAACATAAGAGTTTTGCTATTTCACTTTATATTGAGTAACGATCGCATGAGCGCAACATTTTTGTATGGTAATTTTCCCAGTAGTTCCCAATGTCCGCTCTATATAATCTTAGAACTCTGGTTATATGTAAGTACATGTTGCTAAGTTAAATCTAATCGGTTATATACAGTACCTGATGATATGGAATTACTGTTGAAGAATAGTCTGAGATTAATTATGGGTGCTTTACCTCCAGAAATCTACTGTACAGTGTGCAACGCAAGCAGTTTTAAAATTGATATTTCGATAGTTTCTCTAACTTGACTACATTCCGGTTGGTAGAATGCGTATTAATTATAATAGTCCGCAGGTCTGAAGGATGAAATTTTTCGAAAGGGAACCCAACACAACTCATAGGTACTAGTAACATACATAAATGTCTGGAAATCGTTCTAATAGTAATTAGATTTTACATAAATGACGAAAAGGAAGCCGGCAGAAACCAGGTTGTATAGACATTTCGCCACTGATAGTCTTTAAATACTTCATAATACGGTCGCTATTCCCAGGACACCCAAACAAAATCTAAGTATACTGGCTTGAAATATGTCGCATCGATCTGGCGACGTTGCTCGTGTGAAAGGGAATTGATTCACCGCGGTTCGTACTTCACGCCTTAATTCACAAAGCGGTATAAACGACACCTGCTTTATTTTGCAAAATGTTTTGGCAGTGTACCTGGAGATTAGATTGTACAAGATATTTCAGTAACTTGGTGTTTCCTCACGATATTCTACTACGACGATAGCGCTGTACTTAAAAGGTTTTTTACCAGTAGTCTCAATCGTAGCCTGTTGTAACTCTGAGATGTAAAATTTTAAGTAGAGATAAATTTTATTTTTGCACAAATTGTACAGTCAGCTACAAAAGTAGCTAAACAAATTCAAAATGTCAAATCACTTCTAAACTTTTCGGTTTTTCTTGAGTAATATAAATTCTAAGTGATTCTTTATTTTAGATAAAGAAAAAAGAATATTCTGATTGTAGTTAAGTCATTTGTAGAAGCGTTTTAAAGTTTTTAAATGATTAGCTACTTTTGTAGTTGACTGTACCTGTCAATCATATTGTAGTTACCCGCACGCGGGCGAAGCCAATTATGCAGTTAAATTTGTTTTTAATTTTTCTAACGTTGCTATACACTGCTAAATATTCGTAATCAACCCCCCTCCCCCCACCTCACAATTCACTACCCCTAAATAAAAGTTATGGCGTATGCTGCTTTAAAAAACTCAATATTAATGTACTTAAGAATTTCGGAGTGAAAAGTATTTTGGCAAATATTTTAGCGATGCCCTCGAAAGTGGTAAGTGTTTGATGAAGTAGGTAGGTATCTGTTATTATATTTTTTTACTTATTTTATCTATGAAACATTTAAATTCTGTAAATTAAGTATAACAAGAAATTACAAGTAGAGTTTGTTTATTCTGCGGGATAACCATTGATGTTTTTTATGAGAATCTAAATCTACGTCTAAGGAAAACATACTTAGTTATTGCCTTCGTGTTTGAAGAACATGAAAAGCTAAGTACTCAAGATGTATAACAAAAGCCTCGAGATAATGATGAGCAGAGATTAATGCCAAACAATTTTTTTTCGTCCAATTCTTAGGTGATGTAGTCATTCTACTTTTTAACCGACTTCAAAAAAAAGGAGGAGGTTATCAATTCGACGTGAATTTTTTTTTTATTTAAAAAGTTAAGTTTGGGTATGCGCCATGGCGATTTTTAAACAAGCATGCAATGTCGATTTTCGGCTTCTCATTTAGTTATAAAAAATATTGACGTGCGCATTTAGTTTTCAACGCATTCTAAGCATTTATTTGCTATATAAAATTATAATTTCATTGACTCTGAATTTAATGCCTACTTATTGAGATTGTACAATTTTGTGTATCGCAAAAAATGTGACGAATTCTATTTTCCTAGTGAAGCAAAATTTGCGCGTGCACAAAAAATATATTTCTTAATCTAATAAAATTACAACTGATACTTATTAAACTTATTTTTTAAACATTGTTTTTTATTTTTTTACTTTAGGGTTGTTTGTTAGTTGCTAATATCTTAGTTTAATAATTGTATGTATAATAATTGTAGTAAATTATACAGTGGGTCCGAACTTAAAGTTACATGGTTCTAACATGTGAGCTATTTCTTCGCACACATTTATCTGCAATTGTTTTTCCGTGAGTGTTTTTCGCATGTTAGATGGTAAAAGTAAAACACGGAATGAAGTAAATTAATCATGAATACTAAGAAAGTAACTGTAAGTATGTTATGTAAGCTTCTATTAATGTATCGGTTTATTGTTTGCTAGACATTTCTTTGAATTGTGTCAGTAAGTTTTCCTATTTGTGAAGTTTATGTATTTTTATATTTAATCAAGTGTAACTAACGAAAAACGTTGTTTAGATCCGTTTTTTGCTTCTCAGATGGCAAATTCGTTTAAATTAGGTTTCGCGGTACTTACATTCTTCGGGGGTCATACTGCAAAAAAACATGGACGAATATGCCAACGCTATAGAAAAAATGTCATGAACTTAAGGCGATACCTCAAGGTCCATTTTCATACATTTTGTTTCACCTTTAATCTGGGTAACTAAACAAGTATTGGCAAGTAAAGAATTTAAATCCACGTCTAGTTAGTGATTAGTTCTCGCAGTTGAAGAAAAACGTAAAAATAATTAATAATTTTGGATATTTCGGCCTTTAAAATTTAATATGACGAAATTTTAAAGGCAGAAATATCCATGATTATTAATTATTATTACGTTTTTCTTTCAACTGCGAGAACTAATCACTAACTAGACGTGAATTTAAATTCTTTACTTGCCAATACTTGTTTAGTTACCCAGATTAAAGGTGAAACAAAATGTATGAAAATGGACCTTGAGGTATCGCCTTAAGCAAAATACATGTTTAAACGTTCCTAATTTATTTAGTTTCTAGTTTTTTTTTTTAATATTTCTACAGACGTCATTTATACTTATAATTTAATTTCAGACCTCTTGCGATACTAGTGCTTATCGTGTCTTGTTTTTGATTCATTCTTCTCTGTACTCTTCTAAGCAGTCTGATCGATACTAATTTATTGTTTTCTAATAGAAATGGTTATTTATCAAGAAATCCTTGATTTCCGCGACCTATTGCATTGCTGTTTCAATAATCTTAGAGTTCGAGCGTGAAAACTTTTCTGAACTACGCCCTTACGTTTGTAATCGATGATATGCTTAGACGGACAGTGCACTATGCCGTAGAATCTTTTGTGGTATATCTAATAGATAATGCTAGCTCTAACTTTTAAAAATATGGATACAAGAAAAGTGTTACTTGTCCTAGAGGAAGTAGATGCTTTAAACACCAATAAATACAAAGATTTATGTTTACAAATTGTTATGCCTGTGTCTACGGAAACAGAGACAGATTATATGAGTAGGTTCTCTGTTCGTCCATGGTATTATCGTGCCATAAATAGAATGAATAAAATATCGTATTTACGTATCGAAAATTAGCACAAATTTTTTTTTGCTCGGCTTGTCAAGCTTTGTCTCAGAATTTTGTCGGTGCCGTAGATCAAGGTTTCATGGCCCTGTGCATTAGACCAATGATTCCAGGTAAAAAGACAAAAGGTAAAAGTTATTTCATTGCGATATTCATTTATTTTGTTGAGAGATTCCAATTACGTTGTTGCTGGTCTTATAAATATCTGTTACCCACCCGCCGATTACATAACGTGTTGCGCCCAAACCTATTGACGACAATTCTTTAGACGAGTGCACAAATGTAGCGCGGAAAGTGGTTTCCGTTTGAAACTCATTCAAGTTGAAAACTAATCGAATATTTAGTGTACTTGTACTTTACAATTATCCAACAGAGTAAAGTTGAGACGAATCTGAAAAAAGACGATAGTCGGTCGACGGTTGCGCTCGCGCACGCTAAGATATAAGTGCGCGGAGGGCGCGCGCCGCCGCAGTGCCGCTCCCACTGGCTTCGATACAACGTGGCCCATCATGGGGAGACAGGTAATTTAAATATTATATTTATTAAACATTAAATAATTTTATATAAATATATTATGTTTGTTTATATAAATTATTAACCTTTTTATATAAACTGCTTAGAAGAAATTGGCCTGGAAATCTTTGGAGACTATGTTCAGCAGTTGGCATCCTGTGGCCGATAATAATTATTAATATTTAAATAATTGTAATAGCCTTGTTCAGCGTAAAATTAATGTATGCAAATAATTAAAATGTTTTCTCTATTTTTGCAGGCATTATTATCGCTTGCGTGTTTGTTGGCGGCGGCTGAAACTTTGGGTGACCCAGCCGCGCCGAAGGGTGCTCCGGTTGCAGACAACGAGAGTGCTGAAAGTGCTAGACTGTATCGTAACGTACCACTCGGTGTTTATGCAAGTGCCGCGCCATATGGAGCCTACTCCATTCAGATCCCGGCGTTCGTTGCCGCGCCGAAGCCAGCTGCTTCACGGATTATACCAGTGACGGAAATTTTCCAAAACGGCGGTTTTCTTAAAGATTCATACGGAAATAGATTTGTCGGATCTCCTCAGTCGTTAGGCTATAAATTCCCGCAGCAATTTGTGCCACTTCAAGAATTGCCTTCGCATCTGTCGCAACCTATCGTTGCAGCGGCGCCCAGCTACCATCACCGACAGCCGTCTCCTTTCGTGCTTGGTTCTCATTACACGTACCCCTTACAATCGGCTTCTCCTCAACGCTTCGGCATCGCTCAGCCTCTCGTGTATGCCGGATCATTCAATGCTGCAGCGCCTCCTGCACCGCATCATTCTTCACCTGGTAATACGGCTCAGCAACAATCTACAAGCAATCAAGTTGTTTATTCAAATACGCAGCCTCAAAGTCAGTTCAGTCAGCCGAGAGATGCACCTAAGTTCCAACGTTTACAAGAGGCTCCTAAAGAGGGAAAACAAGTGACAGTACAAGTACAACAAGCTACTAATCATCATGATAAGGAACAATTGCAGGTGGCTCCTAAAGAAACAGCTATTTCTACTGTGGTTAATGGGAAGAAAACAGTGATTCATTTAAAAACAAATCCACCTCTTCCTTTATTGGACCTCGATCTCTTGGAACCTTTAACATTCGATAATCCTCTCGTGCCTCAAGTTCAGCATTTCCTGCCCAGGATTAACCAGGCTACGTATAAAAAGTTGCCAAACCCAAATTTGAATGACGCAAACACCTATCAAAAGGAATTCGTCGTGATGAAAACAAAATCATACGATAGCGGGCTTATAAAAGGCAAACCTCAGAAAGATGCACCTAAGAAGAAACATAAACGACCGGAGCCTGAAAGAGAAATTCCACATGAAAATGAAGCTCCAGTGAAACCAAAGGTAGTAATCACAGGTAATCCTAATGGTGAACCAGAGATTTCATATGAAATAAACTCTCCTAACTACAAGGAAACTTACAAAGAACAAGCTATAAGCTACAATAAGGAAACTCAATCGGAACCTGTCCACTATACGTATGGAACAAAAACGGATAATGCACCCGTTACATACAGTTATTCCCATAATACGAAGGAGCCGCTCAAAGTTCAAGGAGTGCACTACAAAAGTAATGGTCAAGGACCTACGCAACTTATTTATAAGTTTAAACCCGAAGAACAAAACAGGGAACAAGATGAACATCCTGAAGAAGCTCCGCCTCAAGAAAACAATCACTCTGGGGAAAATACAGAACGCGAGAATGAACATCCTGCCAACTATCATCCAAGAGAACATCATGAACATCACGGTCATCCAAGAGAACATCATGAACATCACGATCATCCAAGAGAACATCATGAACATCACGGTCATCCAAGAGAACATCATGAACATCATGATCATCCAAGAGAACATCATGAACATCACGATCATCACAAACAGCAAGATCATCATGAGCATCATAAAGAAGTGACAAATCCCCGACCTTCAAAACCCGAGTACCGTGAGATAAAGTATCACGAAGTACCAAGTCAGGGTCATCATAAAACCGTGCATCAAAGTCATCCTCAGCAGCATCCCCAGCACCATCCCCAACCGCAACATGTGCAAAGCGCGCAGCCGTTACACCCTATAACGCAATACGAAGAACACATACGCATTATTCCCAATCATAAAACCGCCCGAATAAAAGTTGACCCAAGTCAACATGTTCAAAAAGGACAGACTGTGCCCCAGCAACAAGCACATCCATCTCCTGCGCCGCAACATCACCCACATCCCTCACTGGGGCCACAACATCATACACAGGACCATCCCGCGCCACCAAGATCATATCACCCACCTCCCCAGCATATTCAAGAGAAATCGAGGCGCGTTATTATTCAAGAAGAAACGCCCGTAGAAATGCATTTACTCCGAGAACAAGCTTCGGCTGAAATGATAGACGAGGAGGAAAACAATGAAGAGGATTTCGAAAAAGCGTACAAGAATGCCGCTTTAGGATTTCCTGCCTTCCATAAAGATCCTGTCGACATAGAAAAAGATATTTACAACCCAGAAAGTTACGGAGTTTCACACGACAGTAATGAATATAATGTAGAACACACTCCATTCCAAGAATATCAAGAAGAAGGTGACGAATATCCGAAAGCAACGCGCTTGAACTATAAGGATCAGAGGGACAAAACGAAAGAGGATTACTATTTAGACTACTCCGTCAGTAGACCTGAAAGTTTGACAGATCGGTATAAAAATAAGGTCGAATATTACAAACTGTACAAAAAACAAAGACCGGATGAATATTTTGGTGGTGAAGAGAAAAAGAATCAAAATCAAAATGCTAAATATACGGTAGCACCGTTTATTTTTAATATTGCTTCAGAGAAACCTAAACAAGCTTTTGCACAATACAAGCAAGCGGCACCGATCAAATACGAATACGATTACCCTAAAAAGGATGTGCGGGATAGTTCCGCGTACGCATCGCGACCTCTCCAAATGTACAAGAGTAAAACTAATTTCGTGGAACCGCAGTTCCAATACGGATTCGAACCGATATCTCTGCCCCGCCTTCTCGACAGCGAGCTCGCTGCCATGGCGAGCAATCATAGTCCGGAAAGTGAAAAGCCCGGGTTGAGAAAGAAATTGTACAAAGAAAACTGGTACATTAAAAAGACAAGCACTTCCGGCAGACAACCGGATAGCTGATAACTCGTATTTAATACGTTAATTTTAATTTTAGCTATTAAGGTTTAGCGTTTACCTATTAATTTAATAAATTTATTGTTTTTATTTGGTGCTTATTATTTTCTGGTTCTTTTATCTTAAAAATCCATGCATGAACTGATGATAATTCTAAGAGGTTTAGTCCGAGCTATATGTTTTTTCGGATATTATTTACTATAATTGGTAGTAAATAGAAAAAACTAAATAATAGTGATTGCACTCTAATTTTCAGTAAAATATATTACGTAAGAGCACTTTCGCTATCAGCATATTACGTGACCGCGGCAGCCGCTCCCGTTTTTATTGTCCATCGATATAGAAATAAACTAAAGCAAACAACCGCAGTCATCGGAGTCACTCACCGTAGAATAGGTAAAAAGTTTCTTAGTTACCATTTGACGATAATCTAACCCGTTTGTATCTGGTGCAATAATGATTAGCAAAAAAATTCGCAATCTGTTTCATTGTCTTCTCATTTTCATACTAAGCATAATAAAATAATATTTTCACATTTCTTTAGAAGACATTTTTCTAACTAAGTTCTTGAGAGCTTAAACATAGTACACTATATTACTATTAAACTATTATTTATTTATTTATATTGGTTATTAAAACTTGTACAATAAATACTTTTAAGCTTGTAAAATTGGGTGAATTGACATTAGCAATTACTAAGTGGCGTCTTCAATTAAAAAGGTCGGAGGCATCTTCCATAGAAGGAGAGACATCTGCTACATACCTTAATAGTGATCCTTCTCAAAATTGAACGATGAATGACAAATAACGAATCTCTTGAGTCACTCATCTCTTGCGCAATATTCAATTATTAACGCTGAGACAAGTTGCAAGAGGTTTTATTGGAGAGAACACAAAAAATATCTTCTCTTTAACGATTTTACTGTAGGAATTCGATATTAGCCAACCAATCTTATTATAATATACAGTTTGCCGATTTCACTTCCATTGAAAACAGTTGTTTTTTAGGAAGTTAGTTAGTCGCAATAAAGTTACTATTGTAATCTCATTATGACCTGCTACTGATTAATTTACAATGGCAATGAAGTGAGACTTTACTTGTTAGGTAGATTTACTTGATAGCCTTGATAGATTTTTATTTTTAAATATTTCAGAAGAATGTTGAATTATATTTTTTCTTTGGCTTTTAAAAAAGTAGCCTTATTTAATTAAATCTTTAAATAGCTTGCAATTAAATATTAAAAACATATATCGCTAATGACAATAACGTTTTTAAATAAATTTACGGAAAATGGTACATTACGAAAACCAAGACTTCTGAGAGACATGCAGTGGCGGATTTGTCCTAAGGTCCAATAGGCCCGGGCCTAGGGCGTCTAGACGATAAGGGCGGCAAATCGGGCCAAAAAGTCTCATGATTACAAGAAATAACTCAAATGCAAAGTATCTTAATGTATTAAAGGACGTGAGCTTTTAATACATCTCCCTAAATCACTATTTTGGGTGCTGAGACATATGTCTGAAGACATGTCAGGAATATTAAGACTTCTCCAGGAGCAAACGGCCTTGAGCAATTACTTGGCAGTGCTCGAGTTACAGGCGAAAATATACAAAAAAAAATCGGAAGAATTACTTTAAAAAAACTGTTTTAAACCTTTTGGAAAATCTTAAACTATCAAAATATTCCATCTTCAATTGCCTCTTCAATAGCGTCGGTTGCCAATTATCATTGTACGTACTTTTGAAGATGCACGAAAGCAATAGGTTTAGTGGGATTTTCATTAAGAAATTAAAGAACCAATATCCCGGTAGCAAAATTTGTAAACAACTAAAGTTAATATATTATATGGGAAAAATATTATAATTTATTTATTTCTATAAGTATGATAGATGTCGAATAAATAGCTTAAAAAATACGCCTAGCACGCCGTTTTGTTGCGGATAGGGCCTAAACACTTACCCCCTTATTCATAAACGTTTTTTATCTAACGACCGAGTAAGGCTGTGATAACAAGTCTGTTTCTCAGTGCTGACAGCATGGCAGTCTTCACAGTGCGTAGACGTAGGGCCGTTGTGATTGGCTAATATTGAAATACAACAATAATAACCAATCACAACGGCCCTATGTCTATTTCTCAGTGCCGTTGGGCACTGAGAAACAGGCTTGTTATCACAGCTGTACTCCGTCCTTAGATAAAAAACGTTTATGAATAAGGGGGTTAGTCAATGTCCAAGTCATGGAGATGGTTAAAGTTAATCCTCAAAAATATACATTAAATCAATAATATAGTTTTAATCTTATCATAAGATAAGATCATCATGATTAGTCAAATAAAACTCAAATAAAAAAATATTTAATTTTTATTTAAATAGGTCATCTGGCTGAAACCTTACATCTACTACACAATGACATCATGTCTTTTTTATTTTCGAACCTTTCTTTTTAATTCTTACATATTTATCACAAGCAAGATCGTATAGACAAAGCTGTTTTACAAATATTAGACGTTCAATAAGGTAATCATGGAACATGGAACTTCTACGCATTTATAGTTTATAATCTATGTTATATGACTAGTAAAAATATAAATATGTGCTTTTAATAAATATTACTTCTCAACGTGTCTGTAAACACCTATTCCTCAATTTAGAGAGACAATCATTATTTACCAACCTAGTACCTACATTAAAAGATGTATAAAAATATAGCATATAAAATGAAGTAATTTACTTAGTAGCACTGGCACCTATTAATTATTTTTTTCTTTTATTTGCTATCTCGACTTTCTTTTTATTTCTGTATCCAGTTCTACCGTATTATTTCTTTTCAAAAGACGTATAGTCATGACAACAGATGCTAAGCCGAGGGTCAAAGCCATGACCGCTAGAAGAATGATTCCAGACGATATTTGGAAGCCGTTGTCAAAGTCGAATAACTCTGCAACCAATGCTACCGGCCTTAGTATTTTCACAACTGGTTCACAGCCCGATTCCCTGACGTACTTCGCCCAAGTTCTGTTGGCGTAGGTGAGCTCCCTTGGTTTCATGAACGGTCGCCTACCTGGCACTGTTTTATTCAGAGTTAGGCTCATGTTACGCAGTTGTGTCTCGTTGTAGTGGCAATACAGGTGTTTCTTCTTCTTGTTACCCTTAACCACGATATCTTTCTCTGCGCTTTTAGCGCCAATAAGAACGTCCAAATCTCCTTTGATCATATTGGCCCAGTCCCACATCTCTGCAATTTTGCAGTCACATACGAATGGATTTCCAAGAAGATTAAGGGAATGCAGCTTCGGATTATGTGCGAATACTTGCGGATCGATTGTTGTGAGATTATTGTTGCTTAAATTAATTTTCTCTAAATGTTGTAGTCTTTCTAAGAAAGCAAGGCTTCCGTCAGCGGACCTGATACGGTTTCCGGCTAAATTCAGGTCTGTAATATTAACAGTATTTTGGAAAGCATCGATGTTCAACGATGTTATGTTGCAATTGCTCAAGTCAAGTATTGTCACTTGGGATAATTGTTTAGGGAATACGGGCCCGGCGGGTGGGATCACTAACGGGTTACCACCTAGTTTGATTTCTCTCAAGTCCGTGTAAGTGAGATTTTTAAAGAAGGCGTTTGCATTCAAAGGCCGTTTGAGTCCACAAAATTCCAATTCCAATGTAGTCAATTGTGTAAGATTTCCAAATAGTCCGGCCTCTAGTGATAAAAGATCATTGCCAGAGAGTACTAGCCGTTTCATAGATGTCATCTTTGCGAATGAGTCTGGTCCGATATAGGACAAGTTACTGTAACCCATGTTCAAATATTCTAATTTCTCGAGAGGGGCTAATAATCTTGTGAATACATTATTAAGTGGATTGTGTGATATGTCTAACTCTAAAAGATTGTCAAACACGTTGAAATTATCTGGAAGGTTGTGAAGTCCACAATTACTGAGGAACAGCTTCTCCAGCTTTGGTAATGGTGCCAGTGCGTCGCGTAGGTCTGGTGCAAACAATGGGTTGCCAGAAAGATAAAGGCTCTTGAGTCTGGTGGCATTTGCGAATGCTTCACCAGATATAGGTCCCAGTATTTTACAATTAGATAAATCAAGTAGTTCCAAGTGATTGACGCTATTACCTAACGTGGCCGCGACGTCTAAATCGCGTAACTCATTATCTGCCAGAATAAGCGAGACTAAATTCGTGCAATTGGAGAACGTGTCCTCAGAGAGATAAGTGATTCCAGATTTTCTGAGATTTAAATATTCCAATCTCGTCAACTTTCCTAAAACTTCAGACCAGTCTGTGTTTGTTAGGAAATTGCCAGCTAATTCCAAACTCTTTAAATTCACACTGGATATAAAGAGATTTTCCGATATACTGCTGAGCTGGCAATCGTTCAGTTTTAATGTTTCTAAACTTGTGAGAACATCGAAAACACCACTTTCAAGCGTCTTGAGAGGATTATTTGAGAGGTCTACGGTAGTGAGCGTGGTTATATTTTCAAAAAACTGAGGATTGATAACAGTGAGATTGCAATTACTGATGTCGAGGTACTGCAGCGTCGTGGAGATCAGGAACGGACCTTCGATGTTGCCGATTGGATTATCTTGGAGTTCCACGTTTAGAAGACCGCGGGAATCTCTGAAAAAGGTAAAACAAATATAACTTTTATAAAAATAAAAATAAGTATTATGACGCTTATTGAATAAAGTAAATAAAGGCAAATTTATTACGTGTACAGATATTTTACGATTGTATATAGTACTCTCATTAATTTGATCTTATTGTGTAACCTTTGTAGTTACATAGGTTTCTGCGGTCCCCAGCGAGACGCTTGACCAATTCATAATAGCAAATATGTAATAGGAAATATTGTAAGCGGATTCAATTTGCATTCGTTGTGTGACCATTATCTAATATTGGCACCACTAGTTGGCGGCAATTTGTCTCGTTTCTGGTTCGACCATAACAAGTCCACGAGCAATTGGACAATTTTATCATCAGCCGTTGTGACTTGTGTTCAGGGATAAATGTCAGATTGGCTCGAAAAATATGTACACTAGTGTAAGAGTAAGGTAAAGACATTTTACGGTATAAAGTACTTTTTCCATAGAAATTATTTTCTGAAAATTTGCAGCAAGAATTAAGATTTGGGTTTTTTAAATTAAAATCATTTGTGAATTGTTGATTTCTCATCTTGATGTATGTCACACAGTAGCTACGTAATAAACATCGCAGTGTTTTTGATTCGTTATACTCTATTTTTAAACCAAGTTGTGGTATTTTTAGTCCTTACACCCCTTCACGCTGCACACACGTGCTATACATATATGTACACAAGCTGCCTTGTTAGTCAACGCACAGATGAGTTTTTAGTTTCTTTTAGTCCCTATAAATAGCTTTAGAACCGGTCTATATTCAAAGACCTGCGTTATAAAAAATTGCAAGTGTATGAAGCGCATTACGCTATTACTTATTGGATAATGTAAGTCTTTGAACTGTTACATAGACGTTAGGGTTATTGTGCTAATTTTACTTATATGTCTTCTTCGAATCAGCTTAGCATTAAATATTACTATGTAATAACTACTATTTAAAAACATAATGCGTACAGGTCTACTTTACGAGTTATATTTTACTACTACGCAGCGGTGTGTTTCGATTTAAAGGACTGACACTAAATTTAGTGCAAAAATACGATCACACATCTAATGGTGACGAATGCAGTAGATTTTGGACGTAAACGAGCAAGACGCAAACTGTCAGGACTGGCAATAAGCAATAGCAACACTATAAATGACTAAGGATTGTGCTCGACATCCGCCGATTCTGGAAAGTTTATAATTCCAATAGTTATAAATAATCTACTCATATGTAATTTTTTGGTTATGAACAACCAGTAAGAGTTTATTTATTTATTTAATTCGGTTTGCTTACAGTCGTAACAATTTTACAAACGAATATAAAACATGCATACTAGTTTAGAGTAAGTTGCACAACCAACAAGCAAACACAGAATGCAAAAAATACAAACACAAAGAAAAAATAAGGGTAAAAACGGACAAAGGGATGTGATATAATTTACTTAACTTCGTTCTTACTATCTCACTTCTTACAACTTCAATTTTATATGCAGTTTCGAATACTACGGGGAGTTACACTATTACTTATATTAAGGTGGGAATACAATATAAAATCAAAAAGTTTAAGTGCACTGCTTTTGAAAGTTGCCACAATATGCATTAGAAAAGATAGCAGTAACAATTATTATTAAACTAAATAAATCAGGAAAAGTGAATTAGATTAACAAAGATTACTTACAAGAAAGCCTCGGGATCCACGTAGCTGATATTATTCCCCGAAAAATCAACATCTATCAGATACTCCAGCCCTTTGAAAGCCTCTCTCTCCACCCTCGTCAGTTTATTATTAGCAATCTGAAGTCTTCTCATCTTGATGTCACTTGGAAACGGCTTTAAACTCGTTATATTGTTTTCATTCAAATCCAGGATGTAGACGCTAAGACTGAGCTCATCGTAGGGAACTTCAGTCAGGTTACTCTCGGAACAGTCGGTGACCCAATTGATCCTGAAGTAGTGGCAGTCGCACTCGTCAGGGCACTCCAGCTCGAAGCTGTCTCCATTGAAGCCGAGAGTCAGGCCTGTCGCGAGGTATACCGCCAGTGCCGTAATAGCGATCATTTTGCAAGGAGATCTTCAAACTGTCTGCGAGTCCATATTATACCTGGAATAAGAAATAGAACGTCTAAGTTTGTGTATCATATGCGAAGATATTTATGCGGAACTGCAGAAAACACATACGTTTTTATTTGTTTTGTGTTGTGTAGATGAAATATAATAGGTAAATATTTTGAAATAAAATACTTTTGTTGTCATCGCGTAATATTACATCGAAGTTTGTAAATTAGCTAAATTGGTATTTTTCAAATACCTAAGAAATATCTAATTTATAAACGTCTATAGAACGATTTGTAGCTAATTTAAATTATTAACGTTGTATGATCCGATTACTATTTAACTTGTATTAAACTAACATTGCTAAGTCTAAGAATACCTAGGTATATTCTAACGCTGAATTAGATACTAGCCACGGATCGTAAAAAAACATTTAACCTTGTTAATTTCAAAGTTCAAGCATCAATAACAGTCATCGATTCGTGAGCCCCCACGGCGCGCGTGTTTTTCCACTCACGACAAAAACGTAACAAATCATATATAAATTGGTTGAAGTAATCAACTATTTGTGAAACACTCAAATAAAATAAATGATGCCTCTAATACAAATAAACGTCAAGATTTTCATGTATGTTGGTATTAAAATTTATATTTTATTTATTTATTTAGACTCACATAAAATCTTGAATAATGTACATTATATTATTTTAGTCTTGCGTTTTAATAAGAGATTAATCAAAACGTAACATACGGTTTTTGTTCGCTACTTTAAAAAAATTCACGATAGGTATTAAAGTAAGTACTAGGTAGTACCGTCGACACTTAAGAATCGACTCTTATTTTTATATTGGAAACTGTAGAATTCCAGAAAACATGGAAATAATATTCTGAGTTTGTACTTCGGAATCCATTTATTTACAAACTGACATTTCTTTGAAACAAAACATTATATTAAGAAAAACGTACCAGCCAGTACACTACACTCCTCCATACTAAATTAACAAAACACTCAACTCTACAACTTAAAATGATAATACCTCACATTCTATAATCAGGAACGTTTGTTAATCTACACTGCCTAATAGGGCGTTGCCTGGGACGTGGAGTCGTTGGCTCATACGGTAAGGCGTCCTGAAATTCAGGTGATAGCGGGGTGGCACTACCCTGAAGTTCCACTAACGGAGACCGCGTCGCGATCAGTCTACTGACCGGAGTATGAATTGCGGAATCGCACACTCTCTGCCCCTGCACCGATGATAAAGTGGCTGGCTCTGAACCTAGTGCTGACCTTAATCCTGCATTAGGAAGTTGAGACACCCTTTTCATTGGAATCGCTAGGGATAAACTAGCGTTCTCCTTTCTAATTTGGTATTCATTTTTATGAAACTTCCTTTTAATTTGGTCTATATGCCTGTGAACTAACTCTCCCCGGCTGAATACAATCTCGTAATCAGTATTCCCTAAACATCTCTGAATTTTGCCTGAGACCCATTTGTCTCCACTCAAATACTGACGGTACCATACCTCTTCACCCTGATCGAAAGATCTGTGTACCCCTTTTCTAGCTCCACTTTGCCGTTGTTGAGCTTTCCTTACAAAATTCTCCCTGTCTGGCCTTAAAACGTCTAACTTCGTCCGTAACCGTCTACCTAACATTAACATTGCAGGGCTTTCTCCCGTAGTCGAATGCGCAGTATTTCTATAGTGTAAAAGATAAGTATAAAGTGCTTTATCAACTTCTTCCTTAGCCTGCACTGCTTTCTTAATAACCCTTTTAAAGGATCGCACTGCAATTTCCGCCAGACCGTTTGAGGAAGGATGATATGGCGCCGAAAAACGTGATCTATACCATTAGATTTAAGGAAACTACCAAACTCATTGCACGTAAACTGGGGCCCATTATCCGTAACGATCTGCTTGGGTAGGCCCCATCTGCTAAAAGTTCACATAACTTATCTATGACCTTCGGTCCTGTTGTATTACTCATATGGAAAAGTTCCGTCCATTTAGATGTAGCGTCCACTACGATCAAGTATGTTTTCCCAAATACGGGCCCCATGAAATCTAAATGCAGCCTGGTCCGTGGATGATTCGGCCACGGCCACATACTCGGAGTTTGCCGCGGCGGAGCATCCGCCTGAGCAGCACATATCTCACAACTACGACACATGCGCTCTATTTCTTCATCAAGTCCGGGCCACCATACGTAACTACGAGCCATAGCCTTGGATTTAACTATACCCATATGGGGCTCATGGAGCATCCTCAAAACTTTTCCCTACACTTCACCGGAATCAATAATCTATGCCCCCACAACACGCAACTCAATTGTTCATAGAGTTCATCTTTCCGATTAAAATAAGGTCTAAACTCTTCGATATCACAGTCTCTTGGCCAACCATCGCGCAAAAAACTCAATATCCTCGATAAAACCGGATCCTTACTAGTCTGTAGTTTTAACTCTTTATAATCTAACAATAAAGCCTGTTGAACAAAATGCAAATAAGTTTGTTCCGGCACAGTGACATCTTGCTTACTATTTATCGGTAAACGCGACAACCCGTCGGCACCATTTCTCTCCGACCTAACATACTCTATTTCAAAATCATAAGCAGATAAAATGATAGCCCACCTTTGCATACGACTAGCTACCATCGTTGGAATTCCTTTATGAGGGCCGAAGATCGATACCAACGGCTTATGGTCCGTTCTCAAGAGAAAATGACGCCCATACAAATACTGGTGAAACTTTTTGACCCCGAATATTATTGCCAACGCTTCACGATGTATTTGAGAGTAATTCTTTTCCGCGTCGGTAAGAGTGCGCGATACATAAGCTATCGGGCGCTCTCCCGTTCCGCTTGCCGCCGGTTGCGATAGCACCGCTCCAACTCCACGCGCACTCGCATCACAAGTCAGAATAAGAGGCTTATTTGGGTCGTAATGCGCTAAAACCTCTGTACTCATCATTAACTGCTTAATTTTACTAAAAGAACGTTCACATTCGGCCGACCAAACCCAAACCTTGCCCTTTTGAATAATTCGTAGAGCGGTACTAATATAGTGCTCATATTCTTTACGAATCTCGCGTAAAAGTTAATTAGTCCTATAAAAGATCGCAACTCCGTAACATTACTCGGTCTAGGTATTTTATCAATCGCCTCCAATTTCGCTGGGTCGGTTTTAATGCCGTCCTTATGTAAAACGTATCCTAAATACTTTACTTCATCAACTAAGAAAACACATTTTTCGGTTTTCAATTTCATTCCTTTAATATAAAGTCTCTCAAGCACTGCTTCTAAAGCGGCCAAATGCTCCTCCTTATTGCTACCTCCTATTATCACATCGTCTAAAAATACCTCTACATTAGGAATTCCCTTTACTAATTCACACATTATGCGCTGAAAAATGCCCGCACTAGACGCTAGACCATAAACTAATCTATTATACTGAAATAAGCCGCGATGAGTATTTATCACAGTATATTTTTTGTTTCATCTAACTCTATCTGGTTATAGGCCTGGGATAAATCTATCTTAGAAAAATATTTAGCCCCGCCTAGGCGCACCAATAAGTCATCAATTCTCGGTAACGGAAACCTATCTACATATAGCATAGGATTAACAGTAGCCTTATAATCCGCACAGATTCTCAGAGAGCCATCCGCTTTATTTACCGGTACCAGAGGAGACGCCCAGTCGGAACAATCGACTGGCTCGATTATTCCATCGCGCAGCATTCTGTCTAACTCTGCGTCAACACGGTCGCGCAGTGCGTAAGGCAGTGGCCGCGCACGATGGAACACCGGAACCGCCGATTCCCGTAATTTCAACGTCGCCTTACAGCCAGTGAATCGGCCCAAACGTCCATCAAACAGCTTGTTATATCTGTCAAATAATAAGTTTATTTCTTTATTAAAATGAGTCCGATCAACATTACAATGGTTTACATTCATATTGGTAAATAGTGGTATTTTGATATGTAGTTCAGTTAACCACTGCCTTCCTAAGAGTGAGGTAGTACCTCCTTTTACTACAAACAACTCTAATCGTTTAGTTTGTTCCCTGTAACGTACTAGCGGATTAATAACCCCTATGGGTTTTATACTTACACCATTATAAAAATTAAAAACTATCTTGTGCGGCTTCAGTTTTAGATGATTAAAATACGCATCATATGTGCTCTTACTAATGCATGACACAGCTGAACCCGTGTCTACTTCCATTTGTATAGTACAACCATCAATGGATATGGGCAAACTCTCCGCCTTATAATTATTTAAACATAACTGGTGAAGGTTCTCTTCTACATCCGACTGCTCTTCGGCATTTTCCCGTTGATTGGCTTGGCCGTGGTGTATTCCTGTGCGACCCTGAGATCTTGCCACCGCTGGTATTACACTTGCTCGAGTCTTCGATGCCGCGACAAATCGGCACATTCGCCGTAAGTGACCAACAATTCCGCATCTTCCGCATACGAAGTCGCGGTACCTACAGTCTACATTACCATGATCTATAGAACCGCATCGGCCACAACCTGTGCTGCGGACTCTGTGCCCTGTCCGCGATCCGCTATTTCCGTGAACAAACAGACCGCCACGAGCCTTCTTTGCACGCTCATGCGACGCGAGTAAGTGCACTTTTCCCTCTGCAGTCGTCGGTGATTCCGTCACTTCCGCACTCAGAACCATCACAGCCGCCGCATCTCTCTCCGCCGCTTCTAATGAGCTCGCCAACATCACAGCTTCCGGAAAAGACAGAATACCGTTTTCGGCAAATAGACGCTGCCGAATCACCTCGCTTTTAATCCCACAGACAAATTGATCTCTTAAATTTTCGTTCAAATTTGCTCGAAATTCACAATAACGTGACATTTTTTTTAATTCCGCCACGTAAACGGCAACAGTTTCTTGGCTTTCTTGTCTCCTCTGCCTAAATTTATAGCGCTCCGCTAGAGGCGATGGTGTGGGTTGCAGATGATTCCGCATCTGCTCCACCACTTTTCGTACTCGGATTCTGAGGGTTTTTTTCGGACTGGATAAATTGACTAATAGTTCATAGGCCTCTTCGCCCATTACAGCAATTAAAGTTGGTAACCTCATGTCTTCTTTCACATTATTTACTTTGAAATACATTTCCAGTCGGTCTATATATGTTGACCACGTACCATTTTGTACGTCGAATTTTGATACCTTTCCAATCGACATTTTAACACGCTATACCCTTCCTCCGAGATAACTTACATACAATATGTTCTCAATTTTCCTCGTCGCCACTGTAGAATTCCAGAAAACATGGAAATAATATTCTGAGTTTGTACTTCGGAATCCATTTATTTACAAACTGACATTTCTTTGAAACAAAACATTATATTAAGGTGGTAGCTCAAGGTCCATTTTCATACATTTTGTTTCGGCTTTAATCTGGGTAACTAAACAAGTATTGGCAAGTAAAGAATTTAAATTCACGTCTAGTTAGTGATTAGTTCTCGCAGTTGAAGAAAAACGTAAAATAATTAATAATCATGGATATTTCGGCCTTTAAAATTTAATATGACGAAATTTTAAAGGCAGAAATATCCATGATTATTAATTATTTTTACATTTTTCTTCAACTGCGAGAATTAATCACTAACTAGACGTGAATTTAAATTCTTTACTTGCCAATACTTGTTTAGTTACCCAGATTAAAGCCGAAACAAAATGTATGAAAATGGACCTTGAGCTACCACCTTAAGAAAAACGTACCAGCCAGTACACTACAGAAACATCTATTGTTATTTCAATATTCTTTTTCATATTCAAACACTCACCAGCTATTCATATACATAGTAATGTATAGAAGTTCCATTCACATACAGCAGAAATTGCATAGGAAAGCGTAATCGACATATTTTCCAAGTTAATATAAAAATATATTCTGTAATAATATTTTGTATTCCCAAACAAGAAGTTTGATGTAGCCCTTGTTAGAGTGGTAATAAAGAGCAAAATCTAACAATCGGAACTATTACAATGATAATTACAAACATTGACACTGGAATACGTATCTCGTCTCTACATCTGCAGATAAACAAAGATGTATTATGAACGTGCGATGATAATTTGCAAACAGCAGATGGTAGCAATACATGGTATTATTAAATAAGAGTTGCATTAACTTTTACAAGTCTCGGTGGTCGATACGTCAGGGTGTCAATACAATTTATCATAGAGAATCTACGATCACCAATACACTATGGTATTGTTAATCAAAGTAGAGAACTTACCATGGATAGAAATAGAATATTGTACATTTTAACATTTATAAAACTTTTTAAATTGTAATACAAATAGAAAGTGAAATAAAATAAAACATTGCACATATTATTCTCACAAAGGAAGAAAATCTACACAGAACTCTGTATAAGCAGAGACGAATATTCTATGCATAACCGTGTCGACTGTCAAGGGATAATGATCTTTCATTAATCGATTTTCTAACTTGATGTTACTCTACTTAGCAGCATGCAGAGGAATCATTATGCCGTCCTCATAAAAAAATCGTGCCGCTGTTGGATATGCCTATATTGTCAGTCGAAAATTACTGTCAGCGATACCTATCTCATTTATATTGAAACTTTACATGGAATGAAGTACATAAACAACGTCAATTACTAATTAGCATCACGAATTACTATCATAATTAAGTAAGCTACGTGACAAAGAAAATGAAAATCTATAATGATAAACTATTGCGCATTATTCACGTTTCCTTGTTGCGAAACTTGAGGGAATCCACACTCGAGATATATCGCTTGATAGATGTATAATAAGCGACCAATTTACTCACATAACGTAGGAACAATATCAACAATTGCTTTTTTATTTACACACCTTTATACATTTGCACATTTTATATGAGTATGTAGAAGCGCAACAAGTGCACCCATTTTTACACCCTGTAGGTATATTCCGTCCCATGATGTGATAGGGGGCGAGCTTACCACTATATCTAGCACGAATTTCAGACTTCGTGCTGATACCGAGTAGAAAAACCTTTTGGACCTACCCGGGGATCGAACCCATGACACCAGCATTGCAGTGGTACCGGAATACAGTTGTAACTACGCCACCGAGGCTGTATTTTTTTATTTAATTGTTGAATTAATCAGACGATCTGGTAGTAAGTAACTCGTTATCGTTTACGAAGCTGTAGATTTTTCTGGGTACAAAACATTAAGTAATGGCATACGTCATCGATTCGATATATTTTATTGTTTTAATAACTTGGGCGTGGACACAATTTTCCCTTCACTTCGAAGCTTGGAAAGTTTCCATTGCGTTCAACCAAGTATAACCTCAATATTTGCGAATAGGTACTTACTACAGGAAAAATTATGTCACGTTCTTGGGTTAACATCATCATCATCATCATTTCAGCCGGGAATCGTCCACTGCTGGACATAGGCATGGGTTGACATATTTAGGATAAAAATGAGGATCCATTCTTGAGTTGATGTAATAAGGAAGCGAGATACACTTTTATTTATACAACTCACAGGACATGAACAAAGAAAAGAAAAAAATAATCGTGAAAGACATAAACCATACGCACATACATAAGGTAGTAAAATATAATTGCTTTGAATAAGTGTGCGTGGGCAGCGCTATTTTCGAAGAACAATTTTCTTTAGTGTCTCAATATTATGTTATATTACTCATACTGCAAGCCAGATATCTAGTAAAATAGTTCTTTTATACGTATAATCTTCATTCATACATACGAACAATCAATCATTGTCCCACGGTAGGCTAATTAATGAGGATGTAGGTGCATGAATCGGAAGTGCATGTTATATTGTCTCATTACCATTTAAACCAAGCGAACGTGTATTAATTACATCGTTTGCAGTACAAAAACGTAATCAAAGGGGTACAAAGGGATCGTTCTGGAACGGAGCTCGAGACGGTAGCGAGCGGTCGATTGTATAAGTCGTAGGTCTGACAATGGCGGCTAATGGGCGACATCCTGCACGGGGCGCTGCGAGCCGTGTCCCGCCAGAATTTTCCAGAAACTACACAATGCCAGGCTGCCAGCTCATCTTTGTACCGGCTGATAGGGTTGTCGGTTGACTCTACCTACTGTTATTAATAAAATTGCACGGAATTTTATTTTACATTACTCTAATATGTATAACATTGTTTACTTTACTAATCAATATAAAATTAGTCATGATAAATAACTTTTCATATTAATCATATAACCAACTAAAATAACATCCTACAACCGCCAAAACCAAGTTCATATACACAAGTTATGTTCAATACATTTTTGGTAAAATGATGGTCAGCAATTTTTCTAATTTTTGACAACCCTAAGAGCAGGCGGGTGTGATGGATGCGCAATTGGGCATCGGCTATCGATCACCCCGAGCACGCTAGATGAGCTCGTAGGGATTAAGCCGTCCAACTCATTACGTGCTATCGTTACTGTGTAATGTCATTCTTTTATGAACCAAGTATTGATATATTTCGTCAACTGTTTCGCTCAACAATAGGAAAATAGAAAGAGAGAGAGAGCAAAGATGGTTTTAAAATAATAACTTTTCGGGGGACTTCTTTCTAATCGAACAACTTGTATTTATTACGTTGTACCTAAGCGTATTAATAGTCGAATTTATCATGTGTAAATTGTTTATCGTTTGGTTATTGCTTTTTTATGTAAATACGGTTATTTCAATTCGTTGAATTGTTACGTTCTTTTGAAGTTAATACTTAATAAAAATGAGCGACATATCTTACCAAAAATAAACAAATACGAATATTTGAAAGATTTAGATACTGTGATATAAAAAATCCGCATAAGTAATTATTACGCATCGTCAAATAGGCAACTAATTTTGCAAATAATATTATTTAAAAGTTGACAAAAATCGAAGTTAATCACCTTGCTATATACTGCAAAAAATTATCAACATCCCGCAAGTTAATAATTTGTAATGTTGTAATCCTATTGTAACGGTGGGATTGAGTCAGTCCCGGCAGCATATTAACTGAATCACAACTATTGTTCATTCGATAGCCCCGCTCTTATTATGTGATGTCACAACAAGGGATTAAATGTGTCGTATTATGTATGAGTAGAATACGTTTGCACGTAGGATTAGACGAAGGTAGCCCTTGATGCCGGTCAGCTACCTTTACTTGTTTTTTTATTTATTACAAATGCAAATTCTTTATTGCAGTATGTAGGTACTTAATATAGAGGTGGTTTTAAAATATAAAAAATGTTCCAATACATTCTACCGGGATAGATGCAATACTATTTTAGTACACAGTGCTACTACTTTTACATCGTCTTTTTTATATAATACATGATTCACATTATAATTTTACAATATTTTTTGCAGAATGGAAGTCACGATAAAGATTTAATTGTGTTTGTTGAAGTACTTACTTATTTCGAAGCGGTAACACTGAAGAATACAGAATTATTCTACGCAGTAAACGTTTTTCCTTTGGAGAGTAATGAAAAACAGAACTTTGTTCAATATTTACTTTAAAACATAAGTTGTTTGTTTAAGTTGTAACATCACTCTAAATAAAGATAAAACAATGCTATTCCATTATGTAGATATACTTACTTAGTAAGAATTATAAAATGGAGCATGTATTAACTCTACATTTTTTTTGTTTTGCGTTGCTTTGCTCTATATGTTGCTTTGCTCTATATGTTGCTTTGCTCTATCGATCGATATTTGTAATATGTGATGAATTGTATCTTGAAAAAGAAAGTAAATATTATATAATTAGCGTAAAGAGGTAAAACATGCATTTCCAAATCAGATAATTATTTTCGGTTTTTAATTTAAAGGCCACCTCGTGGCAATGAAGGCTGCAGTCTTCGAAATGTCAGAAGAAAATCATAAAAAAAACCGCGATTGAATAGTTTTGTTTCGATATTTAAAATATAATTCGAAGCGTATATTGCAAAGCCTAATACACAGAAATAAAATTACGAGAAGATTGCAATTGAAAAGCTGTTTCATTTAGTTTCTATCCTAATTCATATCAAATGGACCGGAGTCGATATGATAGTGAATATCATTAAATCGTGTCGACAGTTGTATTCACTGCGTCCATTGTCAATAACAATAGTTCAATTATTGACATTACGATAATAATTCACTAAAACGCTTCCGAGTTTTATACAATATAATTTATTTTATAACTGCATTGAACTATTCCACATTTTTAGGGTTCTTTATCTAAAAAGAACCTTTCTAGGATCAATTTATTGTCGGTTTGTCAGTCTACGTGTTCTTGAGAAAAAGTATCTTGACGTATGTCAGAAGTATTTCTGCGCTACTCGAGTATTTGATATATCTTTCAAATAGATAGAGTTTAAAGGTATATCAAATATTTGGGTCTATGGTACCTTTCAGCTGTGAAAAATCACACTTGTAAGTCAACGTGATCAAAATATATGACCTATGTCGCATATTAAAAGGGACTCAAAACCTATTTGTACTAATTGATTGATTCCCGTTGATATAGATTCAAGAAATTTGGCAAGAAGTAATGTCACACGTACTCATATATTAAGATACCTTACCTACTAAGTATGGAACCTTCTGTGGACGAGTCCAATTCGCACTTGTCCAGTTTTTTTCTTTATAATTGATCGAGATAAGAGCTTGCCTGCCAGTCGAAGTGTAAGGCTTGCCCACGAACAGTATCTCCTAAGTATCGTCACATCGAACCCTGCATTACACTGAGGCAATTCTTGCTCACTCGGTCTTCACACCGAAATCACGGCCTTGCACTGCTGGACATTTGCCGCAGCCCTAGGCTCACAGTTCAGTATGTATATCATGGATGACCATACACACTGAGGTCTATAAGGGCCCCAATGAACATTTTCTCTTCTTTTCTCATCCTACGAGGGTTCCTTTCATTCCCCCACATTTCTCTTCCCCAGATATTCCCTCCAAACTTTCCTACCTTACATTACAAGTAACCTTAACACATTACCAATCTACTATACAAGTTAATATTACAAAAATTTAAATCACCAGGGTATATTACAAATTATATTAACAAATGCCTTTATTTTATTGAATTAGTCCTATTATATACACGATACAAAAGCTTTATTATTATGCCTTGAACCAAACAAATAGATAACCATTGTGTAGACTTTAGTTTAGAATACACGTTCCATTGTACCTATACCGAGTTACGCATTCATCTCTACAAATGATAAAATAAGCTATGCATGTAAAAACGGCAGAAAACAGGTATTAAGAGGTTTTTGTAGTTACATGTTATTTTATTGTCTTTGATATATTCGAAATTTATGCCAGGCATCTAGAGAGCTAGAGCATATTTTGAGAGCTTTATTATCAGAAAACAAGATAATTATGTTTCGTGATCACAATCTATTTACATCGATACTGAGAGAAGTTTTACCGTCGAAGTTCCAAGCCAACCGAATAATGTGGATTACAATTTAAGAAGGCACAATCAATTTTCATTCTAGGCTTTTTATCATTGATCCCTTTTCTTCGTAAATAACCTGTCTATTGTAGTATAATAATTATCGGTTTAAAACCTTTTTCTTAGCACACTTATGGATGTTTTCCAGATTAATAAGTCAGTATAATAACTAAATATAGTGTAATTGGAATCTCAGGTCTATGAGTGTAATGTAGCGCCATCTACCATGCAGTCATTTTGTATTCCATTTAAAATACTTAATGGTAATGCTAATATGCTTTTAGCTTTGTTGGGGGCTTGTCAAACAAGTGACTCGACGTTTTTAAAAAATACTTTATATAAACCTTCCTTACATGCGTTAGTTTAAATGGTGTAAATAACAATTTTCGTTTTCACACTATTCTGCCTAAATTTTATTAAATTTTATGTTTCGCGTTATACTCACATTATGGTTTAATTATTATGAATCCATACTCGAACCGATATATTTTTGCAATAACTTTATGTTTTCTTTACATTTGTTGTGCACAATTCTATATATTTATTATTATTTTAACAACAAACGCATAATGAATTTTAAAAACCGATTTTGAAATGCGGGTGCTCTAGAATAGAGTATGTACAAACAATGTATCAAAGGGGTTTCTGAGGCTTAGTAATTAATGTAATGTTTTACGATGAAGGAAAATCTATAAGAAGAACTACATGGCCTCGAAAAAAGTAGTTTTGTTTATATTAGTCAATAATATATTTTATTTAATCACGATTTGGCACCGTGAACACGATAATTAATTTTATTTAACTATACGCATCTGTACAATCTTTGCTAAAAGTAAAGTTTGTAAATATTAAGTAGTACATTTAATATTCATACAGTAGCTATTGCCATAGGTAGACCTATGTATAACTATCTTGTTCTCACCGAAAAAAAACTAAGTTTCTATATGTTGTGGAACTGCAGGCTGCATCAACAAACATACTATATTATATTGTACACCGAC
Source organism: Manduca sexta (assembly GCF_014839805.1). NCBI lineage: Eukaryota > Metazoa > Arthropoda > Insecta > Lepidoptera > Sphingidae > Manduca > Manduca sexta. The sequence goes on from NC_051139.1 coordinate 2,242,417, forward strand.
CATCGCACCGGCCCATTACATTATACTTGTACACAATATTCACAACACTGTTCATTAAAACTCATATAATACCGGAAAAGCCACATATAAAGAATTCGCTGACAACAATGCAATGTGACCTCGCGAAGGGATAGTCGGTTTTGAAACTTACATGTATAGGTCCAAGACGTGTGTTCGCCACCGACCACTAGCTCCACTGAAGGCAGACTGGCTGTTTACACTGCCTAGTGCTGTCCATACTGATTAACGAGTTAATCGACACACATCGAATGGCTTAATCGATGTAACATTTTTGCTTTTGTGTAATATTTTACGAATCCGAGTGTAATTTAGTTATTACACTTGGAGAAATTGGACAATAATCCGTGATTCTATTAGTATAGGATCACGGATTATTGTCTAATTTCTGGGGCAGTCTTACCAAAGATGTGTAGCAATATTTTCCGCGTTGTAATGCGGATTATTGGGAAAATGTGAATTGCTTACTCGATAGAACGTTTAGAACCTTACTTATCTTTTTCTATGCAGCATCATTATTGATTTTATTTTAACAGTACAAACTACTTAATTATTATAAAGCAAAGTAATATGATAAACGAGTAAGGAGCGAAGTGAGATTAATTTTAAAGGCTTTGTGCAAAGTAACTAATAATTTAATTGCTCTAAAAATATTGCTAGGCGTTGCAAAGTTTAAATTACATTTTTACCTCGAAGGTATTGATTATTACGATAGGTAGACATTAGTGTAGTCGTTTTTTAAGTAAAAAATTGTTAATCTAGGCACTGGAAACCAAGTGCGTAATAAATATATATATACGAACGTTGTCACGTCATGACGAACTATGGTTTGATTTATTTATCTAATTTATAAATTATCACCTGCAACTATTGCGTAAGAAGTAAAATAAACGTGAGATAGCATTGCATGAATGCCGTCTGTGGTAAACAATTACTAGATAATGGATTACGTACACCGGTGCAGAACTACGCAACAACGATTACCGCGGGGAACGCCTACTCTATTATCGACTGTCTGAAGGCTGTTATTACGTCGCTTGAACCCGAACACATATTACCGTTAATAAATATATAATTGAATAAAATTATAAAATTTGTCACCGGCAGCAGTATGTAAATTATTTTATTGATGTAATGTATTTGATGCCTGAGTGGTGTTCTATATATACTTAGCCACTCTGATATTCGTAGAAATATTCATATTGTAATGTGCACAGATATAATATTATTTAGAATATCTAAAAAATAATTAATTATGTACCTTGTTTAAATAAGATCTCTACACATATAGAGGCCCTATAATAATTTTAAAAAATATTACCACGCAGAAACTTACATAGATTTAAAATGGTGGCCGTATTAATGTGTTTTAGTATCACAAACAAACTATGTCAAAGTTCGAAATTAAAGTTTTTAAGTAATTCTATATATTATGTAGAGTAGGTACACACATTTAAATACAAATTGTACTTCGGAATTAAATAATAAACAGCATTATATGGGCTTACCGGTTTTATGGAGACGGACTAGGTATGTGCTTTAGCTGTGAGCTTCGGGATTTGAATCCTATTTCGTCTTTTTATTGACAATAAATTCGCTTCTTATCATGTATCAGTAGGTAACGATTAAGGTTTGAATGCATCAGTTTCACCTCTTTCTACATCGGGGTTAAAAAAGCGAGTTCGACAAGTTTTAAAAGATTAAACAGTAACCTGCCTATCGCAACTAAAATGCTATTCCATAGACCGAACTAACGTTTTCCTTCCCCAAACCCACGCTACTATTATACGACGCTACCACGCTGCTATATTGCGAGTAAAATGGGTTAGGAGTAATCCGTTGAACAAGTCCAGCATTAAGGTTAAAGACTCGTTCCAGTTGCGCCTCGTGATCTTGTTAGGCACCGGCAATAACAAGCCAATTAGCCTGCGTCTGTGTCACCGCGTGATATGTGAATTGAAAGTGTATAGCACAAAGGATAATGTGGCATTGAGGCTAATTAAGCTAAGTGAGTTATATCGAGTTACCTTGCTTTGTTATCGGACTTACGTTAGATTAGATACTTACTCTTCCTTATGTTTTGTTTTAGGCCTGTGGAGGAACCAGAATGATCCTGCGCTTCTGGAAGGAATCGGGTTGGCTAGAGCCATAGCCGGCATATCACGCACAACGGCCCGACCTACTTCGGGCTAAGTGCGGAAAAAGGAGGCCCTCAGCATAGAACATCTAAGTATATATAAAAATGAATCCCTATTTCCCTTGGTCACGCCATCACGCGTGAACGGTTGGACCGATTTGACTATTTTTTTTTGTTGTGTTTGTTATTATCAGGTGAAGGTTCTTATGAAAGAAAAAATCCAAAATTTTGCGCGGAAAATTAGAAAATTTAAGAAAACTTAACGAAAATATTAACTTTATATAACTGTCAATTGTTTGAAATAACTGTCAGCGATTGACAGAATGCGCGCTAATTCATAGTTAATACGGGACAACGTCTGTCGGGTCAACTAGTAAAACATAAATGTGTTGTTGAAACTCCACTGCTTACGGAGTCTTCAAGAATTTACTTTTCCGTAGAGTCATTATTGTTTAGTTTAGAGTACGAGTATTTCAACTCAATACCATCTTTATAAAATCAATACTTATATTATAAAGAATAAAAAATTCCTGGGTTTGTAAGTCTAATTTCTGGAACTCCTGGATCAATGTTGAAAAAATTTCAATAATAGGAAGCTACATTACTTACCCTTGAATGCTATAGGCTACTTTTATCCCGGGAAAATATATATCCTGCAAAAACTTATTCATATTTAATTACTCAATTAGGCGGAGCCGCGAGCAACGTCTAAAAAATTTATAATCCTTAAAACACAATCGGACTACGATAAAAACGAATTGAAAGTACGAACCACAAAAATATAATATTCCTTTCTTAAAATTATAGATTGCAATAAATACGGTGATGTTTAGGGCAATAGTTATCCTAGATATATATATATATCCTAGATATATAATAGAATTCCATCTCTAGCCAGAAGCCTTACGGCCATGCTCTATGTGGCAAAAAGGCTATCTCGGGGCTTTAGTAGTACGTTGCGGCGCGGGGTAGCTTTTTAATCGACTTCATAAAAAGGAAAAGGTTCTCAATAGGACGTGTGTTTTTTAAACTAAAATTAAATTAAAACAGAATTATTTTTTTTAAACAGGAATAATTATGTCGTTCAAGTAAACGAAATTGCGAAGGGTATTTTTCCGTGAATTTTTCAATTGTATTTTTGCCTTGGGCTTGATTGAGTCTAATCTTTACATTTACTTACATATAAGTACGTATATCGTATATCATACAACTTCCCCTTTTCAGGGGTAGGTAAGCGGAGGTGTAATACTTACCTCAGCGTGGTGTAATAGTCGTACGCGTACCGAGACAGTCTATTCCTTGCTAACACAAGAAATAAAAAAATCAAATCTTTTTAAAACAAAAAGTAAAACTGCCTTCATAAAAACATAACATTAATCATTTAACATTTTATAACTTTTGGAGTCTCTGACCAATGAAATTATGTATGGTTATAAAATATAGAAAAATGCCATAATATGCTAAAAAATTATTATAGAATTTTAAAAACACAAATAAAATGCATTTTTTTATTATTATTACATAGCATTGACGTATATTCTACCCTCAGAACAAGAATTCTACCTATTACATAGTAATATGGCAAGTGGTCATAAATACATTTAATTTCTATTGGCAACATTTTTTAGAAACGTCAAGAAGACAGTAGAAAGGTCGTTGATTTCTGTGAGAAAAATATTTATTTCTTAAATAATATCTTGTTAGTACAATGGCACAAGTGGAAACCGGTCAATCTTCAGATGAAGAGCCATTGAAGAATGTTTTCGACCAAGCCATGAAGTTGTTCGACAATATAGAAACCGGCAAAGATGCTACCAACAGCGATCAAGTTCAAGTTCGTATAAATAATATTCTTTTATCGTAAAAAGCCTAGTCTCTTGTATCATGTAGGCAAAGAAATCATGAGAAACTGGGTATGTCCGTCGGATTGTGTCTGTACAGTGTACATTTTTGTGTACGTCGATTTAGTAATGTGTTTACTGTTTTTTTTTTAAGAACGTCACCGTTAATAGGTAATAAATGGTAACTAACATACAAATACAACTTTAATTTTTATGAACAAGAGTTGAAAGTCATTTAAAAATATAGCTTTGTATATTTGTATATTAAGACTGCATTATTACATCACAATTAGTGATTCAATTTAATGAGTTGACAACACTAAAAGCTATTGAAATATAACGAAAGTAGTTTCCTTGTATATTTCTTTCACACTTTTTAATTTCTTGATTGTGGATGTTTTTATAAACATAAGATATTTTCAGGAAAGTCTAATACATAGTATAATGACCAACATATTTATACACTCTTGTTATGCTATATTGCAGAAAAATCAACACTAAAGTCAATAATATACTAACAACACATCTTCTCATTCCAGTTAAGCATAAAAGCAGCAATATCAAAGTTTGAGAAGTGCACAAATATGGTGTCTATGTCGGGCATGTTCAGCCAGAATGAGAGCATCGAGGAGCTCCCCACAGAGACACTGCAGTACCTCCTCCTGCCTGCACTGCTCGGAACTCTCAGCTTAAAGATATGTAACCAGCCAAGGAAACAAGTTATTGATGTTGCTGAAATATATTTTAGGTAATGCAAATATAGTTTTTTTTTATTTGTCTACAAGCATTGTGTTGCTGTACTATGCCAATGTCATTGAAGCTTTCGTTAATTTTATTTATGAATCTGGATATGTTATCCAGATTCATAAATAAAATTAACGAAAGCTTCCATTTACACTCTTCACTGTTGTGAAGAGTGTAAATGGAAGCCTCTTTAGTCTCATTCAGCTGAGAAAAAAACTTGTAAGTCAATGCAATTGAAATATATGATGGTTTATGTCATATATTTGTGATTTTACACATTGCAGTCAAAACCTATAAGGTACTTCTCATTGATCTAGAATCATAAAATTTGTCGAAAAGTATCCCTTATAGTACATATGAAAGAAAAATAAAAGAAATGTTAAAATATACTTTAATAAAAAAAAGGTATTTGTCCAGAATAGGTGCGTCTAACTAGCGCTTGTCCGGTTTTTATTAGCGAGATGTTGATACGGTTGATACTATAATTTATTTTAAGTATGGCCTACAAGTGCATATGAATATTACATTTATCATTTCCAGGGACTTTCTTCAAAGGTGCAAAGACTATGGTGTTACAAATGTGGAGATTCCTCAGCCTGTAGAAAATGGTTCTACCAGTGTAGACCGCCCTCAGAGTGAACAGGCCAAAATAGCTAACATGGTAGGTATATCCAGGTATATATTTAAAACATGATGATGTTCAGTCAAAAGTACTAGAATTTGTCATAATATTATATTAAGTAAATTTTTCTAGTATGAAAAATATGCTAATTTATCTTGAATTTATTGCTAATGAGCAGCTACAAATGATAAATAAAAACTAGACTAAACAATTCCAAAACAAGGGTAACATAAATGTAATAATTAAGTTCATTGGCTATTCACTACTCCTAAAATTTTATTTATGATGCTAATAAATTAAAAAATATATATTTTTATATTTTTTATCCTGGCTATGTCACTATTTTCAACAATTTTTTAATATTCCAGGTAATGACAAGAGAGGCAAAAATCAAAAGGTATAAAGAAGGAAAGGAGCTCCAAGAGAAACTTAGTACATTAACAAAGGCCATGTCGTCACCCAATGTGGATGATGAGACAAAGAGAGAATACTTTGTCACTCTGCTACTGAACTATGTAAATCAGGCTCTGGACGAATTGAACAGTATTGAGCAAGAGAAACCAATATTGGAATATATGGCAAAACATGCTGGTGGTAAGTTCATTTTGATTCTTAATGTCAGGAGTTTATAGGTTTTTATTGAAAAGGACAATGCCCAAAACCAGGCTATCATTGCGTCAGTCATGCGTCTTAACCAAATATCCACGAAAAATCATCATTTTAATTATTACTTCATTTGTATTTATTTCAGTCATAAGCGAATGGGGGTTTAAAAGATATGGAAAAAAACGTTGTTTAATTGTTGCAAATCAAACACCGGATAATTTACTGCCAATATGGCGAAGTGATACCAATTTATAACAAATTCCCCTTTTAAATGGAATAAAAAGTTAATATGCACAATAAATGTGCTTTTACTTGAATCTATAACATATGGATTCAATATTTTATTCATTAAACAAAAATATTGTTATAAAAAATATATATTATACTTAATAATTATGACCAAACTCCAAATAGCTGGTAAAAAAGATAAAATATTAATCCTTCTAAAAACAAACAAATGGCGACTTGTACTTGCATTGACAGAAATACTAAAGTCAGCTAAAACATTTCTGGACTTTATTTTTAATTAAATGAATATATGGGTACAGATTTTTATTACACTGGCAACTGAAATTAATGACATTTTGACACTTTAGAGTTGTCTGAATGAAAATATTTCATTATTAAAATATTTTACTCATGATCGGAGTGTTATTCTTATGTATTTTAATGTTGAGTCGAGAAATTCATTGTTAAGAAACAAGGTGTATAGTGTGTGTTCCGAACTTTGAGACGGAAGGCTTTTAGTTAGCAATACAATGTCGTCTAGAGCCTAGACCCAGGACAGTTAATCGAGACGACATATCCCGGCGGTGTATTAACTGCACCATTGCGGTGCCACAGCAACGATAAGTATATTTCTTAGACAAGCTATCCAGTTTGTAAGTTATGTAGATTATTATTAACCTACCCACAATGTGGGAAAAATCTTGCAAAAACTAAAGAAAACAGTTTAACAATAATAATAATCTGAACATTTTTACTCAACTTCTTCATTATATTTTAGGTTTCAAAGCTGGAATGAATTTGTCCTGCCTGCTGGTGATCAGTTAATAGAGAGGTTCACAGACAACAACGACATGACATGACCCGACCAGCACTGCAAGAAGTCATTCACTCACTTCAACAGTATTATAAGCGTGTTGCGGCCACATCAAGTCCTTATCTGTTTTCTGGGAAGCCATATCTATCAAAAATACACATCTATATAAAAATATACATCGGATTTCGTATTTCTTGTTTTATTTTTTCTTTTCATATGATAAGTAACTATTAGCCTAATCAGGCTGTGAAGTTAGTTCCTGGGTTCCTGTTCGATTTCTAGGCCAAGCAACATTTTATCTCGGTGTTTCTAACACGACTTGCCTCGGATCCGAATCCTCCAAAGAGGGTTGGCGTCAGGCATGCGGCCGATCATAAAAACTAAGCTGAATCTATTCTACAATATGTGTTGACGCCATATTGAAATGAGATAAATTGTAAAATAAAAAATAAAGTAAAATGTAAAATAAATTGATTTGATTTGATTTGATAATGTTAGGTGAAAATAAATATTAAGTTAAACCATCTAATAGAATTAGTCATAAGTCAGAAAAATATGTACTTACACAAAGAGTCGGGTAGTATATGCTCAGTAGAAAAACTAGTATTCCGCCATCCTATCTTAGAAGTTTTATTGGAGCTTCGTCTCATCAGATATGTTAATACCTATCAGTTTCTTATAAGGGCAATTAAAGCTAAGTGAAAAGAATGTCCAATAATTGTTTATAGCAATATCAAGTAAGTACTGCAATACTGAACTTAATTAGGCACGTAGGTACTTTCTACCGTACATTATGGCGGTCCATACTTAACCTCAAAATAACCGAGTTACAAAAATTCTGATTACTCCGAACTCCCATCGAATATCCGATTGTTTTCAATTTATATAAGATTTAGGATATATTCCCTATAGTTTAGTGAAGGTTTTGTACAGACGCAAGCGTAGCCCAACTTTCATACAAAAATGGGCATTCTCCTTTAGATACAATACTTGATGGGCATGTTTACATACTATGTTTGTAAATGGCATATCCTTACTCATGGGTTAAATTCTCAGTAGGATCAATTAAAATTTTTCACTTTTTGATTAGCAAAACTATTAATCTGCTTTGTTTAGAAATGTCTGCTCAAATAATTGTCCATCAAAGCATAGAACGAAATACGCTTAGAAATTTCAATACTCTTATATAATTAGTTACTTCCTTTACATTACTTTTATATTTCTGCTTAACCTATTGGGGCTTCAGTTTGATGTAATCTTACATGAGAGTAATTAAAAAACAAGGCAACTTACAGAACCAACTCGTAAAGAGAAGCCGCGCGCCACACCGCTAAAGCCGGTAATAATAACGCGCGATGCGGTGCAGAAGGCTGTGTATGGCGCTGGGTACCCCGCTATACCTACCATGACCGTCGAAGAGTTCTATGACCAGAGGGTTCGGGAGGGCACGTGAGTATTCATTGATACGTTGGTACCTTGTATGTTTTGTAATTCAATAGTTATGAGAAACTCAACTGTAAAGAACTATATCCAATTAATAAGTAGAAAAAGACAATGACTGACTGTATATAATGCATTATTAATCGTATATACTTTGGCAGATTTCCAGCTGCCTCAAATATACCACACACAACCATACAGAGTACAGATAATGAAGCGGACGAGTTGGAAGAAGTGCGGAAAGTAAGTGCTTTAAAATAATATATTATTTTAAACTGGGCTATGCTTATGCATTTAACATATGATATAACATAAAAATACGTGATCCACACTGATACTGATACACTAGTTTGCCGGTCAATAATACTGCCATGCTAAGCGCAAAAGCGGCACGTCAGGGAAGCCTTATTTCGAGATAATCGAAGTTTTGTCAATATAGTTTTTTATGTAAAACTGAGATAGAGAAACTATTTAAGGTTTTTTTTTTTAACTAGTTTTAAACAAGATACCGTTACTTAGGTAAGTTCATTGGATGGGTATTTCTTTAAGCTATCTGACGTCATAAAAATCTAGTTTTTTTTGATATACCACTTTTGTGTTTAGCACGGCAGAATAGAGCCCTATAAATGATCTTTACTGTTACTGATCCATAGTGAAAATGGACTAATCAAAACAAAGTTTGTTTGACACGCTTACAAATTAGTTATTTTGAATTGTTTATTATAACCATTAATATAAAGTGGTTGAGATAGTTAGTTAACTGGAATTGTCCGGTAGACGATATAAGTGAATTAGCGGAAGGCGTAGACGGAACTGTAGTATGTTTCCCTCTCAGTATAACCTGACATCTAGTACTGTTGCATAATTTGGTATCTTACTTGTCCCAGGAGCGCCTGGTGGAGGAAGACGACCCTGAAGAGTTGGAGAGGCAGCGCAACATGGACGAGTATAAGGACGACCACCGCCGCGGCTGGGGCAACCGCTACAATAGGAGCTAACTCACCTACCTACCGCCTGTGCGGGGATATTCACAATATTTCGTATTGCACCATGAATTTGGATTATATTGAGACGGAATACAGAATTATAGTATTCAGTGATTGATACAAGCAGATCTTGGATATTTTTTGTATTTGCTTAGGGTGAAAGTGAACAGAAAAAAACAGAGACATTTAAATTACTGTCAGAGTATTATTATTTTTGTTAAAATGTAAGCCGGTAGGAACTTGAATATTGCGGTGCTCATATTATTCTTTTATGTTTTAAGATTTGTTGAAAATAATATAGTAACGCGAAATATTAAGTATCCGCGTTATTGATATTTATGACGACTTTAGCAAAGCCAACGAATACGGCTTAAATTCCAATTATAGTAATTCGTATGTCCAGCTTAATAAATAAGGTTGATTTTTCCTTGCCCTAGGATGTGAAGATATGATTATTGGTTGAGACTTGAGAGTATCACAAATAAATACTTTATTTAAATATTATGAATATCCCTGCATGCATATTTATACATTTGTAACGCAATAATAAAATGATAACTTGTATTGTTATATATTAAATAAAATGAAGTCGAATTTGTGTTTTATTGATCCTAACTTATATTATAAAATTAAATTTGTAGCAACGATCCAATGAGTCGTGCCAAAACGGTGGAGTGTTCGCCGACCGCCATACTTGATTACTTGCCAGCGCCTGTAGGTGCTTAGAGACTATAATACACTTTTAAAATGAATAGGCGCATTTTATGTAAGGGAATAAAATGTCGGTTAACGCGTCTCCCGCAAAATCCAAGTCTTTTTCAAATTTTCTTTTCTATTACCTAATGAATAGAAACAAATACTCTGCGGACCGTGGGTGCTTAGGTTACACCACTGCTAAACTCCATTGGCGAAAGCTTATACATATTATTAGATAAGTGTTAACTAATACTTTTGTTATACCCCGGAGATATGAAATTATCATAAAGACTAGTCGTGTGCCCGTTGAGGTTTAACCTCTTACGGGCCAGTATTTATAAAAAGCATCGTTTATTGGTTAGCGATAGTGAATTCCTCTAAAAAGATCTTAAACGCTACCGTCTTATCCATAGTAAAAATGAAATAATCAGAAAGTTTGTTATACATAAGTACTTACCGATGATTTTTTTATTGGTTTATTTTTTACTATTATAGTATTAACGCATAGTTAGTGGGTAGGATATTTTAATGAAATCGCCTTTAAGAAAATCGTAATGTTTTTTAACTCCCAACACTTTTTAAGTTTTGCATTGCCTTTTTTGCAGGGAAATAGTCTGCCTCTGATTAAGAGTCAAGAATTATTCAGTACTAGCTTTTGCCCGCGGCTCCGCCCGCGTTATAAAGATTTTCAGGCTAAAGTTTTCCGTTATAATAGTAGTAGTTTCCCGGGAGCCTATGTTCTTCCCAGGGTCTCAAACTGTCTCCATACCAAATTTCATCTAAATACGTTGGGTAGTTTTTGAGTTTAACAAGTTCAGGCAGACAGATGCAGCGGGGGACTTTGTTTTATAATATATTTTTTAGAACTTTTTAAGAGGAACAATCCCGCCATACATCATTGTTGCATAACTTTAACCGTTTACGCAGCGCACGCAACGGAAGCTCTCAAAACTAATAAATTGTCCCCGTTTTTGCAACATGTTTCATTACTGTTCCGCTCCTATTGGTCATAGCGTGATGATATATAGCCTATAGCATTCTACAAATAAAGGGCTATCCAACACAAAACGAATTTTTCAGTTCAAACTGGTAGTTCCTGAGATTAGCTATTACTGCTCCGCTCCTATTGGTCATAGCGAGATGATATATAACTTAGAGCACTCCACAAATAAAGGGTTATTCAACACAAAAAAAAAAATTCTGTTCGATTCGGTAGTTCCTGAGATTAGCCATTACTGCTCCGCTCCTATTTGGTATAGCGTGATGATATATAGCCTATAGCACTCCACGAACAAAGGGCTATCCAAAGCAAAAAGAATTTTTCAGTTTGGACCAGTAGTTCCTGAGATTAGCGCGTTCAAACAAACAAACAAACTCTTCAGCTTTATATAATAGTATAGATTAATAAAAATATTTCCACTCACGATTCCTTGAGAAAGTGTTGTGGTTTTATGATTTCCTGCAATACGTAGAAGTAAACGCGGCATGCACTATTAGGTGATATCTCTACTCGTTTATACTTCTGCTATAAAGACTAAACGCTTACGAGGCATTACAGTCAATTCACATAATGTCTAGATCAACACAAGTGATGTGTTTCCGTGACGTTGCAAACATTCTTCAAGTGATGTAGAATTTTTAAAAACCGTTTTTAAAAACCGCGATAAAATCCGTTTAAATAGTTTTTAGTTTTTATTTCAATGTCTAACATTCGCGTAAACATAAGAAATCATTACAGAAGGAATTATTAAAATCCGGTAAAAAGATCAACAAGTTATAAGTCTTTAAATTTCGGTGGAAGAAGTAATTAACAAGAAACAGAAAAGAGACGAAATACCCACATGTGACGTCATCGGGAATAAGGACGCGTGCGAAAAAAAGAGATGAAGCGATATCCCCACATCGCGCCCACTTCTGTACATTACAATATTTCAAATATGAATTACTCGCTCATTTTTAACAAATTTTTATGCAGTTTTCGCAGGAGTGCTTCTTTTTTGTATTATTAACCATTACATATAGAATAATGTACAAAAACACGCATAGCCCGGTCCCCTATTCACGTAATGTCTAGATTAGCGACATGAGTGACGCGGTGCCGTGACGGCGTACGAAAGTGATGGAGATAACGCAAAACAAGCCATTAAAATTGTTACATGACACTTATTACACTTTCGTTTTCGTTGTCGGAGAAAGCGTGTACTGCAGGTGTAGCTGCCATTGATAAACCATCGGTAATAGCATGTCAATGTATGTTTACATCTTGTTTATGTTTTTGACAGCCTCTATAGCGAGCGTTGAGCCAGCTGTGAAACTTCAAGTTCCACACAGGGCCGCATTAATAGATGTAGCTTAGTGCGATATCAGCTGAGATGTTCTTAAGGATATTATCTTAAGATAGTCGTTATTTAATAAGCCCATTTTAACATCAGCTCGAATTATATCTTCAATCACACAATATATGACGGATTTTGATAGCTAAGTTTTGTTTATTTAATAGCGCTGACTTAGATTAGAATAACAACTTAGGTAAGTTTTGTTTATTAAGAGGTTCAATGCATTAAGGGCCTACTTAAGATTTTACTCAATGGTGAAATTGATTGATTATACGGCGTTCAGAGAAATACATATGTAATCCATATTATAATAGATAAGACAGTTTCGGTGTTATTGGTTGCTAGTGGATCTTATAGTTATCGGTAGGTATTATTGGATTAGTATGTATAATAAATGGAGTAAAATTGTGTTTATTAACCGTAGTGATTTATCCCAACTTATGGCTAAGCGACTGTTTCATAAAATTATTAGGGAGGCAATGAAAGTAATTATTAAAAATCTTCTTTTTTTATCGAGGGCGTATCAAACTAGCCTTATTGCACTTGTTGATAAGTGAAAAGACGTCCAGAGGAAAACATCCTCGGATGGTTGGTACAGTTATACCGGCTTGCTTAATTGCTTCTTCTCGCTCCGCTTGATGGACCCCAAGGTGTTGGAAGGAGGGAACACGTATGCTGGCAAACTGTTCTACAGCATAATGGTATGGAAATATGAGTAACTGAATCTTTTGGTTCGAGCCGGGATGGAAGAGACCACGAAGCTATTTCGCAAACCAGCACGCAGGAAAGGAGAGGGTGGAATGAGGTTAAATAATGCTTCACAGGACTCACCGTAATACAGTCGGAAGAACAAACATTATTGTAAGATATACCAAATTGAATTTCTAATGCTGAGTTGTGACGTAGTCAAGCTCAATAGATTTCAAAATGTTTTGTACTATATATTACAATCCATCACCTTGACACCAAATCCAATAGAGACATTAGAAAAGCAGGTAGATATTAAATAATTACCTACATTTTGTTGTTGTTTTACACTATAAATATTTTACTATCCGTGCCTGTAGGAAGTACCTATCATTGCCATAATATTACTTAACAGGCGGGTACCTAGATATTTATTCACAATGAGTTTTTTGCTTTCACTGATTAAGTTAATGGGTTTTGTTAATTACTACCGGAAATCTTAACTGTACATTGACATTTGGTGACAATTCAGATCAAGGGTAGATATTTAGTTATTTGGTGTTACTGCCAAACGTCCGGGATCATTGCCTCTTGTACAAACTGTGATCGGGCAAAAATACGTATAGCAATTGACAGTGTTTGAGATTCTGCTCAGTCTACTTCATTAAAAATGTACGTATTTATTTACATTAAAAGATATTAAGTTCAGGTTGTGTTGTGTTCGTTTTGTAACCTGCTTATAAGCGGAAAAAGGAAACATTTAGGTTATAATATGCGTACACTATTGTGGTAGGTACAGTTTATGATGCCTCACTTACCTACTACTACTTAACAAATATTTAGAAACATTGTGAAACACTTTCTGTTTTTAAATTGTGATAAATTAGAAATAGTTTATTATTATTCTTTGGGAATTTAAAATATAGGTGTTTTACGAAGGTATTTTTAATATTATCCCCAGAAAAATGACCTACTTAAAAATCTGAATTCTTAATTAAATTCGCAAAAACTACAATAGTTGATGAGAGTATTCCCGGAATATTTTTGTTGTCAGGTTTGGAAAGCCTTACGTAAATCGTGTCCGATTTTCATCATTGATGATGACGTTTCTTCATTTATCATTTACATGGAAGGCTTACGATCCGTCTCTGGAATAACGGTTAACTGGGTTTATTTTTCTAGTTAATTTTGATTGTTGATGTTATGCTGAATGTCAAGTGATCACTCTTTATATTGCGGACCAAAAGTTCTATTGCAATTCTAAGTAAAAATAAAATAGTTTATTTTTTAGTCGGGCCGAGCACGTTTATCGTAGGGAGGGGCATATAGGGCGAGAGAGAGCCCCGCTCCGCGTCCATCAGTGGAACGATTTCCGCGACTCGTTTATGGGAAGTGGCGCGTGCGTCGCAGCCGGAAACCGCGGGACGTGCGCCCGATCAGCGCAAGCGTGCGATCTCGTGGATACGGCACTCATATGACGTTATGCAAGATATTTTAAGTCAATATTTCCGTAGTTGGTATTTATAAATGACAAGACGAGCTGGTCGTTGAGCTCGCTTGATGTTAACAGCAACAGCTGTGTACCCATAAATAAAAAAAAATACCCGACACTTTTTATTATATAGACTCCGTTTTTCATGCCGATAGAATTGAAGTTGTATAAACAGTAATTTCACTGGCTATAGATTATTTAGAATTGGAACAAAATGGTGACTGGAAACTTGGCCGAGGAAAAAGAAGGGCGGTGGTAGGTATCTATCCAGGCGAATTCGCGAAAAGGCCTATTTATGCTCTTCCGAAAATTATAAATACACTTTATAATTTTCACAGGCACGGAAATTATTCTATTCTACTTTAGTATCTTAAATAAAAATTATTCAATAACATGGAATTTTGTAACCATGATGTTCACTAATTCCTGGATTAACCCTATCCCCGCAAACACAAAGATAAGACATCATGTGACGATGTTCACAATCAAAAAGTGCATAATATAACTTATTATTTTTACAACGTATATAATCAGATAACATTGGTAATCTTTTAATTAGTAATTGTAAGTATTTGGATAATGAATTAAGCATCTGAGATATGCCACATCTACGAATGTGTAACATTCGTACTTCTGAGGCGAGCCAAGGTCGACCTTTACCTACAGTTAATCGATTACTTATCGTGAATTCATTTACATTTTGATTGCCAAGTGTGAAAGCCGTGAAGATAGTTTGACGTATTTTATCCTCAGAATTTTATCATAAAACAGATCATGTGGGCTGATCTCAAAACATTGTATTTATTGTCTATACCTATTGAAATTGTACAATGGTCTGCGTGTTTTAACAGAGACTAGGTAAAAGAAAATATTACTTGCTGACAAGGAATTGTAAATTGTCATAAGGTTTTTTTTCATTACAATATTAAACAATTAAATGCATGATGATAGTGCGTAACTTACCATGCAAATTTTAAGCATCACGCAACAGCAATAACTAAACGCAAATACATATTGAATTTAGAATTGAAAATGAAAGTAAACAGACGCCAGTTTACTTGTTGTGCGCGTATATATAAAATGTACATTTTGCGGATACCAAATAAACCTGAATGATTAAAAATAATGAATAAATTGCTGTTAGTAGAATGATATTTGAAACGCTCTTCTCTTAGAAAACTGAAGATCAACTCAGTTTAGCGGATAATGTGATCACAACTTCAGCAAATACAAATGTTTAATTATACTTACATGATGTTATCTAGTAATATTATATCAATCGATGATATCAATAGTATAATTATTTCCCAAATATTACTTTGCAGAGTTTACCAAATTTTATCAATAACTGTCTAATTCTATCTTATAAATCATATACTTTTTCTTGGTTTGCGCAAACCCATCTTGTATCAACTCTTCATCTCCCGAAGGCATACCGAAGTACATAATATAAACAAACATATATAAACAAGATTTCCTATACAATGCGACGGTTCAACTCACAGGTGGTCGAAAATAATTTCGCTCGGCACAAACGGCACACATACTCAAAGACAGAAACGAAAGCCCATTATTATATGAAATTCCAGCAATTTTATTCAAGGCACGAGATCTGTAACGGGCAGGTTGAGATGTTTACAAGCGGCTTTGATTTAGCATAACATTACAGAAACGATTTCTAGGCTGTAGTTATGCAGTTCCGTTAAGGCTACTACCCAGTTAACGATTGCTGAGACGGATTCAGTATGTTTACGAGGGAGTGGAGTTAGATACAATCTACAATATAATTAGTATTTACCTAGAATTATATTAACTGCCTGTCGACTGCCTCGGTGGCGTTGTATTACGGTACGGCTGCAGTGGGTAGGTCTCGTGTTCGATCTTCTGGTCAGGCAAAATATTGGGTTTTTCTACTCACTATCAGCTAGGAGTCCAGAATTCGTGCCCGATATGGCAACAGGCTCCTATCACATCATGGGACAGAATATACTGGACGAAAAAATGGGTGCACCAGTTCCGCCTCTGCCTACCTCTTTGGGGATAAAAGGCGTGATCGTGTTTAGAATTAGATCAAGTACGAATTTAGGCCAGCGTAATTTCACGCAATTAATTTTCATCTTTGCAAAAATCGTACTTAATGTAGTAATTACTGCGCACTGGGCATGATACTTAACTTTTTAACTCATGCGGTGTTCTGTATGGTGTTGCTCTTGTTTATGGGCGGTCGTACCGTACTATCGACCAGCGGTATACTCATATTCTCATTCATTGGCATTAAAAAAAGAGAAATCTAACAAACATTAATTATAATTAATTTAAAAATTTCCACACTCGCTTCGAGCCGCTGAGACTAGACCTTCTACCGTCTGAGAACTGACAAAGATCTCAATGAGTAGACATTTATTTAAATCGTCTGAAGCGACGTTAGCTCTGCAGTCAGTCGCTATCGTCCGATGCTTGTCTGAATCTAAACTTTGAATTCCTGTAGTATTTGCTTCGTCATTTTATTCACTTTATTATGTTGTCATAGATAGCGTTCAATTCAGTGCATGATCGATGGTTGCAGCTCCTTGGTGCTGTACCAGGTATTTAGAAAATGAGTATTCTAGAAACCATAAAAAATATAAAAATGTATTTGATACTAAAAGAAAATGTTTTGGAGGATAAATCATATACGGAGGTTTTTTAATTAGTATGCGGTACATTACACCTCTATAAAGATTTTTAGCGTTTATAAAAATAGCAAATCTAAAACGAAGAAATAAATAAGATAATTATTTTCTAAAAATCTAAAACAAAGAAATAAGTACTTATTATATATACTTTGTAAAAACATTAACACTTTTATATGTCTATGACTAACTAGCTACCAGCCCCGCTCGCGTAAATATTATTTCTCTGTATAAAATTCTAAAGAAACATTAAAATATTCTGGCCTGCGGATATTATAATGCATTTGCTGGTCAACATGTTAGTCTTACAAGAGTATAATATAAGGAGCCTAATTCTTTATGACAGTGTAAGCTTGTAACTCGGCCGTGCTACGTTATACATACATACATAACATCACGCATTTTATCCCCGAAGGGGTATGCAGAGGCGCAACTAGGGCACCCACTTTTCGCCAAGTATGTTCCGTCCCATGATGTGATAGGGGGCGAGCCTATCGCCATATCGGGCACAAATTCCAGACTCCGGGCTGATACTGAGCAGAAAAACCCAAATATCACTTTGCCCGACCCGGGATTCGAACCCAGGACCTCAGAGCGTTATTGTACCGGACGTGCAATACAACTACGCCACCGAGACAGTCACGTTATCACCGTGAAATTTGTGTGGAATGATATTCCGTGTGTTATTTTCTATTGTCTTAAACCCAACGCGGTGCGTTACATACTTGTACGAACTGTCAAAATAACTAATGGCATAAGCCCCCTATTATATTTTGTAAGTCCAAGGCAAGATTGCAAGCATACTGGTATTATAAACCCACTTTTTCCTCTCAAATAAAAAATATAAGGAAGTTAACCGTGTCTAATTTTGCATAAAATCGCGCCCGGTACACCGCCTTCAACCCGCCCCTGGACCAAGCAGTTAGCAGTTAAAATGCGCAGGCTGTCTGCAGGGATTTGCATATCAAGTGGCATGTGGCGTGCCATAAGTGGGTCACGTGGACCTGGAACAAGTCCCATTGTAATTACTCCTCCGGCGGCCCAGTTTACACTGCAATAGACATGGCGAGTATTGTGAGATGTTAAACGTATTGCTGTTTTTTGATTCGTCTGTACTTCCGTGTATTTTAAAGTAAATGTCGTTGGACAATCTATTTTGATACTAGTAAAAAGGTATTATAGTATATTGTTTTACAATTAGCTTTCGTTAACGGTTTGCGTTTGCGGAGAAAAATAATCCAATAAATGAAAAAGCACTTCAGGAAAAATTCAATAGTTCTAGACATTACGCTTAAGGCGATACCTCAAGGTCAATAATTAATAATCATGGATATTTCTGCCTTTAAAATTTAATATGACGAAATTTTAAAGGCAGAAATATCCATGATTATTAATTATTTTTACATTTTTCTTTCAACTGCGAGAACTAATCACTAACTAGACGTGAATTTAAATTCTTTACTTGCCAATACTTGTTTAGTTACCCAGATTAAAGGTGAAACAAAATGTATGAAAATGGACCTTGAGGTATCGCCTTAACAAACTAATTTTCTGGTATCAGTGTAAATAAATTGTTAAATTTCTAAAGAAATGTTGCTAATTAGCGCTTCGTTTCCAAAACCGTGGATACTATACGGATTTCCACAGAATCGAGGTCCCGATAGCGATCGGCGTCAAATAACATATTTATGCAATTTATTTGCCGTATAATTGTAAGTAGCGGTTCGTAGATTGGATCGGTATTCTGCAGTCGGGCGAAAATGTGTGCACTGTACAGCTAGCCGGAATGATTTATGTGTACGGCGGATGATAACCGCGCTGTTCACAGGAATGATGGCTATGTGCTGATTGGATTCTGATTTGTTGATGCAGATTATTTTCGTGTATTTGTGTTTACAAAACGATCTGACGAGCAAGAAGCTTATCTGCTGGTGAGCTTCGATTTTGCTATATCTACGCCAGGCGTTACGATTGCAATAAACATCCCTATCTAGTAAATGATGTATGATGGGTATCGTGTAATTGTTTGATGATTTAGGTTTAGGTTTTTTTACTATTATTTATTGGTCAATTCCCTTTATTTTAAAGGTATTTTTTTTACATTTTTACATGTACATTTAAAAAAAAACATGCATATAAAAATATAAAAAAATTAATGATCCTCCGATGGCAAAGGGTTTATTACTTATTTATTATTTAGGTATGTCCGTACTTTCAAATCCCAAGGGCGCTCACCTCTGACTTTTATAAAATTATGTGTGTATTCTTTGTTAATTACCGCTTGATTTAATGGTGAATGAAAACATCGTGAGGAAACCTGTACATCTGAAAAAATCTCTACAGGAATTTTGAGGGTGTGTGAAGTCTACCAACCCGCACTAGGCCAGTGTTGTGGACTCAAGTGTAATGCCTCTCAGTAGTTAGAGGAGGCCCTTGCCCAGCAGTGGGACAGTATATAACACATGGCTGTTATTATTATCATTATAATATATTTATGTATGACCACAATTTGCATTGACATCCTGGTGTGCAACATACTAAGTCGGATGAGCATATCTACGAGCCAGTCGGAACGCAATGGCTCTTGGTTCGATGATCAATATTATTGACTACAATGCATTAATAATCTCAAGTTCCCAGGATAAAAATTATCAGCCCCTTGCTTCCAAAGACAAACATACGACTGTCAATACACGCAAATAGATTATAATCTAATAAAACCAATGTCCGATATACTAAGCAATCGCTATCTATAAATAATAAATATATATTTATAGTCTGACACAGTTCACTCGATTTATAATATAGTAAACCAATGGCAAAGCGTCCATACAATCCGATTCCTATCGGCTTCTCTTTAAGATTTATTTACGTTTGCGTTAGTTTCTGTTCAATTGGCCGCGATATGTTAACTGAGGCAATTTTTTTGGCCTCGGCTTCCCTTTAGAAAAAATGCACCCTTCGCCACTGGTAGAAACACGAATTTTAATTAAAGTGTAGAGAACGACCAACTTATTTTCCAAATAATTCCTTTTGTTGGTAACTTTGCTCTTGTTACTGACAGTCGCAAAGCAGGTATACTATACATTATTGCGGTATTGTGCCAGGGAATCGCATGCAAGTTACAAAGATATTTACAGATAGGTTTCTTAAAAAAACGCATACATCAGGCCGTTTCCATGAAGGAGTAGGCAGAGAGGTAACCAGGGCCACCGCTTTACGCCATGTGTGTTCTGTCCTATGATGTCACAGACGAGCCTATCGCCATATCTGCACAAATACTAGACTCCGGGCTGATACTGAATAAAAAACTAATACTGCCCGACTCGGGTTTCGAACTTACAACTTCAGAGCGGTGGACGTTCTGCACACGCAATATATCTACACCACCGAGCAGATAAATATCAAGTTTATCAAAATTGAAGAATAAAGCGGGCAGACACAATGTTATAAATCTACACGTTGTAAATCATGTTTATGAGCCTTTCTTTAAATTAAAACGTAATTGATATCGCTATTGGTACAATTGTTGCGTAGATTGTAAATTATGGGGGACTTGGCTTAAATAAAAAATCTGTCAGATATTTTATCGGAATTGCCTTTTCATTGTTTTGTTTTTCTGTCTAGTCTACAGTTTAATAGATGCTTTTTTCTCCTTCCTTTCTTCATAGTGATTGATTCCAAATGATTTCCATCAGTTTTCGTTAAACAGCTCGAGATCACTATGATATGTTTACAAAGTTTTTTCGCTTACTGTCTAGTTAGACAACCATGGCGGGTCAATTTGGTTTTGTAGTTCCAAGGAAATTGAAAATCTCTTGTTTTTATGTTCTGAACATAAAAACCAAAGGTTTTCAATTTCATAGACGGCTAAATAGATGCGATTGTAATTTATCATTGAAAATAATAGAGACATATATTAAAATTTGTGATAATCGCTGTTTTTTACTATTTTAGTTTATCCAATTTATGTCCACATCTGAGAGAGATAAAGAAAACTTATGATATTCAATTGATACGATGACATTGTAGGTCGCAAGAGTTTAAAAACAGTATTTTTTCAACGCATTTGATACATTATCTCGCGTTATCTGTATGTGCCATCTCTTATCGTCTTTTACTTAGTTTAAACCGGTGTTTATGCAAGGCAGAAGTGAATTCGTATTTATTAATAATTAAAAATGTTGCAGTGCGAAGTGGATTCTTTGAAGGTATGAAAAATTTTATTTTACGTTTGATGTTTTATTTTTTTTTACATTTGCACCTTGATGTGGTGGTAGATATACACTTGGTTAACTGACAGCTGAACTTTTTCTATTTCATAAATCGACTAGACGTGATTCTATTTGCATTTTTAGCATAAAATCAGATCTTATATTTTTCAAAACTATAGAGATCCAAATATTTGCGTAATCTCCAAATCTTACAACACTATCTAGAATACAAACGCGGTTACAAAACCAACAGAGCAATTTAGAATTTTGAAAAGAATATTAGGTACATTGCAGACATAACGTAACGGCTTCTATCGCTTACGAGCGCATCTTTGAACACAATGCGGTTAAGTCCAGCGAGTCTTTGTCTTTATAAAACTCAGCTGGCCATTATATCTGAAAATGTAAGATTAACGAAGATTGATGATTTATTATCTTGTTACATTTTTGCACGACTTCAGCGCCATCTTGTACACCACGTTGCCTATTTGTTATTTGGGTTTAACCCTTCGTAAATAATATCTGCACTGATTTGAGATGATGGATGATGGCTTTTGTTTATAGTAATATCAGTTATTGACTTCGTGACACTCTTTTGTTCGATTTCATATTGTAGTAGTGAAATCATTTATTAGTTTTTGTATTTGTTTTAGAATACATCCAAATACTATATACTAGTTATATATAATTTAATGATATCAGCCCTGTATTATATACTGTCCTGTTGGGCACGGTCTTCCCCTTCGCCTTTTAATTGAATTTAAATAAATATATTTTCATTATGTTCTTTCTCATTGACTCCAATTATTTGGAGAAAGGAAGAATATAAAAAGACAAAGTTTATCTAAAAGACTTCTATTGTAAAGCAGATTAAGTCTTGTTTCTTTCCTTCTGGGATAAGGCTTTTGTCTGTAAGCCAAAGTGGCTTAGGTTGTGAGGCATTTCTATCTATATGTCGAAGGGAATAATGTTTGTAGAGTTCCGTACCTCAAAAGGGACCCTTATACGATTACATTGTTGAACGTAGATCTGTCTCTCAATACTCTTTTTCTCAGGAACACGTAGAAATATCAAGTTGAAATTTATATCAAATACTCGGCTCTGCTGTTTTTCAGACATGAAAAAAAAAAACAACTCGACCAAAAAATATTACCGTTTATGACGCATATTTTGCGTTTTCACATGGGAATCAAGACCTAAAGGGCATTGTCCGTAAATCTAGAATCATAAAATTTGGTAAGAAGCAATGTCATATAGCGGTTATAAAGGAAAATCTGAAAACCGTAAATATGTATTTTAAAATAAATAAAAAAGCTAGTTTGCATGGAACTCACGTTGTGCGAGTTTACCTCGCACTTGTTAGTTTTTTCTTTATGCTCTTAGCAAATACGAGGCTCCGAGCAGTTAGCTCATTCGTCATCCAAGCCCGCCACTGCACCAGTTATTTATAAATACAATGTAACAAATTTCTAACTGCCTCCGAGTGTTACACTTTGTACTAAAACAGACTTGAAAGTACCTTATTGTTCCTTTAAAGGATAGAGACGTTTGCATTGTTCAGTCCACACGACGTTAGTGGAGACAGCTAGTGGAAAGGATAGTTGTCAAGTGGGTAAGCAAGTAGGACAGTGATTTATTTATACTAATATTAAAGGTGTTTGTATGTTGGGTTGTTCGGGAAATTTTTGAAACTAGTATGGTTTAAAAGTCTTTTTCGGAAAAGGAATCTGCATAATTCGATGGGGTAGACATTGATGCCCAAATAAAGTTAAACTAACTGAGTAGGTGTTACGGAAAAAGCCGTCCATTGATAATAATTGTAAACGTGATACATAATTATGATCCCATTAAATAAACATTAGCGCAATAAATACTGTATTATAAATTGTAAACAACAATCATTTTATTCAATCTAGATTAATTTATTCAATCTGATAGGATGCATATGAATGTTTTATAGTCACCGATAATGGACTTTTCCTTATAGGATGAGAACTCACCTACTTGTTGACATTTTTATTGCCAACAAAATAGCAGTTAAATTAGTGTAAATAGAAAAGAGTGATGCCTTGGTTTGGACCATAAAAAATATTGTGTCAAATAACTATATTTTTATAAGAATAAGTCATATTCTCGTGTTCCATGTTCTACAAATTTAAATTCAAAATGTTGGAATCACCGCTTCTAAACACAATATAAGAGAAACGACTAAAAATGCAGAAAGAGCATATATCACCGACACGAGTCACATACGAAGTACACAAAATACTTTGGAAAAACACATATTGCGTAGGAAAAATTTGTAAAGCAATGCATTGTGGTGAGATTTATACACTGACCCCACCTAGACAATTTACTTTCAAGAAGCTGTCTAGTAGCAAGTGTCAACGTGCTAATAAAATTACTGTCCACGTGCGAAATGGTCGTCTCGGAAAAGTATACCAATTACATCAGTGTTACGTTAGAAAGTCGCTTGGTGAACATAAAAATTTCGCCAACACTACTGGACTGGTTGACAACACGTTTCTATTGTTTATGGAATGAAGATAAGTTTTTTGACGACCTCTTAGCAATCTAGGACATTTCCTGCTCGTTATGTCATGTGAAATGCTAGAATGATGTCTTATGAACATGATTTGCAGCATTTTAATGTTTGTGGCTTGTGTTTAGTCGCGCATTTATGAGTGTTTTTTTTATTGACTATGAGTTAATATTTCAAGCTTTCTACGCGGGCCTTATTCTCTATGCTATATGTTATTTTAATAGCGCACAAAAAGCACGTGACCTAACGCGTTGCGTTTAAGACAATAGTAATATGGGCATAAAAAATATTATTCTACGCTAATTTTACAAAAATAACGTAACATGGCCGCGTTACCAGTTTACACTATCAGGATGCGGCCCTAGATGGCAGCAACTGTTTGTATGCAGACTAGTGTTTCTTACTGCTTCTCGGGGACAAGTTCATAGACTTATGGAGCTTATATTTATGTTATTACTATTTTGATATACTCACCTGTTTTTTCATTAACGTATTTGACTTGATCGTTCGATCCCTATACATACTGCATATATTTACTCGCTGTCAATGAAACTCCATATTCGCCTAAGTTCCTCCATAATTTTGTAGGTATTTCTAGTACCTAACCATACAAGCCTGTTGTTTACCTACATCTGATTACTCATAGCTCCACCATTTGCATGTTGTTATGGTGAAGTCCAAGGTCTTGTGACACGACAAGGACTCCACGTGCAGGTACGTCTGTTTGTGCATTCCACGCTGGCCTGCCCCGGTAACTCATGTTTACTACGCATATTCCATCATGTTTATTAATGTGTTGATTTATTTTAAGATTCTCGAGATATAAGCTTTGTTCGCTGCTCTGTTATACACTCAGGAGTGAAATATTACTGTACTATAAAAAGTCGTCTGATGTCAATTCCAGTGTCTGTGAAGCGTGGCTATGTTACTTTATCCATATTTCTTAATTTTATTGCGTCCATTCGTTTTGAGTTCTTAAGTCTTAAATACACATAATAATAAACCAATTCTAGTCGGGACGATGAACTAAACATTTTATGGCTGACGGAACACTTGTGTCATTCACAGGATGATTGCGTCCCTAAATAGAAATGAATGTATAGGTATTATTTATACATAATAATATAATTATTATTCATAGATAGGTTAGGGAGTTGGATATCAGTTTTGTACATCAAAGAGTAAAGGATTTTAAAGTGACAATCCTATTAGCCCTAAACAGTCAAAGGTTATGCTGGCGCCTGATACTATATTTTGGGTATTTGTACACATATGCGCATTTTGGGCGAAGCAATATCGACTTTGTGTTTTTATGTACATAGTTAATGTTGGCTTGTTAAATAACGCATATATTTCCTTACATACGTTACGTGTGGTGCCATCATTAGGCAGAGGCTGTTGGTAAATTGCTGGTTCATTGGAGTCTGAACGAATGAAGTCGAAGATAATAAATCCCACTTTATTCAAATCCCAATTATTTAAGCACAATGTTATTTATCGTAGGACATATATACATGAGTAAATTCTGATTTATTCTGTCTACACCAAAGAAGTCACATAGCTATGTACCCGCTTGCTGATCACGTCAAAGTGAACAAATAAAATTAAATGACAGATATTAGGAAGCAAGCTGTATGCGACTCTATCGAATCGGTAGGATGATGTCACTACGCCTATCTCAAATGTCGACGTTACGTAACTATGGGCGGCTCCTACAGGTTTACGACGTGTAAATCCTGAGATACGTCTTTGTTTTGTAATCTCGTGTAGATCGAGCTTGGGTTGTGCAATCGACGAGGACAAGCGAACGCCCTGAAGAAAGCTTTATGTTGAAACGAGAGGTTCGTTCGATGCGAATATTGAGATAAATTTGCAACATTAGCAAATATTTGTTTTGATTCTAGATATTTTGGAAGGGAAAGTCTCTCGTAGTGTCTGATGACTACTATACAAGACAATCGTTTTAGATGTGACGTGGATACTGATTTCCTCTTCAAATTACTTGGTTTTATTTCTGTCTCTTCAGTTTTGCTCGAAGCTTCGTCCGTCTGGAAGACTGTTTTTGGGATAAAAGTCCCGCTATATATTTTCCGTGATAAGAGGTAGCCGATGTCCTTTCTAGGATTTCAAACTATCTGCATATCATATTTCCTCGAAATTTGTTCGGTGGTTTTTGAGTTTAGCGCATCAAGACTGACGCGGCGGGTGACTTTGTTTTATAATACCTTATGTAAGGATGTTTCACAAGGAAGTTGAATTCTGACTAATTATAATAAAAGCTGTGATAAATGGCTATATGAATAGCTATAATTCAATTGCGTAATGTCTAATATATTTACCATTCCTAATGACTTTACTTACAATAACTCAGATAGAGACCAGGTGTTAAAACTCGCCATAGTGGCCCACGTAAGTGTTGCGTTCCGGGATCAGCCTGTGTATATTTAGTTCCAACAGGCCGACATCATTGTGTTGACTGTCAAGGAGTAATCACCTCTCGTCAATTGACATTCTATTGCACCCCACTCCATCTACCATCAGGTGAGGTGGGATCACTTTGTTGTGCCCGCATAAAAAAAAAACTTACTTGTAATCATTAAGTGGCATTTTGGCGCATATTTTCGCAATTGCCTACTTATGCCTACTACAAATGCCTAAGTACTACAAATCTTAAACCTTTCCCTTTTGTAAACCATAGTCATCTAATTAAATAATTTGCGGAATAATGCGGGTAACAACGGCAGTGGTCATCACTTCGTCAGGGAACCCTCCTGCTTGTGTTAATAAGTTATGTAAAAAAATATTGTTTCTTTACCTTTTATAAGCTTACAAAATCTCTTTTTTTTTGCTATAAAATGAAGAATTCTTGAATTACACAAAACGCGCATTAAGAAAGCTCTAATATAATAAAAAATATCTTATTTTTCACTTTAAACGTCCCTCCTTAAAAGTTGACATTTTCAAGTTAGCATAGTGTTAATTGTGGCTGTCAATTTTCAAATTAGATTTTATTAATTTCATTTTCAACTGTATTATTGTAGTGTATGCTACGGGGCAATTAAAATATTACGTATTTGATAGCGTAAAGTGCTCTTAAGCTTTATTTATAAACCAATAACTAGCCGTGACAACCTACAATGAGATTTACATTGTCTAAACTGTTCCTTATATTTTTTTGTATACCATTTTTGTCATAATAAATAAATAAGCATTTAAAATATTATATTAACTGACAGGTTACAAATGTATTCATGTTTGTTAGAAAGTTGTTTGATAATGTTGCGATTACCATACAATTCATAATCGATTGTATAATGTGTTAATTAGTGATGTAATACCATTCATTCAACATCGTATCAATGGAATAACCGTAAAGGAACGGTCTTCAAGGCATCAGAAATCGTAATCGTAATTCCACAATGCCGTGCTCCAATTATAACCAGAATGATAAACTGTTTGTGAAATGTAAAGTTTTTCAGTCATTCCAGTGTGTACGAGTTTTAGATGTTTTTACTCATTCTTAATTACTTATGATTGATTGCGCATTCCCCTCACTGTTTATTAGAGAACGTAAAATAACGATTCTATCGGTATTTGTGTATCTGTTAATTAGAAACTGGAATATGGTAAATATATGGGGCATGTCGCTGTTGCGTGTTAGATCTGGTTTTTAGGATCTTCGGAATGAGAACAGTGATGATCTAGTGGGTCTATCGTGAGTCTAGATATGTATCTGTTTTGTTTATTGCCGCTGCCGAGCGATCAGTTTTATTATGGTTTTTATATTCAATAAATTAGGTGTTAGACGTCTTTTCTTTACTTAATATTTAAATCTCTTTCTGATGATCATTTCTATCTCCAAATAATATTGATTTGATCAGCACCGTGATTTTTTCGAAGGTGGGCAAAATCTGGAAAATACCACCCCGGCACACTTATATTTTTACCTTTGTCATCATCATTTCGCGTCCCACGGAAAATTATTGTTATATTTAACGTACTGGTGGTCATTTCAGTAGTCAAAGGTCATTTCGCCATCCGAGGCATGGGCTCCGGCTTGCCCCCCCTTAGATCCAGAGCTGGAGTGGACTGTTACCAAAAAGATCAAGACTACAAAAATATGAGCAAAGTCTAGGATCTTTGCTAAAGGATTATCTTTGTGCAGTGCGTATTGACCATTGCTTTTAAAAGTCTTTGCTAAAAGATTAACTTTACGCATGTAGATATTTTCTTTCAAAAGAGTTAACCTTAACGTTTGTAACAAAGCGATCCTCTTAGCAGTGCAAGTGACGACGCATGGTGTTAAATTGTTATGCAAATATTCGTGAGCTTGAATAGGTATATAGCGTACTCTTGACTGTCGGAGTACTCTCAGCGAATGCTAATCTACAGCTCTGTATTAACTATATTGTCTATGGAAATACCGATGAGTGGAATATTCTAGAAATTATTATATGAGAAACCTTTTATAGAATAGACGTTTCTAGAATTTGAAAGATTTCAATAATTTTAGGTAGGTACATAGGTATTTGATTTTATTTGAAAAGAACGCAGGAACACTTATTTCTCGAATTTGCTTGTTACCTTTCCGTTCTTTTAAGTATAAAATTCTTTTCTAAAATTTTCAAAGCACCAATAGTTTTATAAAAATATAACAATAAAAGTATATAAATCACATTTTTATGTATTTCATGCACCAAGATTGACAATAAAAGATTTTCTTCCTTTCTTAATTATTGTTGCGTTTATTGCAAGTTTCTTATTTACTACAGTATAACTTATATTGACTTTATATTAAAACTACATTACGTACATCACCAGCGGAGTGCCGAGCGATGTTTAGTCATGTAACGCGACGTGTTTATTAACAATGTTGCATTCAGTGCATTGCAAACATACGCTTGTTCGTTTGTATTTGCTGTATTTTCAAACACGCTGAGTTATTCGGAATACAATGTGGTGCTTAATCATTCATCATGCGTGAAAATTCATGTAGTGTTAGTATTTATTGTGGCAGGAGGTAACAGGTTTTACCTGATAAGTGGTTGTCGTGAGCATGATTTCAATTTGCAGCATTCGGATTTGGTAGATGTAATTGCAACCCTAATGCAAGCAGAATTAAGGTTAGAAAGGGAGTACGTTAGGTATTTGATGGTCTACATACGGAGACACAAGAGTAAAGTTTACTCCGTGCTGCTTTATGAGACATAGTATTGTACTTCGGTTCAAAAAGCCACTAGTTTAGTCAAAACCATCTTAGTGCGACTCTTCTTTATCATAAACATATTTATTTATTTTAAATATCTTATAATAAACTTTATTTCATTTTACTTAATCTGCTGGTATGTACTTTGATATTTTGACAATTATTATAAGTTTAACCTTAAGAAAACAAGGTGGTTTTCTTGACCTATCATTCAAGAGAAAAATGGCTAGTAAAAACAAAATTAAAACGACAAACAAGACATCTTCCCGCCCACGGCTGTATGTTCGGTATTTAATATGTGCATATTTAATGCAAATGAGTCGCGCACGCGTTTGTCATTACAGACCACGATGTGGCAGAATGTTTGACTGCCAGTGCCTTAGAGTTGCTATGGTATAAATCTCATTTTCCGGCAATTATTGCTCATGATATTAGAGCGTCAAAATGAAAGAAGATAAATGTAGGCCATATATGTGTGTTTTTGAGCCATAAAGTTTTTTTTTTACATTTAACCATAGCAGTCGCTCTATTAATAGTCAGTCTTGTT
This sequence comes from Manduca sexta, assembly GCF_014839805.1. NCBI lineage: Eukaryota > Metazoa > Arthropoda > Insecta > Lepidoptera > Sphingidae > Manduca > Manduca sexta. Next base: position 2,272,245 of record NC_051139.1, read on the forward strand.
CGAAAATTACCGCTTTTTAAGGGATTTCCAAGATCATAATTATGTTTTTGGTATTACGGATATCTCACTTCCAAATATTTTAAATGCGAAAGTTTGTGAAAAAGTTTGGATGTTTAGTTGTCCAGATATTTGTTATAAGTAAACACATAAACAGGCGAAAGCATTTCGATGAAATTTAACACACAAGAAGACCGTATCCTGGATTAACACATAGGCTATTTTTTATTCCGGTAATTTGTCCCTATGGAAAGTTATGTTTTTTTTTAAATAGATTTTGAAAGAGATGACTCAGTTGTCTAACAGATGGCGCTATGAATAGTGCTTTAAAGACTTTTGTATCCGGAAAGGCTTTTCACGCAGGCGAAGCCACGAGCAACACCTAGTAACTAATATTTTCCTCCATATGTTTGTATCTAACTAGATTCAATAAATTGTCAGTAGAGTGAAAAATCTACGTAATTTCAACACTAACTTTCGGCATCAATATATCCTAAAGTTTCCAAAAAAATCTCGGAAATCTGGAATGCTGGCGCGCTATCTCATAGCGGCACTCAGCATTGACCGAGATTTCCTTGATTATTGACCTTAGTGTTTTGGCAGTAATGTGTGGTGTTGAAAAATTGGAGTACGTGTGATGCGTGTTATGGCGCGCTATTATTTATCTAAGATGTTAAGGTCATGGGCTCAAGAATTTAAACGCGCAAACAAATGTTATTGACAAAATTTGACGTTTCCAACTACTGAGCATATTATTATGTAATTATGACGTCATTTCGCACTCATGTTCGCGTAAAAATACGTATTTCCCATAATTATTTGCCCAATGTGAATTTGTAGTAAAAATAATGAAATACTATACGTGAAATGAAAAATACGGATAAATTCAGAGAATGTTTTTTTATCATTGACCACTTGTTTTACACGAGTTGACATAAGACATTTATGTTTTTAATTTTTAAATTATATTCGAACAAGAGGTTCTACAACAGAATTGTAGCAAATATTATTCATCTTTTTTATCATTTCGACATGCAGACGTTATCTTAACTATTATTGATGGCGGGATGACGAAACTCACATTATCATAGCAGATTGTTAACTCGTATTTCGACATTTTTGCACAGGAAATACACATATTCTCAGATCACACGTCAGAAATCATTTAATTATGTAACCGACTGCTGTGAGATGTTTGAAGTTACGTAAAACGGAACGTTTTTTCAGGAAGTTGTAAATAACTTCACATGTGCAATAATTAATATAAAAAATCCACCGCTTCTTACTTAGAGATTGTAATTAATTTGCAGTATTTTCTTAATTTATTATGCAATTGCAATTAGAAACAATGTTTTAGAAATCTAAATTACTCGTACAGTAAATTATTAAGCTTGATATGTTATAGAAAGTTTAAATTAATAACTTCATATTATTTCGGTTACGACATACGTCGTACATAATATGTGTACATATAAGACACATAGTACATCAGCCTTGTTAAAAAAATGTAAAGAAATATCGACCTTATCACTTCTGTTTATTGCGTCTGTTATAATTTTGCCACATACTACGATACCTCCGTTCTACAACGCCCGGTGTAAAACAATTAGTAGTCAACAACCATTTAAAAACCTATTAATGTCAACATAGATTATAGTCATTAATAATATTTTTAAACGAAAATATAAAAAATTCATTGATTTTATTATCGCATTTTCACTTTTATACAAATGTATACCGATGGACTTAATGCCAACAACATTCTCTCCTAGTCAATTTTAGGGTACAGGGAATTACGTAAGATGAGTAGGTCCATCAAGGTAACTTGACATTTGAAGATACAAATAAACGTTATACATATATAAAATAAGGTCATTAATGATAAATACCTACGTATATTCAATATAAACATAAAACAAGTAATTTTATAAATGTCTAAAGACATTAAATACAAATTATTATTACATGTATACGTGAATAATAATGACGCCTCTGCTTTTTAACAGTAGCTCTCGTACTTTTGAAAGCAAACAAAGAAGTGGCCCATCTTATTTGGAGGGGGAGTGAATTTTGTATAATACATTGTATAGCGAAAGAAGAGTTACCAAAGTCACATCTGTAAGGGGAGCTGTAAAAAGTATTATTTTATTGTAGGTTCGTATTTTTATAATTTATGGTAAGTCTTTAAACTATACTTCGTTCATCGTTATTATTATCACATGATTAGTCGATATTTTAACGCCGGTATCACTAGCTGTTTCAACAGCTTTAGCCGTTGTCGTCGGTAGTTGGTGATAGGGACAGCCACTCGGAACACAGCATCTGGAAAAGAAGAGGAATGCGAAGTATGCCAAAATGAAGAAACTATATTAATTTTGATTATTGCTTCAAAATCCTTCTGAGCGTTTTAACATTATAGTGTTTCCAAGCATAAACGATTACTTAGCTCGAATTACAAAATAAGCAATTGAAGTAAAACTTGCTGACGTCTGAATATACTAGCACAATATATTACGTAACTAAAACCTACATCCATACGAAAACTTCCTAATTCGTGAACCGAATGCAAAGAACCAACAAACAGTTCTCTTTGTTACATTTGAAAACCTAATTTTGGCTGGCGTCGCGTAATGAATGCGAAATAGTAGTCCCAATAATATTGTGTAGAATTGCGCCCGACGCTTTTGTATCGCGCTGTGAATTTTTACTATTGATTATGTCGCATTTCGGTTTATTAGTTTCAATATGCTGTTTGTTAATGAGATAACAGAGGGAAATAACTGGATGCAGAGAGAAATCTAGCGTAGTGGCGTGTAGCAGAAGAGTTATTGTACGCAATCAACATTGGACGAGTGCAGGATTTTAAAATACCCAGTATTCGGGATTATTACCTTTCTACCTTAAGACGGAACCTGTAGCAAAACAACCGTATTTATAAAAGCCAAAAATTCGTAGTTTATATTATTAAAAAAAAAAAACATAGATAATAAATAAAATAGTATGATAATGTTACTCGTATTGTGTGAATGTTGTATATATCTTTAATGAGCATGTGCATCAGTATGTTTTATTCTGTATAACGGTGTTATTAGTAATTTATTAATGCATATGCTGCTGGTGGGCCATTAAATAAATAAATATATTGATACAACATGGTATCTTCTCTTTGCTTGTTTCAAATTTTTATAATGTCCATAAATTCTTCTCAATGAAAAACCCCTTAAAATTGTTGATTCCGTAAGTACATCTTCTCCTAAATTACATATCATTTTAATTTGGAACCAATATTATTAGATAGATAATGTAATAAGGGCCATTTGGGTAGATTAACATTTTCAAATAGATTCAAAATAAATTTTTAAACGAAGTGATACGGAAATCATGGTATATATCCGCCTGTAACTCATGCGCCGTCAAAGTATGAAATGAATGCTTTAGTCCAAAGGTAAAGGAAACAAACAATATTATACTTTATACTATTAAGTAATTATTTAGGCTAATAGTTTAACTTATGAGGTTTAATACCAATAGAAACAAGGAGGTATAATTCTACGCATACTCTTAATATACTACAATTCATCATAGTAATTCCCATTCATTTTGTATTTGCGTATTCAAGACGTCAGCTGGTAATGAGCAAGGCACTAATAAGCGAGACGAATTCAACAATACATCAAAGGCGCAAGACATTTGAAACAAAGTAAATTGTCGACGGCCTATTTGTCCGCAGCCTTCGAGATTACAGTAATTTTGTGGCTGAATCCGCGGAACACAACTGTCCATTACTGGCGCTAGTCTATCAATTAGAGTTCGTATCTCCGACACGGCTGCGTGCTTGAGAAATAGAAATATCGTCGGCATGACAAGAATGTGCGACATTATATTTTTTTTCCTTAATCAATCTTGCAGTCTGGAAGTTGGGCAATGGATTTCTTTGCTTTTCTTTTTAATCGTTAGTATGTGATAGCGTCTCTTAATACTGGCTATAGGGCGACTAACAACTACTTCTACAGCTTCTGCCTATGCTTTGAATAAACGGCCGTGAGATAAAGAAGAAATACGGTATTCTATCTGAAGGAATCAAGATGTACATTCCACTGAAAACATGCACTATTTACTGTTCGTTTAACACATCTTCACACGATATTGTATGCCGTTATAACATTAAGCAGTACTCTGTGGCCAAATGTTAACCGACGTGCAATTAGGCGACAAACTGAGCTAAATTAAACTAACATAGCGCGTTGAATTGTTTCAGCAAACACTATTACATGATACAGTTATGTGTAGGGTTGTCGGTGTTACATTTTGTTAGATCATGAGGTGAGGTAGTACTCGGATTTAAATTGTTTTTGTCTCCAGTTAGTGTACTGAAGCAATCGCTCATAAAATGTATTAGGTATTTATGTGTTCTCAAAGTGACTGTCTCGGTGGCGTATTGAGTGCGCAGTACGACATTTGCTCTGAGGTCCCGGGAACGAATCCTGGGTCGGGCAAAATGATATTGTCGACTTCTGGTCTGAGGGCCTGGTATCATGTCTTGGGTCAGGCAAAGTGATATTGTTTTTTGCTCTATATTAGTCTCGAGTCTGGAATTTGCGCCCTATCACATCATGGGACGAAATACAAAAGAGGAAAAGTGTATCCCTGGTTGCACAAATGTGTGATATGTATTTGTACCCAAAAGTATTACAACCTGTTAAAATATAGGAAATATTCTTGAATAAGACTTCGTGCGTTCCAATACTTTCAAACAATATGCACGAAATTTTTATTTAAACTTTTTCACATACATTTCGATAATAATGTTAAAATATGATACCATAATTAATAACGCCTAATGCTTCATTACCGTATCAAAAACAGTTAATTGGACGTATAGTGCGTGCCGGCCCTATATCGGGAAAGTCGCCAGTCGTCAGTCGCGGTCGCTCAGCGCTGCACCACGCATTCATAACAACTTCCTTGGATATGCTCACAATTACATGCTTGCGATGTTCAAATGTGTATTACACAACCGGCCCCAGTTAATAGACGTTTGGACTCCATTGCGCAGTGCGAATACACGTTCGCATTGCGCATGCGGTCGCGGAAAGTTCGCGAATCAACCGTGAAATTGCCCATAATCTCAAATACTAATGTGTGTATGTCTTTAGGTCACGTGACGTAATAGTTTAGTAGACTGACATACATATTATATGAGAATTTTGCTTATGTTTAGGCGTAATGTTGGCAACATGCGATTGTTTGTGTCGAAGTCATTTACGCATATTGAATAGGGAGTTACTTCGTCTAGTTGCTTAAAACCTGAGGTTTTTCGTGCCACAGAGAATTAATTCTCTTAAAACCTCATCATTAAGAACTAACCCGGGTGAGAAGTCATATCTCATTACCCAGTAGGAAGTGTCATAGGGGTGACATTAGCTTGAGTCCTAGTTATCAGGACCTCCATAGCTGTTAGTGCAGAAAATACATCGTAAAGTTAGACAGAGATAGCGTAATAAAAACGTATTTATGGGAGAAATGACCCACAGACAGCAGGATTTGGACAATAATGAGTTGCATTGAAGCTTGTTTACTCCTAATGTACTCGTAGTAAGGAAGTTAACTGTGTATTGCCAGTCCGCGGCAGTTAAATAAACGCTATCAACTCCTGCGAACATTGACGTCGCCACCGCTGGGCTGTAACGGCCAACGCAAACTTATGATTAAAAGTCAGTTGGTATATTCGTCGATTTTCAAAATCATGACCCTATTTTATGTCGTAGGTTGTTGAAGTTTATAAGTTAGTTACTTTCGTTCTGCACATATTTCACATTTATTTTCAGATTTTCATATAATACGAATCCAATTCGGTGTTTTAATTTAGAATAAAACTATATCAAACCTCGATAAATTATAAAAACAATTAGGCATTTTGTAATTTAAATAGGTACTTAAGTAATAACGAAATCATATTCAAGCTACGGTGATGATGTTTACGTGCAGGCATGTTGCTATTTTGATATGTAAATGCCCCACTAATGCGTAGTTAAAATATAGCAATTCCAAATAAATTTAAATATTTTTTACCAGGTTTTAATGCGGCATTCATGGTCACAACTCCAATATGACAAAACAGTTTAGTCAACTATAAATTGTTCGTGCGCGGAGGTCCTAAAGCGGAGTGTGACAAATCTAGGTTTATTATAATTTTACTGTTACAGGAGGCTATCGTCCAGCCTTTATGATGTTATGTGCTATTAACTTAATGTACTCTGCTGCCGCTGGAGATTGTATGCTAACTGTGCAGAGAATAGCACATTACTAAATCTACATCGATGTACAGACTTTATGTAAATATTATGGGAAATGTGTTGTATCTGATTTGGTTGAACTCGCCATATTTCTGATTCTTGATACACCAATATTTGGGAGCTTGGATGTTTAGTTTCGATGTGAAGAATAAGGTAATTAAAATTTTAGTTGAAGAAGGATACCTATACGATAATCTTTATTGTTTTACGTTATCATGTGACTATGTCTGTGATATAGGATAGTACTTATAAGTTACTAGGTGTTGAACGCGGCGTCGCACGCGTGAAATTTTTTTGCCGCTCAAACCATGTACGACGTCAGCATCTATTTAAAAATTAGAATAAAAAAGCACTACTTTCCGTAGGACCAAATTACTGGAATAAAAGTAGCATATATGTAAAGAAAGGTATTCCATAAAACTGCCGATGTGTCATCGTGTGTGATGTATAACATAAGTATTATTGCTTATTTGTCATTGTTACATTTCCATCAGTCAGTCTAGTTACCTCGCACGAGGATTTGTCCTTTGTTGTTTTGACAAGCGTTTGTATTTTTAAATGTCATCCATTATTTAACACTACTTTAGAATGCAATAAAAATACTGACTTTAAAAAGTTTTTCCTTATATGCCATTAAAATACAACAATAACTCGTAAAAACACGACGTCCTTCATAAAAATACCTATGAATTAAAGGAATACTCGCGAGGAATTCATAACAGAATTCTTGGCTCGGTAATAATAGACCGCTGGCCAGCTTGTGCCCACCTGCCTTGTGTCCATAATTGGTCCCAACATTGTGTAACTGTTTTTTTCCTTTATAGTAAATAGCTAGAATACACCTGATACAGGTGCTTTACACTAACTGTAATTAATAGTAAATTATTTATCCCCTTTTGAAAAAGTGGCATTGTGGTTTGAATTGGACAAGGAGGTCCTTCAAAGGGTTCCAGTGTTAAGTTGAACGTTTTAGTGGATTTTTCTACCTTCTTTATTTAGGACTGTAGATCCAATGTTGATGTCAGGCGAATGTTGGTAGTAAAAAATTTGCAAATGACTGAAATCTGTTCATGCATACTTATAAGAAATATATATATATATATATATTGCTTTGAAGTATTACAGTATAATAATGACATGACAGTGGCTTACCATGTAGCTGTGGAGAACATAACACAGAAAGGCAAGACATAATCTCTTCCTAAGCTCTAACATTATCTAGAACGTTCATAATTGGCATGTAGAAAGTGAACCGATTTAAAAATGAAAATTGTTGGCAGCACACGGGCGTATCACTTGTAACATGTGGCTGCGGCGATCACAATGTAATTATGTCCAGACTCGCCGGCAAATCACTCCGCTGTGTACGCATGCCGCCGCTGGCACGTTCCGTTTGTATCCGACGGGCTTAGTCATTATTTTTTCTGTAACGACAAGGCAAGCAAGCTCTACAGGCTTTTACGACGATATTTCGGAAAGCGTAATTGTGTTGACTAGTGAGGAATAATCATTCTTTATCCATCGATACTCTATCTAGACCGTGCATGACTTACTATCAGGTGTTGTGGACTGTGGAGTCATTTTTCAGTGTCAGGAAATAAAAAGCTGGAAAGCGGCATGACTATCTTTAAAGACTACAAACGTCATCAGGAATTTCAATTTGAATGCACTTCGTGACACTGCATTGCGTCCATCACCCTGAAACTTGAGATGTTAAGGTGCAAACTGCACATGATGCCTAATTGTCAATGTACTGGTTACAAATGCGATATTGTCCTTCACACAGGAACAGAATATTCCATAATGCTGCTTGACAACGGAAATAGAAATTGTAATAGGGTTCGATACCTCAAAAAACTTTGGACTGTGTTTACGAGTTCGAGGTCATTTTTGCGGTACAGGAGTAACTTACGTCTTTACTAAGGACATGATGTACACAATTCTAAAAGGGTCAAGTTTGGGTTGATGAATGTAAATATAGAGATTACGATTTGAAGGAGAGTATTTAGGTCTCCAGAAATTTTGACACGTATTTCTAAATGTATGAGTTTCCGCCGTAATAATTTTAGTTACCAAGAAAAAAACTATTATTCACTTGTCATAAATCAGGTGAGACCAAACAGCACCAAATGGAACACATCACAAGACAAACGCGTGCGCAACAAGAGCGCGCTTTCACGACACTTTCACGATTTTAGCATTCGGCGCGGGCGCGGCCGCGGCCAGAACCGGCGAATCTATTGACAAAACGTAATTATTGCCAATTACGGCCCGCTTCCTGCCACACACGTGATCCACATTACGTTTATGTAACAGGGCTTTCGCGGTGAGTGCTACATGGAATTCTGATGGTTTATTTATTGCGCTTAATTTTAATGGTATTATTATGTTACTTAATAGTTGGCATCTGAAAATCGTAGAAAAATAACCGAGCAAAGAAAGTGTGTGTACTTATGTATGTACGTAAGGAGTTATACTTCTATGGCGTAGCAAGATAAAAATCTTTTTAAAAAAAATATCCTTCGCGTTATCCTATACTGGTAGAGAAAACGACACTTATAATAAAAAATAATCTTTTATCCCTATTGCGCCAAAAGTTGCTGCATCCACTGTTTTAATTGAATCAGAAGTTATATATAATATTTTTAATGAAACAAAGTCTTATATTTGTGATATGTTTGCACCTGGATACGTTAATTCTAATTAGAAGCAATGTCTCACGAAGCTTATTTCCCATTAGATCTTCCTGTAGGACACGTCCGCCTCTTATTGATACTAAATTAATCAGGCCAAATTGGTATCTGGTATATTGTTCCAATAATTTCCAACCCCACTGGTCATGTGTTAAACACAGACATTACGCAGTCACGAGAAATCAAACTCAGAAGCAAGATCTTTGTTGATATGCATATATAAGTTTCGTGAACAATAATTACAAAGAAGTCGTGCGGCGCATCAAACAAGTTCTCTTCAGCCTTCGTTCTTCATTGTGTAATAGTCGTGATGCGAATAAAATGTGTCAAGTGTATTTCTGTTTCCTCGTACACGCTTCCTTTAATGCAGACGTTTAGATTACCGACCGGTGACTATACACGAGTGATGTTCGAACGGATCTGTTTGTTTCACGCTCTTGCGAAGATATTGGTGAGATATTTATGTGTGTATTAGTGTAGAGAACAAATATTATTTGGGGTCTACGGTATCACCGATTTGGTCCATAATCAAATAGCTAGGACCTCAAACCACGTTTGATAAATATGGTAGGTGAAACGCGAAATCTAGGTCACATTTTATATTTCAAATGGGTTATAAAGATAGTTCTCGGTAGTAATACATCAAATAACGAAATCTGCTTTTGAATTTATCTTATGTTTTTGGCTATGTCAGATTACAGTTGAATTGCTTTACTAAACCTGATCAAGGTTAATAAAATTCAAGGGTTTTGATGCTACTACTGATGACGATGTCAAGTTAGTTGTTATTTGCGTATTTTTTGTATTAAACTTGTTAATATTCTACTTTTCCTCGCTTAGATATTCAGTGAGCAATTTGTCGATGTCACGGAATCTAATTACACGCTCTAGTTTACGCTAATTTCTATGCGAACACTTAATAACAATGTTTTCTGTTTTCCTAAAAGCTATAAATTGAAGTCTTCAGGAAACAATTTTACTTCACAGGTTCTCAAATTTTTCAGTTTAAAGGTATTTGAGTATTTTTATGTATTTCTTCCTACGATCGATTCAATCATTCCAAATTATGTAATAAAGGTTGTAAGTACTATTATCCTTAGTGAGAGAGAGCACAGGCAAGCCATGTACCTACCGCGAGCTACCGGGATAACATACATAAAAAAGAAAGGGAGAAAAGTACTCTATATAGTAGCAGATCAGTATTGTAATTTACTTTAAAAGTTACAATCGCTTACCGTGTATGATACCAAAAATTAATTTCGTCTTTAATCTCTTTAATCTCCCGAAAGAGTAGGCAGAGGCGCAACGGGTGCACCCACTTTCCAATGTGTATATTCCGCCCCATGGTATAGGGGACGAGTCTATCGTCATATCTGGCACAAATTACCGCCTGCGGGCTAATACTCTATAAAAAAACCAGTATCATTTTGCCCGACTCGAAAATAGAACCCGAGACGTCAGGACTGTGGACGTACCGCAATACAACTACGCCACCGAGGTAGTCAAAACATATAAACTTGTGCTATATATTGCTCATCATACTGATGTATTGTTGCAGGAGAAAAATTACGGGATGTCTGTAAGCCGCGCACACTTGCGCCGCACCAACAGCATGACCTTTTGGCGCCAGTTGAACACTGAATGCGTGAGTCTAGTTTTTATTGCTTTTTCTGTCCGCTTCACTGATTAATGATCATTAATAATTGAAATTCCATTGAGTACTTGCTAGTTCGAAATATCTCTTTACAATGGCATCATAAAATATGTCTGACTCAGAACCCGAAGGCATTTTGTTTACGTTCGCATTTAAATAAATTAAAAAGAAATAACCATGAAATTATTAATATGTACTACGTAAAAAGATACTTTATTGTTTATGGCATAAAAACACTAGAACATTGTAATATATTTTTCGGCGTAGAATTTACAAACGTGTTCAGCATACTTTCGTTTTTTTGGCTACAATTTAATTCCAGTTTAAATAAGGTAAGTGGATAAGAACAACCCCTTTGATCGAGCGATGTCCATCACTGGTTCTTAAAGATATCTGCCAAAATTTTAATATTATCCAAGTCGTTATAGCTCTTTTATAATATGATGTTTTGTTTGCAAAGTAGGTATTTCCTAAATTCATTTTTTCGTAACTGTGAAAAGGTTTAAAATGAAAGACATGCGCAGGATCCTAGATGGAACATTCTCACGGCGCATGCGTGTCGTGTAAAACAGTTAATATACAGTTAGTTTTATTATTTTAAATGACCTGTTCTACGGTTATATTAAGAAAATGATGTAAGATTGTTTTTAATTTATGTAAAATATTTAGTTTTATTGTCGTATAAATGACGTTTACGTCAATTATTTTAAATATTTAGTGTCTAGTTTGCGCTTTACTTCGACTTAATTTATTTATAAATAATAATTATTTGATGTCCATTGAATTTATGCCATAACAACATAACGTATGTTCGGTTTTTAAACATAAAAAACAGTTTAGCAAAGGCAATTAAATTAAGATAAAATAAAAAAAAAAAAACAATCTGATACACCCCAGCATTTATCTTTTCACAAGCTCAATAATACTGTCACTGCGTATTGAAAACACGTATTTTATAATATTAATTGTTGCATACAACCTTACAATAACACTGGCATTCGCAGGTCAGGTTATCGTTTTAGTTTCGTCAAATTTGCACAAACCTTCACGCACGAGTTCCTTAAACTGTTTCCGTTTTTTTGGCGGAAAATATTAGGGACACGACTGAGGTGAATTGTAATTGCATCGTCCACGCGATGGTCATGAACTTTGCACAACTAGTGGCGCACGGGCAACTATCAGACACGTACTAGGCCGCGCCGTGGGCGGCAATTTCCACTCTGAATATGGTGAATGCAATTTTACACGTCTTGGATTTTTTTTAAGGTTTTGGTATTGTTCATGATTATTTGCGGTTGGATAAATTGCGATGGATTATTGTGCGGTATCTATGGTATAGTGTTTCGCTTGTCTTTTGGAGGTAGGCAGCTGCAGAAAATAAACTCATTGCCAAAGGTTTTCTTTCCAATGATTTTTGAAGGTAAAAATGATTTCAGATTTCAGAACTGTAATCCTTTTGGGAATTTATTAGAGAATATTTAAATTAAATCAAATATCCGGTCAATAATTCCAGTTACGTGCCTGCGTTGCACCTATTTATTAATTACAGTACGATGCAAATCTAATGATGTAACGTATAACGTAATTACTGCGTACAAATAACAGCGGCGCTACCGTGGGGCAATGATGCGTCGAGTTCAGCCGCTAAGTGGTTCAGCTATTGCATAACACGCTATTATATTACGGGACATATCATTTATACAGGTATCTGTTTAGTTCTTTAATTTTATTTGCATATAACCTATTTTTTTATGGTTATAATAAAGATTCAATGCAGTGATGAGGCCTCAGGTTCGTTCCTGTGGTAAAGTGATATTGGGTTTTTCTATTTAGTATCAACCCAGAGTTTGGAGTTTGTGCTTGATATGGCGACAGGCTCGCTCCGTATTACAGAACACATGGGACAGAATACACACGACAGAAAGTGGGTGCATTAGTTGCGTCTCTGCCTACCACTTCGGAGATAAAAGGCGTGAATGAGTGTGTGTGTCAATAAAATAAACAGATATCATTTTACCTATAAAACTAAATAGTTTAAGCTCACGCACATGTACATCTTGTATTACGAAAATTGTGAAGAGTACGGAGAAAACCGCACGTGAGCAAATACGTTATGATATATCGGTGGTAAGATAGCGACCACTGCATAGAAGGTGTTAAAACCCTGGTATTGCGAAAAGGAGAATAATTCACAATGGACAATACCAGTAGCAGTGAACAATAATCTTAATCCATTTTTGGACATAATTCTCCACCAATATGCGCCATTTTACCCTGTTTTCGGCCAGTCGTATCTTATTGCCAGCGACCTTTTGCAGATTTTCTCTTCACCTAGCTGGAGGGCGTCCTACACTACGTTTCCCAAGTCGTGATCTCCACTCAACAAAAGTAACAAGCACCTGTAAATTACTAACAAGTGTAATGTCACTTTCAGATAGTCTGTGGTGAGATAACCGATATTGGATTAGTCGTTTCTCCTATTCTACGAACGGTCGGTCTAAATGGAAGAGATAATGCCTCTGATTTATGTACTAGTGTTAAACACCGCTTTCCAACATTGTGTATTTGTGGTTGACAACTTGTTACATATATTAAATGTATTTGCATACTTTCTTTAGGCCTGATTTTCAATATAAGACATCTATCTGATAAATGACATATTTATAACCCAACTCAATGTAATGGCAAATAATTCGTTTTTTTTATTACGTTGCTGATTTTTTAATCGCCCAATAAAACACAAACGGATAAAAATGAACTTAATCCTCATTGCACGTATAATGTTGTCAATTTGTCTCCGTTTTATATTGGGTCAGGTTATAATTTTTTTGATGGATAACTTTTATCGGACTATTGAAAAATGAGCCCTTATACTGTGCAATAAGTCTTAAGTTAATAAATATTTATCGAAGGCGTTTTTTTGTTAAGTTAGTATATATTTTAAATACTTACCGGTTTATCACTATTATGAGACGAAAATAAATTTTATTTTATTTTATCAGTACCTGACGACATCCTGATAAAATCGATGCGTTGGCAGATCCTATACAGATTGGTATATTTTCTATTAAGGTTGAAAAATTGGAGAAACACGCATATGTTTTTAATATTATGAATTTTGATTTTAACGTTTGTTCTATGACCATTATGATGGTAGGCTCGCACCATATTATTGCATATTACAAAAATCAAACCTACCACATCCGTCGGCCTATCCGATCTTGGACGTGGAGTGAGTCTAGTATATGTTTTATCTGATATCTCATTAATTTAAGAAAATAAATGAAAATATGTAGACAATGTAAACTATTTTAATGAGAGACACTTCGCTTACGAGCTGGTGTGTTGTCACCAGGTATTTGAAACCGCGCAAACCCTGATTTATACCAGACATTTGATCAGAAAGCGTTGCGGCTTATTTATTGATGAAAATTTTGTTTTACCGCTGTAATAGAGATTGTTAAAGATTAACAGTTTAATATATTAATGCCTCGACGGACGCAGAATAGACAATCATAGTTGTAAGTCCGGCCGCATACGGACGATTCGTAACAACCACAAAACGCAGTGACTGAATTAGGAGCTAAAGTTTCAAAGTTTCTTTTTTTATTAATTTATTTATTTGAAAAACAAACAAGTGGACAGACAGGTGGTAAATGAGTAGGAACTAAAGTTTTCAAAGAGTTTGTTCAACAACAGCCGCCAATTACCGCCTCCGAGCAGCCGAAGATATTTTTTTATTAATTTTATGAATGAAAGAACGGCCGTCGCCAGCGGACTTTATACACCACAAATCGAGTTTCAGATTGGCAGTTAAGATTGATTCCTGTCATGATGCGACAGGTATACGACAAAAAAAGAAGGAGTCTGTATGACTCGCTTATTAAATAAAATATGGAAATTAAAGTTTCTTTAGAGTAGACGCGCACGAGTGATTAAATGAACGCCTGTCAAGCTGCCGCCTGAGTTAATGTGTAGAAACCGCCACGGGGAAATTGCGCACATTCATATACACTGCAGTATAATATATCGCGACTTCTGATAGCAGATCGCACGTGCGCGGTTACTCTAACTGAGAAGTCGTAATATCGGTGAAGTATAAAAACGGTCGTCTGCGTTCGGCCTAATTGAAATCTTATTAGTTAGATCCATAACGAGCTTAATAAACATTCTTTAGTGAGAAAAGCCTTGGGCACAGTTATTCAGTGAAACTCGTTTCGATAACTGTTGAGTAAGACCTTGTAGGAGTTTTCATTAATTGCATACTTTTATTACTAAGCATTCGCTTGTAATATAAATCAAATGATTGCCTCGGTGTAGTTGTATTGCAAGGATGCTGTGCTGAAGTTTCGAATACTATCCACGATTTGGAAAAGTAATATTGAGTCTTCTGTGCAGCATTAGCTCGAAAATTGGAATTAGATAGATCTCGTTATTAAATACCAGATAAGTAGAATAAAATGGCACACATACTTATTAACTACAGCTAGTGGTAACAATAGGCTGTCTTATTGCTAAGAGCGATTTCTTTTAGACAACCATAGGATGGAATCTTTTCTACGGAGAAGTTGGAGTATGAATTTAATCATAATTAAATAAATAAATAATTAAAAAATATATACATATATTGATAGATATTATACAAATACCGGGCTCTATGGCGTACCTTGGGCGAGGCCTTATTCCAGCAGTAGACTGAAAGGGGCTGATGACGATGTGTTCGGAAAATGGAAACATACCTAATAATTTGTTTATATCAGAACTACTTCACGAGTTCTAAGATTATACAGAGCGGACATTGGGAAGATAGTTATACAAACATTTTGCGCTCATGCGATGGTAATTCAATCTACCGTGCAATAACAAAACACTAATGTAAAATACTTAATATCTTTTTCATATTGTGATTTGCACGTTTTTAATGTGCATGTATCCTGTAAGTATTTTATTTTTGTAGTCATAGCTAAGGACGTTGTGACATCTCGTCACACGGACATTTCAAATAAGAAAACAAATTACCAATTGGTAATGCTTTTGCGTCCTGATCAAAGGTTTATAACTAACTATATTCTTTAATGTCTGATGGCGGTAAAATATTTTCATTCGTCGCCGCGAGCATCACTATACAATATGATTTGAAGCTTGTATAAGTAGGAACTAGTATGAAAGTGCAGTTTATACAGATGACTTGTAGATACGTGATGTATTATTTCGCATTACCGATATTGTTCAATATGATGCAATGTTAGGAACGTCTGGTCATAGCATGATGTTTTTGTACAGCAATGCAAAGTGAGAAAGAAAGTAAATTGATCTAGTGAAGTTCATTAACATCTATAAGTCTGGAAAGTTGTTGCATCAGCTATTGGAGTTGGATAGTCGAGGTCGAGTTCAAGGGTTTTTAGCGGCATAAGAATCTGTTGCGCTCTCTTACTTGACATTAGTTATAAAATTATTACTGTGTAGCAAGAGGATTAACGCCAGTGCTGCCAATATTTGTCTTCTACAGGTCTTTTTTTACATGTCTTATATGTGTTAGCCTGACGAGGATCGGCTTATACAAATAAACCTGACCTTAGGTGCTCGCAACCCTTAAAATAAATTAAGCGACCATGCTGAGGGCTTATACAAACACACCGGACTTTTGAGTGCGCGCGTTAGGCACTCGCAACCTTTAAAAATTATGTGACCATGTTGAGACCACATCCATTAACGGGTTACGAGCCTCGGCTCAGGGCGGTCACTGAGAGATGATGATGATGAGTTGATGATCAACAATTAGGGATTTAACAGGTCTGTATATAAATGAATAGTAGTATCCAGTAGTTTTAAATGTATCTATGGACCACACGATGGCCATATCACTCTCTTTTCTATCCATATTCATTTAACTGGATAGAAACGTTCCATTCTGTAGGCGTATCTAATTTATTTTAACCAACCAGGAAATAATAACCTTTATACACAGTGGCCTTTTTTCGAACAATTTGTATACAATTCGTATTTGTGGTTGTTCTAGGCCAAAATGTCAAGGTACTGCGCACAATCGCGGCAATAAGAGGAAATTGCACGTCAACAATCGTCATTGTGGTCCCACAATGCGTTGACGCATGTTTAGATTTGGCGAATCGGGCCCGGCGTCAAACACCGTAAATACGGGATTTTGTGTTTTAATTGAATAAGAGCGATCATGCGTAGGAACTAAGATCAATTTTCCGTTAAAACCGAATTTAGCTGAATAAGAAATCAACATGAAAATTTATATTACTCACGTGGAACTTGCTAAGTCAATCACATTATGTAATAACGAATAGTTAAATGGAAGTAACAAAAAATCTGCGTGGTCATAGTGAATGAGCGTATTGGATCTTAATTCTTTTCGACTGTCTGGGCATCTTTGAATGACATGCTTTTTCATACAAAACGAAGTTCTAAAGAAATTAGCCCTGGTAAACTCCTAAAATCAAAAAAACCGCGATAACCTAGTTGGTTGTGGAACGGAGTACTGAAACGAATGTCCGCAGGTTCAAAACCCAAAAGGCACACACCTCTGACTTTTTTAAAAATGATGTGTGTATTCTTTGTGAATTATCGCTTGCTTTAACGGTGAAGGAAAATATCGTGAGGATACCTACATATCTGAGAAGTTCTCTATAGGAAGTTCGAAGGTGTGTGAAGTCTACCAATCCGCACTATGTCAGCGTGGTGGATTATGGCCTAATCCCTCTCAGCAGTAGAGGAGGCTCGTACCCAGCTGTGGGGCAGTATTAATACAGGGCTGATATTATAAACTCTTAAAATAGGTATACTGCTGACTGACTGCCTCGGTGGCGTAGTTGTATTGCATGTCCGATACAATAGCGCTCTGAGGTCCTGGGTTCGAATCCCGGGTCGGGCAAAGTGATATTTGGGTTTTTCTGCTCAGTATCAGCCCGGAGTCTGGAATTTGTGCCCGATATGGCGATAGGCTCGCCCCCTATCACATCATGGGACGGAACATACTTGGCGAAAAGTGGGTGCCCTAGTTGCGCCTCTGCATACCCCTTCGGGGATAAATGCGTGATGTTATGTATGTATGTAAAATAGGTATAAGTCTCTTTAGCTATAGTTTTGTGATGAAAAAAGCACGAAAGTTAATATTCTTTATGATCTTTCTACCTGTATTGTAACACATTATTCGCAAATATTTGTGGGTCTAAAACAACTAATAAAATGAATACTAATTTAGTTGTTCACACCCTCATCCGTAACAAGATACTTAAAAACTTTTCACAAAAAGCCAAGGAGGTAATGTTTTAACTTTTTGACTCATCTATTGTTCCATAAGGTTAAAGTCCTACAATTTAAGTCTTTCCAAGTTTCATGAAATGCCATCAGACATGATGTTTGCTTTGAATAGACGGATGTTATGTTTCCCGGACATTGTGTCGTCTTACAGGGAACGCCGAGCGAGTTCAACCGAGGTTGATTTTTAGATTTCATCGGATTATTTGAGGCCACAAAACTTGCAATTTTAATGCTTTGGTTATTTTTGTTCATTACGCTAAAACAATTAAGTATATGTAATAATATAATAGTATTACAGTTTTAATATAATGTTGATGAACTAGACATTACATCTCTAAAGCGTAATGGTATTATAGTTTAAATATAGTGTTGATCAACTAGATATTGAATGTTAAGAGTCGATGAAATTATTACCGCTTGTTTGTTACGGACATTTTGTTATCAAATGCCTCGTATTGTGGTATTTGGTATAATTCTGCTCAATAAGAATTTATTAAAATCTATCGTTGTATTACAAATCTTGACTTTGAATCTAATCGTGAAAATATTGTCATTGTCAAAATAAGTCACAACAAGACAGTTTAAAACAGCGTAGATAATCTCTGTAACTATGAAATTAAGTAAGGAACGTAAAACTTTCTCTTTACACCTGAATATTCGTTTAAATGTGGGAATTTTGATACACTTGCTCTCTCGTTGAAGTGAAAGGTATAAATTAGTGTCGCTTACGCGTTAAATACAAACAAACGATTGGGGTACGAGCGTTCGGATCGCTCTCTTCGTGGCCTCGACCCTCGAAATTGTCGCGTTTGTTCCTCGAATCAATTACCGTTCGCAAAGGTTTAATGACTTGTTACCGGTGGGCAAAAACTGTCAAGTCAAATGTTCGGTCGGCGACCGGGCGTCAGAGGCTCGATGGATGCGCATCTACCGCAAAAACACTTCATTTATCATGTGTGACGTGATTTATTTTTGCGTTTTTTGCCCAAAAATTGCACTTTAATGGCCTCTGTGATTGTGGAATAATTTGTGGACGTGTAATAAAAAAAATAAATGAATGAACGTTTTTAGAAATTGAATTTACTGTTGCAGCAGAGGAAATTATTGTTACGAAACATCTACATGTAATTAACTATGTAATGTAATCAATTATAATTAATTAGACTTTAATCAATTAAGACTACATGAGGCATTCTATAACTATAAAGTTTTTAGACATTCGTTTTTTGCCGATTTCGTAATCAACTCATAAAATCTATGAAATATTTTCCTTTCGGTTGTTACTAGTGGATATTTTAGAATATTTTTTATTATTAGTTCTAGAAATTAAATAATAATTACTTTTTAAATTTATAATAATAATAACAGCCCTGTATTATATACTGTCCCACTGTTGGGCACGGGTCTTCTCTACTACTGATAGGGATTAGGCCGTGGTCCACAACGCTGCCTTAGTGCGGGTTCGCAGACTTCACATACCCTCGAAATTCATATAAATAACTTCAGGTATGCAGTTTTCCTCGCGATGTTTTCCTTTAACGTTAAAGCAAGCGAAACACTCATATCTTTAGAAAAGTCAAAGGTGCGTGGCCTTGAGTTTTGAATCCGCGGAGTTTTGTCTCGGCAGTCCGTTCCGCTCCCAACTAGGCTTTCGCCGCTGTTAAGATTTAGTGTGTACTGTATTTAATTTTACTTCATTTCATTAATAACGTGGGTTGCGTAAGTTTAATCAAATTAACGTAAAAAAATAATGTATATGCATTTATTTCTTACGTATGAATATAATGTTGAAATGTTATAATGTAAACGAAACTGTAAAACTAATAATCGTCGTTGAAATGTATAAACCAGTGGAGATTGTTTACAATCTCTTTCATGTGATCCTTTATCTTGACTTCCTGTATTATAAATAGACATGTTGTATCGTACATCTCTCTTGTTTACTTGCATTCACAATCTCTTATCTTTGACAACGGTGGAAAAGTTCTGTGATACGTTTACTTATCCATAAACTAATATGAACATTTATATGTAAGACTAGCTTCCGCTCGCAGCTTCGCCCGCGTGGATTTCGGACTTCAAAAATGGAGGAGGTGCTCAATTTGTCGGGATGTTTTTTTAATGTATGGTGGTATGCGGGTGGTCCGATTGTCCGGTCAGGGTCTGATGATGGGATCCTGGTGAAATCGAAGGAAGCTTATAGCATGATTCAGTATTCACGCGTGATGGCTTATTATTAGCGTATTTCATGTATAACTTATTTATTTATTTAATAAGGTACACCAACAGCATACATATCCTTAAATCTAAAATAAAAAAAGTATTGCGTGTTGACAATTGGCTGATATGCATGATATAACTTTGGTGTTTCTATACCGATTTCTATGATTCTTTTTTATGGAATATTTAATAATGTTAACTTTTTTAATTAGGGATGACTGAGAGTGTTATAAACGTAAGAGTAGACAAATATAATGAGAAAGCTTCGAACTGCTTAGCTATCGGGAGTTACACGTGTTATTGTGAGTCAACCATAAAAGATAGATATATGCTGTAGCGTGATGAAAAGTATACTATAACCAGCACAGGAGTATGACAAATAATTGTACCAAGTTTCGTTAAAATCCGTCGAGTAGTTTTTGTTTCTATAACGGTTATACAGACAGACAGACAGACAGACAGACAGACAGACAGACAGACAGACAGACAGACAGACAGACAGACAGACAGACAGAAAGACAGACAGACAGACAGACAAAAATTTTACTAATTGCATTTTTGGCAACAGTATCGATCCCTAATCACCCCCTGATAATTATTTTGGAAATATATTTCATGTACAGAATTGACCTTTCTACAGATTTATTATAAGTATAGATAGATATAGAAGATATTTCAAAATGGCGCTCGGAATTTGACAGTTATAGGGACGCGCTACGATCGAACTGAATCGATTCATCCGCGAAATATCTTAATTAATTTTACATAGTGACAATTATTTTGTAACGTTTCTTTAGGCATATTTGTTTTGTTATTTGATATAATATTACATTTGATATATCACAGAATACTGAATAGTATTACTTAATAATATTATTATCAGGATGTAGGGTAAAATATTCGTAAAAATAATTTTATCGCAGTGATTAGAAATGTATTTAAAAATTATTGAACTCTTCTACATATAAAATTTGTTATTATTTCTCCAAGATAAATTTTGTAAAACTAGTTACAATCCTCTAAAATGATGACATGATACAGATCTCACAAACAGACAAATACGGATAAAAAAGGATGTAAAAAAGACTACGTTTGTCGTCAAGGGGCAAGATTTTAAAGGTTTATGTAAACAAAAGTTTGTGCGGTAAAATATTTTTTCTGGGATGTTGTTTCCTGTTTAAATAGATAACGTCTGTTGAGTAGCGGGAAACGGTTATTTATAAATATATTGTCTAACTACTGCATCACGACGATTTTTTAATGGTCGTGGCACTCCAGTCGAGCCAATCTATTCATGCTGCAAACAAAACTGTCTAAAACATGTCAGCAAGACGTGAATAAGATTGCTTGATTTGTCTTGCTTCGAAATTACAAGTTAGCTATTAAATATTTTGTGTTGTATCATTATGGCTTGAAATGATTACTTGATCTACTGATGAACTCGGTCGTTTCCTCTATAAACAAAAAAAAAAAAATAGAACTGGCTTATGATACCTCATTAGGGATTAAGGAAGTTATACTCAACCGGACACTCCAACTAATATAATGTAAGTTATAAGCTTTCGATCGAGGCTTCGCCCACGTGAAAGAGTTTTAGGAGAATAACTCAAAACACCCTTACATATATCCCGGAATAAAAGTAGTTTATGTCCTCTTCAGGAGCAAAAACTACTTCCATACAAATTTACATCATAATTCATTGAAGTAATACATTTTTTCGGATTTTACTGTGATTTTTTTGAAGGTGTAAAGAGACGAGACTTTTATTTGAATGTCTAACATTCGCGTAAACACAAGATATTATTCATAGTAATCCGTTCGGTAATTTTTGAGGTTATCAGGTTCAAACAGACAGACTACGCGGCGGGGATTTTTTATAATACGTAAGGTACAGCAAACAAACTTTCATAATGCTGTATTTACAGAGATACGTTACATAAATCCACCATATTCATTGCGAATCACGCGTCATTGCACTTTTTCTCATGTGTCACCGTGTTACATAACTACTATCCATTCAATAAGTCTGTTCATTGGAAAGTCACAACATTGACTTGCTTTACCGTTTTATGATATTAAAATAACTTAATTACAGTTCGACGACATTGTTGTGATAACAACCCCTTTCGTACATTTTTGTTGTTATTAAATTGATCACTCTTATTATCTATTCTGTTGATATGTTTGAGTTGTTTATGATTAGAGATTTGATTTCAATCTTCATTGAGAGTATTATGGCGTTTAAAATTCTTGAAACCTTACATGAGCACCTACCTAAGTTCAAAACTGAAGCTATCATATTTTTGACAACATGATTATTATCAGTAAGGGTAACAAGGAAAATTATATTTAAAGAAAAAACGATCTACAAGTAGTAAAATAGAGCAGTTATTAAAGTGAGAGCTCAAAATTTACATTATTTCTTTTAGGAATGAATACGGAAATCTTAATAAAGTGGAGCTATTGTTAAAATTACTTGAAAGTAAAGAGACATGTTAAAATTATTTTCAAAATTTTATTTAAGGGACAATGCTTTAGGGTACTACGCATGTAAGCCGTTAAGACATTATTTTTTATATATCAGCAAAACACACTACTCCATAATGTAATCTACTGGATTACCTACTTGTTTCAACATATCTGGGTGCTATATCTTATCAGCCATCACATCGTTTCTACAGCACACAAGGCATTGAACTACGAGTTTATAAATTAATTTCTAAAGCGCACATATTTTATTATAAATAATAAATTTCAATTTTAAAATCCTCAATAATGTAAATAATTATGTGTTTGTCTCCATTAATTATTCCCAGTGCGAGCTTCGCGATAAGTCATTGTTAATTCAAGTGTTTTTACATCAGCCCCTTTTTACTTTCTTATTTGGTATACTAGCGATTGTAATACGGTTTTGTTTCATATTTAACCGATAACATAATAATAATCGTATTATGGATGAATGGATGTTTCATCAATCACGATGGAAGAAATTGCTTCGTTCTTCCTATGAAATTATAATGCCATTCGTGCCGGATGCATTTCGGAGCGTGGCCGACGCAGTGTAATGGATCGTGGGATACTTATTATTCTAAATGCACCTAGAGCGATAACAAAAAAAAATGGGTGCGCGTGAGGTCGTCACAGAAAATCATCTGAGGGCAGGTTGTCTCGAGAGTAGAGTTGCCCGAGCGTAAGCCGAGGCTTTATGCACGAGCGAGAGGTACGGACGACGCGCCCGCCGCCGCGCTCGCCGCCGCGCCCGCCACTGCCACTCGATTCATTCTCGATTTCTCACCAGCGCCAGTGCCGCGCCAACCGCTGACATTATCGCCAGTCGTGTCTTAACGCCGTCTCGAAGTTTTTGCGTGCTTAGAAAAAAGTATATTAAATCGAAGTCCGAGTGTTCTGTAAAGTTGGTAACAATACGAGTTTTTGAATTTCGAATAACGAATTGTATGGTGTTGTGAACAAGTGAAACAATTGTTGAAAACATCTACCTGAACGACGCGTGGCGGAACATAAAAACAAACTGTTGTCTCGCGTTCCGAATGGTCCCCGACAATAATTAGTTTGGTAAAAGTGAGTGTGTGTACTGTGAACGCTTGATGGTTCAATTAGAACTGTTCTGTTGAGGCATTCGTTTCGGAGATCAATCGGGATTACGGATGTTGAAGCTGGTTAGTGTTGGCATTAATGCGTCATTCGCACGCTAATTATTATGAACCGTCACATCTAGTCACTAGTGTGATTATGAATGACTTGAATCGCTTATCCTGCACATCCCTAACTGTTTACATATTTCCATTTCCCGTGGCGGGAATGGGTCTTTGAATTGTCAATGGCTTTTCTTAACAATTTACATTTTATATCTCAAAACGTGTGATGCATTTGTATGTATTGTTACCGTGTTGGCAAATATTAATTCCAAATGAACTTGATAATTATCGTGCGACATGGTTGATAACGTCAACAATAGTACATAATTATTGTTTTAAAACACACCGATAGGTCCGCAGGAACGCGGCAGATTACGCGACGAACATAATATTCAGATAACATTTTGTAAGGATTACAGTTTGTTGCCACAAAATTCATCTGTTTCGTAACCAGTTCAATGTTATTGCGCTACAAACTTGATCCAATGGCTGAGATCTCGTTAGATCTTACGTTTATAGTCGTCTGTATAGCTAATATCTTAATTAATTGTTATTGTTCGAAAAGGATGCGCGTTCTGACATCATCAGTATAATTTGACAATTAATTTTGTACTTTAAACTTCAGACTAAGTGTCTGATAGTCGATCGTATTTCATGCTATGTTTACATTTAAAAAAATACATTGTTTTTTTTTATTATCAAAGAGTGATCATCCACTCTTTAACCACCGGAATGTCAAAGGGATTAGTTTCACAAAGGAAAATAATTTTTGAGGCTTTGGTAATCCTACCGACTACGAAGTGCAGTATCAAGACGTAAATTAATTACGACGCTTTTCTGCAAAAACACTATTAATTAAACTCTTCGATACCGTATGTGTTGTGTTAATATTTTGTTAATGATTCATTGGTTTGATCAATTAGTTTCAACGTGTTATTGTCGTGGGTCGTTTAAGTTCATATGTTTTGTTTTTAAACTTCCTGCTTCTTTGTTTTAGTTTATCATAATTCATTCCTATGATTTATTTTGATTGTTAGATTTAAAATAAATTTATGAAAACAATGGAATTCAAATTTGTTGTTTCAGTCTTTCTTTTAGGAGTTTTGGGAGTAATGAATAATTAAGGTATAATGAATGCCATATCTTATGCTTGTTGACTACATAGTCTTAAATCTTAAAACCTTTATTTACTTGTTTTGACGTCAAAGCACTAAGGGGTTAGAATTTTTGTCACTCATCGTATACTATTAAGAAAATATACGTGTTTACGCATAAATGTAGGTACTTTAATTTAATTACTTGGAATTCCACTTTCGAGCAATAAAATCCGTAACGTATACTTTGCACTTCTTTAATTGGGCTTACTATCGTAGACAACACACCAATGGGATATTTCGTGATCACGCATATATTGGTACTAAGACAAATATAACTTGGTGACTCGGTGAGTGAGTTTTCAAAGAATCAACCCTTTCCTTTAAAATAGGTACTTTGAGACTACAAAATTATCTTTCTTTAAGTTTATGGGCTTTACTGAGATTATGTGATTATTCCATTAAAGATTAGCTGGTATTAAAATGGTTATTTTTTAATGAGAATTTACAATAAGATAGTCTGTGATTTTTGATTAACAATTTACTCCAAAGTCTTGTAAATTTACTAGTCTTTGGATATTAATTGCGTTAGAGGACAGAAGGTTATCATTGATTTAAAAAAAACATAAAGTACCATTAAAAGTTTCGAAACCGTAGTTGACATAAAACATAACCATCATAATGACATTTCGTCACTTCCCTTCACGTACTGAAACACCATCAGCCAGGCACATATCTAAAACAATAGACCACTCGTTTGTCGAGATAAGTGGTTAATTTTTTCTGTCGCAAACCGTTCCAGTCACCCATTTCCAAGTTATTTTTAGCTTCGCGTGTTTACTGTCACTCGGTTACTAATATACGTACATTCAGCAACACAAGTCATTGATATGAAAGTCGATATAGCTACTTGATTCTGCTTCTTGTTTTGAATTGACCTACTGTTATGTTGTGGATCGAATGTCACTTCGTAAAGTGAGTAGCGTTAGCCTTTTTACGCTATTTGATGTGAAGAATAAATGTCAGCAGTAGCATCATCTAGAACATTGAGTTACTATGTGCTGCATGCTATTGCACTGACAATGACTTGAATGTCCTTCAAACAAGATAATGCTTGTACATAATTTGCTGTTTGGGCATAGAAACAGACAAAGCGGAGGTCGAATTTATTCGGAATTGTAGATTATTTGAATTCGAGTAAAAATAAGGTTCGGTTAGCCCCTTGTCGCGATTATGTATAGATATAATTTTAGAGTGATGGTAGACGGGTATCATTAGAATAAATTCCATACCAAATTAAGTCAGAATTAATTTTAATCAGTAAAGATGGTCCAGACGCCTTGATCATGAAAATTTGGGGAGGCCCCTCCTATTCGTAAATTATCTATTGATAGACCAGTAAAAATAGCCACCATCTAAGTGGGAAGTAAACGGAAAATTAAATTTCGTCACGTAAGAATCTAAAATTGGTTGTAAGTGGTTTCGGAACGTCCGCCATGTGACAACTGGGAGCCGTTCTACGCGTTAAAATAAAATTATTCGTCGTATAAAAATATCCAATTGACGCGCGAATGGAGTTTTATGTTTATTTTTGTTGCACTATTTGTGTTCTTAAATTGAATTTGAAGTAATTATAGACTGGTACGTTTATTTACATATTATTTTGTAAGAAATAATAAGGAAACAAATGAAAGGAAATTAATACAAATTAAGGTTCTTCTAGTGGCGTCTAATCCGTAGAAGATCATGATGGGTTGCAGTAATTCACATCGTAATTAAAAGAAATTAAAAACTACTTAAACTTGAGTTTATGGGTATTATGAAGAAAATATATAGCCTCTTCTTTATAGTTCCTTATTGATGCAATTCTTTTTTACTTCTAAATAATACCTGAAGATGACGTTGCAAAATCAGTCAGTATGCATTTTGAACTACAAGGAATAAATCGTTTGACGTCACTAACATACAGATAGGTATATGTGTGGGTGTACCATTATTGGACACGTACTTTCAGTATTTTTTATTACATCGTCGTGATTTGTGCCGACTAATATTAATTACGATTTTTTGCGCGTCGGATACATTGAAGGGGTCTGATTCATTGCAAAACTTGTTACATGTTATAGGTTTTTTACTGTGGGCAAGGAACATTGATAATTTAGTTCTTACTTGTTTGTCTGATGGTGTTGTACTTTGTTTGATCATGTTGGTTTATATTTGCAAAGCATCTGGGGATGATGCTTCAAATTGCCTATCTCTTAGTAACCTTTATTGAATATTACTGAAATAATGTCCAGGGAAAACGTAAAATTTCTCCAAAATGTCCAGGCTTTTTTTTACTTGTTGCCACTAGCAATTTCGTTGACAGAGAACCTAGGCAAAATATGACATTAATATCCATTTTTAATATTTAGATTTCCGTTGCTTGTTTATTCTTTTTTCATTTTATCTATTTACTTTATGACATTTGTTTATCTATTATAATTCACTATACTCCACATTTGATTAATAAGACGTCTATAAACCGTAAGTGATGGTCTATCTATAGCCTACTACTTAAGTCTATCGGCTTATACAGGCTTAGATAAAGTCTCTTGATTTATGATAAACTTTCAGTCACGAGGTGTCTTTAAATCTTGGACCAATATGGATTGATGGATGTAAATTATAAATCTGAATTTTATTCAATCATGATACATGGGTTCATATGATTTTATTAAAATAAGCCACAATATGCAGATTACATCTGGGATACCTTCAATACCATGTCACTTACATGACAATAATCCAACTCTACCTAATTATGGAAAAGTTAGGGGAACTTCTTGAGCAGCATTAGGACATTTTTAACAATAGCAATGGAACTTTA
This sequence comes from Manduca sexta, assembly GCF_014839805.1. NCBI lineage: Eukaryota > Metazoa > Arthropoda > Insecta > Lepidoptera > Sphingidae > Manduca > Manduca sexta. Next base: position 2,300,011 of record NC_051139.1, read on the forward strand.
AAGAATTTGATTTGACTGCTGGCGGGGTAATCTTCGTCTCAGGTTAGAAATGTCCCAAATCTACCAGAGACGTTTTAACTGTTTAATACCAGCAATTTTCTACAGACTTGCGTCGGCAACTGTACGTTAATTATCATTTTACATTAACGTGAACGCGAGCGTTTTCTCTAACGCGTCCGAGACGGTGATCTCTCCGCCAGTTACATCAACTGATGATGGATTGATTTTGGGGCTGCTTCCAGTTTCACCGCTGACTGATTGCTGTATTGTCTTGGTATTCGTAAGCTAATTGGTTTATATTACATTGTTTATTGGGTTATAAGTCTTTGGCAATTGGTTTCTTTGGGCGAAGGTTGCTAGGTCTCGTTCATATTTTTGGGTTCACCTAGTAATTATTACGAAGAAAAAAGGTATCTTATCATTCATAATTGTTACCTACATAAGTCATATTATGTCGAGTCGTTAATAAACATTCACCCGTTTAGGGAATGTAGCTGTTGTTCCATTATTTTGCCTATAGACTTAGAAAATATATATTTAGAATTCTAAATACATATATCGAATCTTATTTAAAATATGTTTTGAAGTGAATAATAAAACTGTCGATGTTACAAATCAAACTTGTTATGTAGGTGACTTGTGAGCGCATTTCAAACTAGTTGCACATCTTGTCATAAATCTGAATAACTGCAGACGCCAGAATAAGTCAAGGTGAAAACTTTGAACATTCGACCTCTGAATTCTAGCATTATGTTAATTACTAACATTACACCACCTACTTGGATAATGATATTTCTTAGTTTTAAAAGTATATCCATCCCTTTCCCTCATCACTTTTAAGACTCAAATTACTGTGTATAAAATATCAAATAGGGATACCTTTCAATGGCTCCCAAGAAGCATATAAAGTATTACAAAGCTTAAGTACGATTTCTGATCTCTGCCTGAATCTATGGGTAAAATGCCCACATTTTATAGAAACAGACTTATCTACAAAATAAATTACCCATTAAAGAACACGAAGAAAAACGCAAACTAGGATTAACCTTTGCAAGGGAGCCGTAAACACATTTACAAAGGCCAACGTGTTCAACTTTCAAGGACGCAGTAACATTGCCCGAGGCTCATAGATGTGTTCATTAAAAAGCTGGCGCTAACTAGGGCGGCTAGACTCGGCAGGTTATGTTAATGCAGTGGGGTGTCTAACCTAAGTGTTAACTGCGCGTGAGTTGTGTTTGTAGTTTTTTATCTTGACACTGCAAAGTTGCTACCTCGTATGGTACATCTTAGAAACGATGTTTGGCTGTTCAGAACCGTCCAATGTTGTTTTACTGGCTGGATAATTGTTGATCCCGGAACAAGCTACTGAGTCGAGCTTTATCTGCTAATGATTTTTGATGGTGTTAAAGTTAAGTGCACGGTAATTGCTTTTTATTAAGTATCCTTTGGATATTCTATAGGGTCTTACCCTTGCATTTCTTTTATATTTTTCTTGAAATTTTATCAAATATGAAGAAAACTATTTTATAAAGCCGTATTATTAATCGTCACTGCAAGTTCTTTGCCCGTTCATTGAACAAACTTTATAAAGATTAGCCAGAACTACGTCGCCGAACACATATCAATAGCTTCTAGATTGTTATCAACTATGTATGTTAATTCATAAGATTTTCCGTTCAACGTACACGTAGTTTGCCTTGAACTTACGACTGATATTCCTTATTTAGAATCTTATTTGAATCCGATATGGTTGAGAATGAATTGTACATCATCAAAAGGCAGCAATGCGTAGATTTTATTAAGATTTGAATCACGTACGAGGCTTTGTTTTCGTTTGTCAAGTCATAAACTAGATTTGTCTGTGGAATCTCAAGTCTATTTTTTGGTACTTCAATGACATGAAATATTTGTTCTATTACATCATTCGCTTAGTTTGGCGCGCAAATAATTGAGATTATTTCGACATCTATTATTTTAAGAAAATTTTCAGAGATGTAATTTCGCTGTTGGTTACTAAAATATGAAAAAAAGGCCACCGTTATCCATTGTCATTAATTTAAGCTTTCGCCAAACAGTGTGAATGACGTTTAAATGTTTAAGTTAGTTGTTTTTTAATCGTGGGGATTTCCTAATGCCCATTCTCTTTGCGTGAGATTGACATCGGACACATTATTAAATCCCTATTAGTTAAATTCTTTTTGAATACAATTGTTACCGGTAAAAGGCATTATTTTGGATACAATAATTTCAACGTTTTTTTGATATATTTATTTTAAGTCTTTAGACTTGGCAAACACAATGATTTTAGTTTCTCAAGTAATATTAAGAGTTTCTCTCTTAGTAATATGGCAAACGGCATGCTAATGCTCTGGTGTTGTACCCAAATTGCCTTCCACATCGCTATTTATTTTAGTTGCCCACTGATTCTCGGATACGGCAAAGTGACTGATCTGAATCTGGGTTACGGATAGGATATCTTTTTGAACTATTATATTTTGTGAAAATTATACCAGTCTTCATGATTGTTAAAATTATGATAGGTCGTGGAAAGAGAGAAACCTTTAACAATTTATTGTTCTGTACCTTAAATAATATAATAATAATTCTTGAATAGTGGTTGTATTTCGATTCAAGAAATAAAAGCGAGATGACAGCCATAGTTTGACATATGTTAATACACTTTATCCTTGTCCCATCGCGAGATAGACTGACGTTTAATATAAGATGCCTGCCTTATACTACTATCGTACTCCCTTCCTCATTGAGGACACAGACCTCAGCCTATGTCAAGGTGTTTGAATGAATTTTCATATAACTAAGTAAACAAGAATTAGTTGAATGGAAATTCCATTTAGATTAGTGACGTTATCGTCATCAATCAAGATGCGAATCTATGAATAAGATCACGCGCCAATTGCAAGTACGCAAATGATAAGAGTTCGTGACATCTGATGACTGATTTGTTAACTTGTGATAAGGTTCGATATGACTTGGCTTTACCCTGTCAAGACTTGTAGTAAACAAATCACTTGTTTACTATTAGATATTCGTGTTGTTTCTGATTTTAGACGTCCTATGGTACATATCTTATATGCGAAAGTGTATCTCGGTAGTTGCTATCGCTTTGTGTAATTCTGCCGAGCAGTATAGGCAAATTAGATGTGGTGGCTATTTCGAAACTAATCTCTTAGAATGCAGATTGAAAGCCGTGAAGAACTATTAATAATGACGGCATCCACGTTAGAAGGGCAATGCTCTTATCAACTATAAAAACTTTAATATCAGGACCGTCCATCATAGCAGACAATACACACTTGATTTTGTCTGATCATTATATGCACGATATCGGAATTTTCCTTGTAAAAAGTGGCATCAAAAGCCACGCCTCATTAGCAACCATCCGTGTAATGCAAAGCCATCGTTCAACATTCCTTACGTCGTATTTTTTATTGTCTTTAGATTATGGGATAATAGTCGTTCTTTATTAGAGACACTTGAGTGGGAGTGTTTTTGTCAGAGCATTATCAAAGTCTTTTGCAATAAGTTCCAGTCGGTCTTCAGTACTTCGAACTGCAAGGAACTTCAACGAGCTTCGTTTTTATATCACTTTTGATTAAATTGTGTTTTTGATATAACAATAGGAGTTATGATTCCCTTAAAATGGGCAACACTTAGATTTTTTTATGTGTTCAGGGATAATAATGATCCACTGGAATGAAGTGATATTTACTAATATTAATCATCTCAAAGACGACACAATCCTGAAAAGACATGCAGATATTTCATCGGCACGAGACATTGTGATTGCTTGACACGCGTCGATCAGTTGCGTCATCGATTGTTCTCAGCCAAATAGACTGCAACTCTTGTGGCGCAACACTTTCAATGTAAGCCTACGAGACAATGAATAATTCGTTCCAGCATACTATAAAACCTGATTACAAGATACGATAATATTGGCTGTTGGATTTGTGATCCAAAGTTGCTAGTTGAGTGATAGAGGATTGCATGGATGACATATTTCGTATGGTTTTGCTCGTATGGCTTCGTATTCCGAAGCGTAGTTCTTGCAGTAGTATGGCGGAGTTATTGAATTATGGTAAAATCTGGAATCATTCGTTATCTGTGTTGCTGTCTGTTGCTTTTGTCGTGTCATCCAGCTGATTACCTAAACTCGACTCATATAACGTCACCGTAGAGTATCTTTTCAGTTTAGTTTATCTCGCTGGCGACATTTATCATCAAGCAAAGCAGGTACAAAATTAGACATTTGAAAATCATACGGACAAGGGTCATGATCATGATAGGATTATTGAAATGTGTTTGAATATGGTAATTGAAGCCAGGGCCTTATGGTCAATGGGGACATAGTGACACGTAGTCCCTGGCAACAGTGATGCGCGTCGACTGCCTTATTATTTCACTGAACATATTGAATTGCTAACTTCAACATTGTTATAACCTCGCTTACATATTAATAATCTTGCCACTTACTTTTAAGCCTATATACGTTTATCTATATTAAATGAGAAAGCCAAGAATTGTAGATGAAACGTTTTTAGAAAAGTTATTAAGATTTACATCGATTTTAAATATTTATGTGGATTTAGGATTTCCATAAATGGCAACCCTGAACGTTTGAAAGGAATGAGTCGGTTGAAAACTGCAAGCATTGCGCCTACGCACGCATTATAAATCAACGACTGTTAGTCGGATTGAAGGAATGTCAAGTTATTGTAACCTTGCGTGAAGTAACTGCTTATGAAAACAACAAGTAATAACACCATTTATAATGAAAGGAGACGGGAATTTTATTATGTTACGATTGTCTTTGCTCTTTGTATCTCCATTTTATTTTATTTTTACAACTCATACAAGATGAAGGCCGATTATACTTTTTTCTTCTTTTAAGTCGGGCACTCTTGACAGAGTGGTAATTTCAGCAGTCTGACATAGAGGACTGTGTTGCCGTTGTGAACAAATCGGTATAGTGAATATTAAATATAATTACATATTATAAAAATATTAATTGGCGTGGTAATTTTTCTCGTATTTGTTGCAATTCTTTTAAATTAGATTATACTTATGTTTTCTTTGTTCGACCCGCTTACCCAATTATTCTTTCTTCCTAGCGTCGGCAGTGAGACAATGTAGTGTTGAAATGAAGGAAATACAAAAGTTATTGTAATTATATCTCGGTTCCGCCATTTGGTTAATTTAGAAATTCATTTGATATACCATGTGAAACTTTCAAACTACAATATAATCCTCGTGTTATACAATGGATTAACATAATTCCAACCGTCTCGTCTCTGTTTTAATGACGTTACGTAAATGCGGCCATCGTAATTATCTAACAGCCCAATTTATTTCTGTTACGATTTTTATCTTAATTATTTAGGATTTTTCTAACTATAAATCTTACGATTTTATCGCTCGTGTGTAACGGGTTTTAGATTTTGGGACGTTTGTTCACATGTGACGCGATCTGGCAGTTTGGTAATGATTAATTAATTTGTTTTTTATTCTAAATTTAAATTTGAATAAATCTGATTCAGTTTTGGCGCAAACTCTGACAGGGGTCTTTTAATTGCTGCTGTGATTTTTGACTTTTGTATTTCAAGAAAATGATTGAGCGTTTAGCGAAAAATCTATATTTTTGTTACTTATTATTTTGTTGGCTGGATTGCATAAAAATCACGCAATTATTCAAATTACCACATGTACTGAAGAAAGGACCAAATGCTATTTAATTTTTATGTTATTGATTTTCAGTCAACAGTAAAATTTAAGACAAATACGCAACAAGTAACAATAAATAAATCTTGAAGTCTGCATTTTTTATTTTTATACTTACGACAAATTGCAAATTAAGTTTTGTGTACAGACTTTAGTCGTGAACCAAATTAACCTTATTTTTGTTTTCGTACGTGACACAACGAAGATTTATATCATACAAGACAAAAATAAGGCATTACATAACGTATGTTTACTTCCCGACTCAATTTTGAAAGACTAATAACAGTTATTAATGATAATATTTCAATTATTTTCATTATTTTTCGTGAACGTTGGCGTATTTAGCAAATGGTGATTAATTACTGTCAGCGACTTTCTTTTTTACTTAATTTAGGTTTCACGTACTTAATTATTGTTGCGCCATTTCAAAATTTGTATTCTTGCAGTTGAATTCTTTTTGCTATTCCTATTTCAAACTTGTGGTATTTGCGCCGTGTTTTAATGGTGCCTGCCTCATTTTAAAAATTCTTAATTTTTTTTAGTAAATATAATCTGTTTTAATCTAGACATTTTTTAAAGGAACGAATTAAGGCAGAATCGTCTTCTAATTTTGTTATCTGCATTTCCCAATATGTTAGTATTTAATTTGTGTACACTATTAGTTATAAAAGGTTGTTACCTTTAGCCGTAATCATGGAACACTCCTATGATTTGTAATTCCTTAAAGTATGACTTAAATCTATCGACTACGTTCTACATTGTCAATACGAGTCAAAGATCCTTTTGCCAAAATTATAATGTTTGTGTTGTCAACTCTTAAGGCTTGTACTTAAGATGTATTTTTATATTTCATGATGTAACTGGCTGTATGACGATTGACTTAAATTATCAAGTGGCCACCCACGAAGTATTTCACAAATTATAGATCCATGTTTACGTTTGATTTGTCAATCAAAGCATTAGCGGTTTCGATGACGCAATTGAACGATAATTATAAGAGGGTCGACTGGTTTGTGCAACGGTATGAGCTTGTATATGTATGTTTTGGTCCAATGGTGGTACAGCCTAATAACCGAGTACAGAAGTAATAATCATGGGCCTGCAAGTAGTAATAAGCTTGGGGTTACGAGATATTCAATATAGGTTAGTTTATAAACGTTTATTATTCATTGAAGGAAATCTTTTCCTGGTATATTTTGAAATTTAGAATTCCGAACTTACCAGTATTCGCTGAGAAAACAGTTTCAAAATACGTAAGTATAGGAAACTTAGAAATAAATTGGTATAAAAAATATCTTTAGAAAGAAGCGCTTTCGATTTTGAATTTGGTGGTGAATTTTGAAAATTATTAATTATATCATTAATAATTATGATTAATGATAAAATGCGGGTAATTTATTGTAGTTACTATAAAATAATTGTAATATATTTACCGAAAATAAATTCATAATGTATTCTGACTTCTTTATTCCCTTTTATATTGTCTGTTAGTACATTACTTACGTCTATAACCTATACATAAATACTAAAGAAACAAAGATTTATAGACTATGTGTAGAATGCAGGACATCTCATGCTGACGTCAACGTGAGATCCGTTGTGCAGAAGGTGTTTTCTGCAGTAAACCGGCTGCAGGGAACTGTGCAGGTGAATCATGGCTGCCTGCGTTGACGTCATCACATTCCTCAAGACCCTTTTACGTCTAATCAATGTGTTATTTTATTTTGTCTTTATAAAAACATGATTAACAAAAAGGTTAATCAGATAGTAAATCATTTGTTATTAATTTTAATATTTATTTGCTTACTAATGTATAATTGCTGTTGTTACATTTTATGCTCTTATAACTTAGTAGTCCTTTTCAGACATTGCAAATCTGAGGGCGCTATATCAATAACAATTTACTATAGATATAATATTTAGGTAATGAATTAAAACTATTACCTATATAAAAACAATACTTAATATTTATAACATCCAACATACAATTTTGCTTATTTCCTGGTGGTTCTCAAAATATATATAAAATATAATAGTTCTTAATATTTTAGTGTAATTTATTAGAGTATAGATTATAATTGATTACAATTTGATAAAGGTCGCAGGAACACGCTGGATGCAGCCATTGAAAGGTCCTTCTGGAATTTTCTAGAGGTCTATGTTAAGCAGTGGACATGATGTGGCTGATGATTATGATTGCAATTGCCACGCATTGGGATGTCGCAAAGATTTATTTCCGACATAAAATACGAGCACAAATCCTGGACAGTAGTCGCTGTTATCTTTTATCAGGACTGTTTAGTTACAGAAATGTTTTGAGCCTTAAAAAAAATCTAGGTCAACATAATAACAACGACTGCCATAACACGCAATTTCTTTCGTCGATACGAAACATCAATCCCTGCATAATCGTTTGCTGAGGCATATTACAAATAATATCGATTATAAAAAAAAAACATAAGTATTTGCATGCTAAATACTTCTTTAGAAAATGATATCGATACATAAATCGATATAGTATATCGATTTTATATATACAAGTAGAAAGAACGTCTGATGACGTAAACGATATCCCTGCCGAGGTTTTCTAAAGAAGTATTTACCATACAACATATAAATTATACAAATTCTTGAACATCCGGAACGGGCGACTATCACGAGCGGGCTTTGAACTCGAAACATATGGTGGATGGCTATATTATGTATTTTTAGTTTAACTGTTACGCTGCTTGTGGGTTTCAAATTTGGTAAATGTAGGGGGTTATTCGTATGGAACGGAGTATGTGTGAAATTATTATGAATCTGTTCTTGCTGCATTCTAGGCAAAAGTTGGTACAGAAGAGTAAAAATAGCCATCTAGATACTAAATAGGAATATTCATTAATATAAAATGCCATATTTAGAAGATTATATCCTTTTAAAACTAGAATAAATTATTGGATAAATTTTAAATGAATTAAGAATTAGCTTTTGCTGCGATTTCGAAAGCGACTAAGATTTCTTCGAAGTTCGAGCCGAGTAAGGATTCCATATTTTAGCTCTAGATGCCTTTCACCGATAATTTGAACCTGATCACTATGCCAGTGTTGGCACAAGGTCCTTAACGTACAGACAGGTAAATGCTCAAGGATTTCATCCTAATTGCTTAAATAACAATATTTTGTGAGAGTCCATGTAACCAGATTCCTGCCGGCCTCCTTTTTTGATTTATGTAAAATCTAATTATGATCGATTTGTAGACCACATGCTTATTAGTATTGATGTGCTGTGTCGGGTTGCCTTTCGGAAAACTTCACTCTTCGCCGCTGATAGGGAGTTAACCCATACCAGGATATGATCCTGCTATGTTGTCTGTCTCGTAATTTACTAACACATTGTTGCATAAATCATATAGTGACGTTTGCAACTATAATTAATTTATATCATATTGTATCCACTGTAAAGATAATAAGGAATAAAACGTTGTCAGGTGCAAAGATATTTTTTTTTGTTTGATTCATATCAGTGACGTAGTTGTAACTGTCTTGCTAATTATACGTTCAGTTGTTCTCATAGCTTTGTCATTCTGTGACATGAAGAACATTCAGAAAGAATCCATTGAAATTAAAAATGTTCTTTTTATGTTATAAAATTTGAATTTCGAATTCAATTAAAAATGTCATGACGCAGTTATTAATTCATTTACTTTGAAGGAATAAGGTTCAAATTAACTGCGTGAAGAGTACATTCCTCATCGCTAACGTTTATACTAAAATGATGAGCATCTTCGGAATGTTCGTATAAATATGATAAGTTATGCAAATCGGACGCTTTCAAGGAAAGAGCGACATTCACCTTCCAGCTTACGTGTGTTTATTGTGGATTAATAGTAAGCCTACAAAATTATGTGTTTAATATTCACTTGTACGACATTCCGGGACGATGACTTGGTTATGTCAAATAACATGATATAGACATGTCAAGCGAAGAGGAAAGGAAATGTTAAGTTTGTTCTTGGTTTGTTTTGTTCTTTTCGGATAATGTTAGAGAAGCAAGGTAAATTGGAAAGTGGTTTCATTTTTAGCTTCTATAATGATGAAGCTTGTAGAACAGCCACCACTACCTGTTACTTGGCCTTTAGCAAATATAACTTTTTAGAGTCCTAGGATTGTTGTTGTTTGGTTATTTGTTGTTTTTTACTTTTTTGAATTTTGGTTAGTTAAGTTTTTTTTTATTATCGGACCCCGCTGTCAATTCCGGGGGAAACTTGCGAATGGGATAATAGAATGCCCCGGCTTAACGGCTGTAGGGCTCATGAGGAAAGTTGGTAGGGGATATCTGGGGAATGGGAATGTAGGGGAAGGAGTAGGAACCCTCTTAGGATGGGAGGAGGGGAGAAGATTAATTAGTTAGTCCGGTGCCTGAGCATCTTTAAGAGCACCATAATTTCTTTATTTACTAAGCACATAAATAAAACTTGGTACCTATTCACTGCTAAGTTATTTTTGCGCACCGTGTCTTCATTTAGTGATATGGAAATTTATGTGCAGATACTTTGGCGGCCATGGTTATTATGCCCGATAAGTTTTTATCACTTTTTAGGTGTATTTTTATTCACTTTGTTAGTTTAATGACGTACGTAGAATCGAAAAATTTTATAAAATGGCTTGGAAGTATTATAAATAAATTTTGCTTGGAATTCTATGGTATTAAGTCAAGTATCATTTCAGTTAGATTTATGTCATGATTTAGGTGGATTACCTTTAGCTGTTAGGTCTACATTGATAAGGCTACCGACTACGACATTATCCAAACCTTTCGCTAAAATGTTCAGACGCAATTCACGTTTTTCCGTTAATAGCTTTAGAGTACCATTTTCAACTACACCAAATTTAATTTCAATATTAACTAAATTATACGACAAAAGTCCAAAGTCCTTGACTATACAGGACATTATCGCGTGGGTGCTCCGGAAACGGCGTCGGATGTTTCTGATATTTTGTATAATGAATAACAAGGAGCAAGTGATTACTATGCACCGATTGTGAGCTTCCTCAGTTAAGAAAGGGCCTAATTGGAAATAGTCGAGTGGAATATTAAGACAAAACGGAAATGGCATTTGGTAACTTATTGATATGCTCGTGTTATATCTAAAGACTTAGGTCGCTCGGTCCTCTTTCGCTTTTTAATCTGTGGCAAGAATGACTCGTGTACGGTTTAAATAGAATTTCTATTTTCAACTTCCGGGATACTATGGACGATTGATGTGATATGGCGTCTGTTTGATCTCCTGACGAGTCGTTTGCCGCAAACGCATTATACGCAATACCAAATCTCTAGCTTCAACTTGATTTTCTGTATTCTACCTCCCAAATTCTACTGGCTAAATAACTCCAAGGTTACTTAAATCGGTTGGCATTTTCTTGTTTGGATTTGCCTCTATTTACTTGACTGTTTACATATCCTATACACTGTTGCACACACGTGACATCAGGTGTGTGGCCTTGCGTTATCTAGTATTTGCAATGGACGCCGACGTCATCCGATAAGGTTGTTTGATGAGTTGATAGGGCGTGGTATGCGCATGCTTAGTTGGATTATGTGAGTATTTAGCGAATGGCGTGTGTATCTTTGTTGTTTATTTATATTCATTCAGATAGGCATCTGCAGTGCTTAATTAAGTACATATTTTAGCCTTAATTACTAATATATACTTCAATCACAGTCATTAAATTGAGACATTCAAAGATAGTCCGCAATATCTTATTAACATTTTGCGAAGTTATGCAAAAATTGGTTGAAACAAATAAAAATTTCGCGGTAAGAAATAATGCTCACAAAACAAAATAATTTTTAGCTTTGACGGATCCGGTTACTGAAATGTTGGTAAGAAAGTTGCATTTCGCTTGTTTTTGCTTTTCCACGTTAATGCGACCAGTTTTTGAAATGATTATTACCGCCGCGCGTCACGAATTGACATAATAATGTTCTTAAATTAGTAAGGATTTTTCTGTTGTATTTCGGTTTGAAGGACATTAAAGTCAATGTTACACTGAGGAGACCCTCGTATTATGGTGTCAGGAGAAGATATCAGTCCCTTTTGCGGTCTAATCCCGAATAAATCGTATTAGAAAATCCCACATGTGTTGTCCGGTTTGGAAATGGCATCCAAAACCTCCCAGGCCATAGCCAGTTTTAAATACAAGCTTCAGTTTTAGAAAAAATATAATTATGGACCGCATTATTTATAGTAGCTTGCATGTATACAATGTATGTAAATTGTAAATGCTATATACTCAAAGTTATAAATTTGTTTGATTAATTTATATAACAACTTTTCTGCGCTCTAAATGCTCATTTAGGGCTGAAGCTTAAGTATAATATAAAGTGTAGTATAAAGTATAAATTTCCTCATTAAGAGACAGTCAATAATGTATTTACAATTATACTAGGTGTTTCATGCGGCTTTGCTCATCTGCAAAGCCTTTCCCTGTCGGTTAAAAATATTTAATACGCCACCACATTTAATTTTAAACAATCGTTAAAAATGCCATTATTTGTCATGGGAGCAAATAACCGAGATAAAAAGTAGCATATGTGTTAATCCAGGAAACGGTCTCTTCCTGTGACAAATTTTATCCAAATGCTGCGTTTAATTCTGACAATATACAAACATCCAAACATTTCACAAAATTTCTCATTAATATATGAAGTAAGATTATTATACCCGTGGCTTTTGAGTTAACATGACATGACAGCTTTACTTGCGTTATCCTTCATCTGGTTGCGCACGAGCAAGCTTCTTGACGGCACTTCATTTATTATGGCAATCTGTTTCAAAAGTAATAAAGTAGAACCGCTCTGTAGACAGTATCAACACGATCCGAGCGGACGAGGGTACAGGTTGTGCCTAAAAAAAATATTTGATTATGGAGACATTGTTGATTGCAATGTAGGCTACCTATACAAGCCTATATAACAAGTTATTATTAATTGTAGTATCGCGGATTGGATTAAAACGATTTTATGATAGAATTATTATTTTATTTAAAATTTGAATTTAGAATAGCTGATGACTGTTAAGCCGCTTTTGGACTTTATTAGTGTTTATGATAAGATTTCTTTGACTTTACTATAAAACATTCAACATCGCATTCAACTTTATCTATAGCTCTATCTCTTAACCTAACTCAACATAATTAAGACAATTCCAGAGCTCACATAAATCTAAGATAAATGTGTATTATAATAACGTTTCACAACGAATGCTCATTGTGTTTTGAAAGCATTGACTAATGCTCGTTTCGCAAATCTTGTGTGGTTCACGGTATCATTGTATGAAGATAATGTGATTTCTGACTGTGATTGTTCTTATTATTTACGGATTTATCATTGTTTGGGACATGTTTGTCTATGTTTTTTGTGTTTATCTTACTAATGAATGATTGAAGATTGCTACTGGCTTATTGTTTGTGTTTTCTCATTTTCAAATCTATTGTTGGACTAAGGCTATTTTGTAATAGGGATGCTACAAATGGAAGTAGTGATACATGTTTATAAATAACATTTGCAATTGCACTAAAAACATTGTTTACATCGACTAAGCCCATCGATAATTCTTGTATGCTTTTCCTTTTTTTAATATTTTTCCTATGTATACATATATGAACTTTTTTTTCCTTCCTCCTCAGGAGTCTCCCGAGGTCCGCATGGCGCTGCCGCTGCAGCCGCGCGCGCCGGATCCCTCCGCCCTCGCCGCCTATTGGGCAGAGTACGAGGACCTCTGCCGCCAGATCAGCACCGCTCACCACAACGACGACGACGATAACCATTATGAAGGTAGGTTTATTAGTTTTTTACCGCCAGTATTATTCAAATATCGATTAGTACTAAAAATACCGTAGGCAAAAATATAAATAAAAAAGAATAATTTCGTGGTTCTTCCTACAACAAAGTAAGGTTACATGATTAAGGTGATTACAGAGATTTTACCGCCCTTACACCACTACAACTCTTGTAAACCATCAGCAGTGGCACGGATTTTATAAGACCGAGCGGTGAAGCACAGCGAGTCTCAGGGAAAACTAATTTGTCTTTATCGCGTAACGAAATTAATTAAATAGAATAGGGATTAGTTGGAAATATTAATTGTCCACTTCCCACCATAGCAGATGGAAAGTTTGTGAAAAGTTATAATGATCGTGTATGCGAAAGGAATAAACAATGTGTATTGACGTTCTGTCTGTTATATCATCAACATCTGCTTACCCCATCGAGACATGACTTTGCATAAAAGTTTCTCAGATTTTGATATATAAGTGATTATTTATGTCACAAGATTCAGTGACCGACTTGTTTACTAAATATCTATTTAGCTTCCAACTTGACATTATTAAACGTAACTAATTCACAATCTCGACCTAGACAGGCGAATGCTAAATACCTAACTTTTTGCTTGTCTTTTTGTATGTTTCATTCAAATCTGTGTCGTGACAGTGGGTTCACTATTTTAAGCATGTTTTTTTTTGTGTTTTTACTATTGTGTTAACGACGTCAATGTCTTTTATCACTAAAATAAAATCGACGCTTGAACAATCAGCACATAATTTGTCATCGTTTAAAACGATAGTGCTTTGTTTTTTTTAAGATGATAAAAACAGCAAAATGGATGGAATGATCTCTCTCGTAAATTTAACTCATACGGCTGGCGTTTTAGAATGTAAAAAAAAAAACACAATTCCCAAGCTACTTTAAGGCTTAAAATATTTCAAACGATTAAAAGAAATTGACAGTTAATTGTGAAAAATAGTATTTTAATTATCGGATTTATTTATTTTTTAACCTGACCATTATAGGTAGTACGTTTGTTAGATTGACAAGAGTCGGCTTATACAAATACACCGAACTTTTGGATGAGGCGTTTGCAACCATTAAAAAATGAAACGAACATGCTGAGGGCAAGCCACTAACGGGTTACAAACCTCGGCTCAGGATGATCACTGGGAGCGGTCGAGACATACTATTTTAATATCACGTTGGTTTGATAAGGATTCTGTTCTGACTTGATGCTAACCAGAGAAGTGTGACTAGATCTTAGGCTTTATAAAAGTTGAAAACTTTTTGTTCATACGTTCTTTAACTTGAGTATTTAGTGTTTGAAATCAAACCATTTAAAACACTAAAGTCGAAAACTTAATCCAAAACTAATGCAATCTTGATTCGTTATAAATCATTGAGTTTATGTCCAATTAGTTAGCATGTGGCTTGTCCTACTCTTAATGGTGTGACATGCTTTACGTTTATTACATTAGGAAAATGTTTATGCAATTTATAACACCAATGGTAATTAATATGAGAAGTGCTAGATGAATTTCATTAATCAATTTGACGTCAAGCCTAGCCTTGGCCCAAGGTTTTACAAAATATGATCCTTATCAATCCATTAATCCTTACATTAGACGATCAATCTAATCGATTATGCCGAGATCTCGGATTGGACTGATGTGAGATTGAAGGTATAATGGTCACCTTACTTCACTCCTCGGTGATAGAAAATGCGTGTCGCTGGTTGCAGTGGTGGATGGAAAATCGGGATGGAGTGCAAGTTTTTGTTGTATTTGAATTTATATTGACCTAAATACTCGATATGGAACTCAAATACTTAATTTCTCAGACTAGCGTCATGCTCTAAATGCTAATAACGATATCCATATTACTTAACAGTAGTTCATTATTGATAATAACCTGTTCAAAATAATGTATGACTCATCATAATTAAGGCTTAACATTTCGCGATGTTCTTGAAAAAAACGCTAACGTTCACACATGATTTCTTAACTGTGTTCATTTAATCCACGGTCATCGCTGCCGGCCCACTTGCGCAACTGGCGAGATATTAAATGGAACGGAAGGCTAACATAAAATCATTTAATAGTTTATGTAAGCTAATTATTTTTCTAATTAATTTGATGATCTCTCGTATATTGATTAATGACGTTACGGTACGCATGTGGGTTTTAGAAATTAAGCAATGTTATGCGCAATACATGAAGGCAATACATTGGTGTATGTATGATGCTTGGTTATAGAAATAGAAAGAACAATAGTATCTACGGATTAACAAGGAGCCTAGTAATGACTTGCGTCTAGACGCCGCCGACTTGACCCTGCACGGCGTGTACCCAATTAACTTAATTACCAACGTCTAGAGTGACTTAGGTCGAAAGTCGAGGACGTAAATGAAAGAATATGAAAATCATTATAAAATGCTACTGTTTAGATTTCGTAGATTACTCTATCTTTAAGAAAATTGGTTAGTAAATGTTGGTTGATTTACTCTTAATAGTTACTATCAAGGTATGAAATTATTTTATCGTTTTATTCTTGGTACTCTTAGAAAGAAACTAAAGTTACAGTTTTATTGGAGGAAGAGTACCCACGCCACCATACAAATGGCGACAAACCCAAAATAGTCGCTTATTTTGGAGCATAATTCTGGTGACCAAATGTCAACCATTTGAATTGCACTTAATATCTTTCTATAATATAAGTTTGTCGACTTATAAAAGTTAGTGTTTATTCCATCAGAGAGGTTACGTCGTAAATTGTAATCCAAGAGCCATTATAATAGTTTACAGTTTATGACCATAATAATGATTTTTATTGCGTCGTTATTAAACAGTAAATAGAGCTAGATAAGCGGAGGTAATATTCAAAATGTTATTGCGATTTAGTTTTGCGAATAAGGTTGTGTAACCTGTGCTATTATGAGTTGTACCTCTGGATTTAGCACGCGACATTTTAAAGCAGATTCTGGATTGGATTTTGGGTCTGAAAACATACTTATATTACTTGGAATTAGAATCTCTGTTCTTTTATCTCGAGATCGTTTGATCTCGAGATAAAAGATAGTTTAAGACCTAAAGTCACTGCTTCAAGAATCTTCTTACTGGTTTCTTCTTTGTTTACCCCTTCGAAGAAATTAGCTTGTAATATATTTTTTCAAATAAGCGTAATATTGCATAATTGGAACATACTTATTTTTAAGTATGTTTTAATTTACAAATTGTGATTTGGTGTTACTTCCTTGTTGCTCAATGAATTTATCTTTTATTAATACATAATTATGGTGGATAGTAATTAAATCGCTGTTAATGAAGTACTTTTATAGCAAGAGGTAACTGAAAGAGAAGGTGGAGATGATAAATGATCAACTTCGCTTATGATCATGCAGGCAGAGGAAGTGGACAATGCAATTATACTGAAACTTATAAGTGGAAAATATAATTGGATACAGATGAGAAATCTCGGAAGTTAAAGTCTAGGTACCACTGCAACTGCCAAAACCAACACCTTTGCTTAACTCGTTCAGTCCTTTAAGAATCATTTATCTTTAATGGTTTGCTTGCTTGTATCTTATAAGGAAAATGCAGTCAGACATCAGACCGAAAGTAAAGGCACGGTAATCATTACATTCCATTGTGGGGATATAAAGGGCCTTTCTTAAAAGGTTAATTGAACAATTCGTGACGCAGGCTTGGTATTTTTCTATAAAAAACAATAAGCTATTACCGTAAAAGGATTTTATTAAATGGTTAATTAATGATACTTCATGTTTTTTCTTGCCACTGATTATACTGCACCGGTGGTCAAGCGAATTTCAAATGTCGTCGAATGAGAGATGCTTAGCGAAGCCAAAGTTTATAGGTACAATAACCTATCAACATAATTGGACAAATCGAAAACTTCAAAGCAATAACCTACACGTTAATTTTAATTAAACATTTTTAATGCGAAATTTATTAACTTCCTTCGAAACCATCAAAGAATATTTGCTAAAATGAGTAATATCTGCAAGGGATTTGCTAATCTTGAACACTAGCCGAAGTCGTTGCTTTGTCGTCTGCGTTTCCTTGACACACCCAGTGCCTTAATGGATATTGTGACATAGCTAAGTGGTAAAGTACGTAGAGTTAACATTAAGAAAGCTTTAACTATCTGCATTGAGAGAGGCATCGCATTACCGCTTACTATTAAAAAAGAGGTTAAAAGGCATTTCAGTTTTGTCTGGTCAGTGACTTCATTTTTTTTTAATAGTTTAGTTATGACTCAAGAAGATTAGTGCATGCATCCGTTATTGTTTTGATTTTTTTTACCTTTATATATGCCGGATTTAAGGTTCTTTTTTTAGATGTGATGATTCGCGTATACTTATTTTTCATTCCAATTATATTGAGAGGCTATTGCCTCATAAATAACATTGTATTTTTAACATTTATCCATAATTGATTTTTTCTTAATATGTGTATTTTATGTTACGAATCGTGTTGAACAATATAATACCCTTGTAACAATTAACACTGTCATTGAGATCTATACATAATATCATAATTCATAATACAAAGTCCCCTTTTCAGTCTGTCTGTATGTTATCGTTTTTTCAAAATCTACTAAACGGATTTTTATAAAATTTGGTATAGAGATAGTTTAAGACCTTGGGAAGTTTATAGGCTACTTTATATCCAGGGAAAGTCTATAGTGGGATTTTTATCTCAGACATCTCCTTCACGCGGGCGAAGCCGCGAGCAAAAGTTAGTTTCATAAATGCCTTTATAAGTTTAATATTGGAACTTTCCTGCAACAGCCTTGAAGTTAGCAGGTTTCCTCAACAATTTCTACGAAGCCATTACCAGAGTACTTCGCGACGTATAATAAAATCCTTTTGCCACTCCTTGGATGCCGATTGCGTTATTATTATCGAACTGTTCGTATAATGATGTAAACTTGTTTTGGGTTAGGCGTTAATGTAATTTATGTTAGTCGTTTGGTGAATATTTTGAACTATTAAATGAATAATTGAATTTTTTATTACTGAAGAAAGAACCGCCTATGTTGTTGGATGGCGATATGTAGGATTTTAAATACCAAATACCTCAGTGTTGTATAGTTCGGTAATTTGAAATTTGAAAGACGTATTTCTGTCTATTTATAATCCTTCAAGATGATAATTTACATACATTTAGATCTATATGATGGTGATTTAGAAAAGCGTCACTGTTTTTCTATACAATTTATTTCCAATAATAAAATATTTCATAAATATAATTGGTGATTTTTGTTTCCTTCATTAATATTAAAGAATGACACTGTAATATGAGTGATTTTCTAAAGGGCGGCGGAATACCCATCATAAAAAAAATACCAATGTTTTCCTCATGCCTCACTGCACACATTGGTTCAAACATTGGCTCCAACGGACAAATTAAGTTTTACTCGACCATATAACCCAAACAGACCGTAATAAGAAATGTTAATGGCCGAACGTGGCAATATGTTTACTCTACCGTGAACGATCGCGAGGCGCATGCGCGGAGAACTGTACAGCAAATAAGTTGGGTTAGGTTAGGGAGCTCTGGAGGGTCTGGGAAACACGGGACGTCTACATTCTAGATAGTGAGATCTGTCTCTGGCTTTATGTAGAGCGGTTTTCTTTACTAGACTAGATGATGTCTTTAGAGTTTAGAAGCTAAATATAAGCTCTCTAAGACAAGTAAATAATAAAGAAATGCCATAAAGTTGAAAACATTGCAAAAGGTCGTATATTTTACAGGTTATTACTCTACGGATTTTTGTTAGTTATCGTTATTTTTTGTTGTAATAAACAAAATTGTTTTTTATGTAATAAATATATTATTATTTCTTGATATCGTTTACTACCGAGTCGCTACACGGGCACGTCCCGCGCAGCCAATGGGGCGTCGGCGCGGACGCAGCCCGTTATATCTGAATGAGATTCTTGGTGGTAACGGGACTGCGCCGCGGATCACGGCTCGTGTCATCATGCACTGACGGAAAACCTCATGATTCAAGGAACGCTGTCCTTGGTTATGATAATTGAAGAGCCTGACATTTTAATAGTTAATTCAATGGTATTTTCAAGAAGTGGAAGACAATACCTTGAACTGATTAATTAGTGCAGATGAAGAGTACGATGGTAAGAAATAGTTTGCATAACACTTGAGTTACTGACGTGATGACATATCTAAGTTAGATATATGTTTTTTTATGAAAAAAACCTGAAGAACAGAATATATTATTTTGTACTTAAATCTGGTCCGTAGATTTGCGCAACACTTACTCAAAAACGTTGGTTTCTAAGTAATCCCGGTACCTAATGCCGATGTCGTGAAGAGATGAAACTTTACATCTTCATTGCTGTAGTACGACATAATAGTTTTTATTTCCACATAATATAGAAAAATGCAAAGTCTTAGTGTTCATTCTTGTATTTGTATTAAAGACTGATGGTAGATTTTTTTTAATAATTACAAGCATGTCTGAATTTATGGTCTTGTTTAAAAACAATGACACTGGATATTGCCTTATTTTTTATTGCGCAGTGTACCCACCTAATGAGGTTTTATGCTCTTCAAATATTTTTTCGCAAAGTACTTTACACTAATGCATTATAATGTGGTCACGTGATTACAAAATATTTAACGCTAACCTTTATTTCACTTTATTTAATGGCGGCAAAGACCTTTCTTCTTTTGCATATTATACGGTAATTTAATTTTGTGTGCTTGGAGGTTAAACGCAGTCAAAAGAGCGTGACATGCGTTTGGTAGTTTCATTTTTTTAATCTGTAATTAGGAGACGGTTATTAAAAAAAACTAGCTTGATACTTTATGTTACTCATGTTTTTATTATTGCTGCTCTAGTTAGAATAAGTACATTGTTACTAAAATAAACTATAATTATACCCAGTTATATAGCTTATATGGAAGAATCGTATTCATGTGGTGTAGTTTTTTAAACCTACTTTTTTGACTTCACTATTGATTCTTACGTGAATCATCAAAATCTATCCAGCAATTCACGTTAAAGAAAAAATGCTTTCATATTAAGGTGATGTTACGTCCGCCAACGAATGTCCACAGGTTCAAATCCCAAGGGCACACACCTCTGACTTTTCTTAAATTATGTGTGTATTCTTTGTGAATTATCGCTTGCTTTAACAGTGAAGGAAAACATCGTTAGGAAACCTGCACATCTGAGAAGTTCTTTATAGGAATTTTGAGGGTCTGTGAAGTCTACCAATCCGCACTAGCCCAGCGTGGTGAACTAAGGCCTAATCCCTCTCAGTAATAGAGAAGGCCCGTGCCCAGCAGTGGGATAGTATATATTTACATCCGTCTAGACTCTACTGTAAACGAATTCAATTTCGAATGATAATTGCTTTATCTAATCTAACTGATACGTTGCGTAACTCGTTATCTTCACGTTCTAATTATGAATTACTATCAAGGACTTTGCAATTTTTGTTATCGATGTAACATTTTATTATCAAATTGCGGTGTGTTAATCCTAAGGACGTGGATAGAATGCGCTATCGTATATTTAGAATATTTTTGGGATGCTTGTTACTTTTGAAGTCACTTATTTAAAGCTTGCATTAAATGAGTTATTAAAAAAAAAGTATTTACTTAATGGTAAAGATTAGGCAGTTTAAAATGATTGTTCTTACGATATTCCGAACAATATTTCTCGACAAATAAAATATTTAAAATTAGAATTACGTAAAAATATTGTATTTTTTAATTTAAGGTTTTTATTTATTTATTATGGGTCTGGAAACAAGTCCATTGAGCTTTGATTAAAGTAATTGCGAGGTATTGTCATTCTAAAACGTTTTTTGTGTGAACATAGTTATTAGACCTTGACGAAGGACATATAAATAGTTTGTAATTATTTGACACTAGATCACCTTCGAGTGCGAATGAAATAATTTTATGGCCTATTAATTAAATGTTTAATAGAATTGCAGTTGGTATAATTTTGTCAGGCAATAACGTTACTCAATATAAATTAAGGCTACATTACGTATATAATATGAAGGCCGCGGTACAATTAAATGCTGGTATAAACAAACTGACATGCTTGTTAACGAGGCATACGCTGAAAAGGCAATTTACATATTAGTAATTTATAGATGTTAATTCTAATAACCACGATAAAAAAACATAATAATGAATACATCTAAGAGATGTCATCAATCAGGCAACTGCAACGCATATTGGTTTAACAATTTAGGCTATCAAATACAAATGAATTCCGTGCGATGTTTTTCCCTTTCAAAGTTCATAGGCCACTGCTATGGCGAACAAATGCGAATGATTTCCGAGCGATTTTTTCCGACTCTACTTCATAGGCCGGCGCTGTGTCTTATGGCGAATCTTGTTGCAAGCAAATTTTAGATGGGTGACCAGTAACCTGTCGTGGTTACAACATTACTCTGTGCAGAATACTTAATGACAATTGTCGCTTGGTCGTACATCATGGTTACTGGTTAGGGATTGCGATCTACCAGTTAAATTTATTTTGGGACAGGTGTAACTTGTTATAGATTGGCCTAATTTCTTGAGGAATTTCGAGGTGGTCGTAATAGAATTTATATGGTAGACTCTGTGCAATATTATCCTTGACCAGCATGACTGGGTTGGTGCCATTGTCTAACAAAAACCGGCATGATGTATACGAGATTTGTAGCCAATGAAAACTAACTTATATGATATTTTATGACCTGTTTACATTTCATATAAATGGAAATATATAGTATATTTTGGGTTTAAAGTAAAAATTTTAAAATTAAATTATTTCTTTTCACCATTTGTAGATGTACTTACTTTATTTGTCTCTGCACCATGCTAAGTTTTGCTGGTAGAGAGTACCTTTGGCACTAAGTCCGCCTATATACTTTTTATATAGAAAGTGTTAAGATAAATATTATGAAATTCTAAATAATATAATTGCAGCAATGTTTCAGTTTATGAGATTAAAATCTTTGCGTTTAGACTCATCTCCTATATCTCAGTTAATTCTACACATGTTATATTCTTTCAATGTTTACTCTTATACCTAGTACTTGCAAAAAACCCTATGTAGCGACAATTTCCATCTAATTCTAGGCTACACCTGCGTCACCCCAACACCTGACTCATATACCACGCTACACTTTTCGATCAGATAGCATTGTTGGTAGTCTCAATTTCATATCTGTTCATCGGACGGTAATGGCCGCTTGCGTAATAGCAATATAATGCCAGTTTTGGCGGCCATGAATTGCGTACCCAATTATGTACCGGTATTGCATTCGGTATTTGAATATAGCTATTAAAGATGACATATCTGTATTTGAATTTAGAAAAATATAAATTCAAAAATGGAATAATTACACATATTTAAAAAAGAAACGAATTCGAGATGGTGAAGGATAAACGGCTATAACATTTTATGATACTGCTAAGATTATTCGAATAGTAATTTCGTACTTTTTACCCTTTAAATGACATTGCACTTCTGGCGAATCTTTAATGGTTCTTGCGTGATGTGATACGAGTAATCAAGTATTATCAGTTTAAATAAGTTTATATTATTAAAAAATGCAAATGTTTATATACCATACATACCTGTATTGTTTTTTGTTAATTCAACAGGTATATTTATATATGAATTAATCTATATTGTGATACCATTATGATATACTTGGATAATATCTTTGATATATTTTATGTTAGGATTTCTTTTATCTAAAATTGCGCGGGTCATTGCATACACAATTCATTTCATTGTATTTTTTTTTGGAAAAAACTTATAGAATTATAATTTTTTTATTCATGCTTCCGGTTCTGCCCATTTTCCCCTATTCCGGGATAAACAGTAGCCTATACTAAAATAATTTACAAAATCCGTTAAGTAGTTGCAGTTTATGCATTATAAACATATAAGTGAGTTATAAGTTTCAACAGGTTTTTTTTTCAATAGTTTAAAAATTGTAACCCCTTAAGAACTAGACGTTAATATACAAACAGCTCACGAAAATGATGTCACAGCCACGGTATCGTTCAAACACCTTACTTGGGTAAATGGTTTCAAAAGGCGAGTGTTTTTCGAAATACCACCGAGTATGTGTCACGTTTCAACGATAAAGTAAAAACAATGAAAGTAATGCATTACAATAAAAGCATGTTTAAAACGTAATAGACTTGATAGGTAACATCTTTCAACAAAAGACAGAGTATGAAGCGCGTGGAACGGAATGTGTCGATAGAAACTAATTGCTATTAAAGTACGTAATTGAAGCACACGTATTGTATTAAATAGAAAGTTCAATAAAAATAGTAAAATCACTTAACAAGTGAAAGGAGCGTAAGACGCTAGATCTCACATGGTTTGATTGCTGTAAAACACTTCTTTATGCTTCTAGAATGTATGTTGAGGGAATATCACCCCTCACACTAGTAACTAAGGTTTAAAATGTGTTTAATTTTAATTAACGCTTGGAAAAGCTTTATAGCTGGTGTCATAAACTGTGATATAAGATGCCGATTACGAGGGTTTGTTGAATAATGACACGCCACTTACGCAGAGAGGGAAATTAATGATAGTTGTTACCTTCAAATGATTTGCGATATCGAAACTAAGCATTCATAACTCGCTGTGTAATGTACAAATACTGTCTAATGTATGACATAACCAGCTGATACATGTCCTATGGGCCCAGGTGTTTCCTAAGATTACGTGAGGTAGGTCCGACTTTTAGGTGCTAAGTCATTGCGAGAATGTATATCAGGTGTGTCTTTTGTAAATAATGGCAGAATCTAGGGTTTTTATATGAGTGAATAGTGAGACGGACCGGCTGCTCTTTTGAAGGTAACGGAACTGTAGTAGGAATTAAATCGTATTTTTGTATTACTTCTGGTACTTAGTTCTGTGTGACAATTTATTGTCATAATTTTGAGAAATAAGATATTGATTATTGTGCGCTTATCTCATCTTAATTTTTAGGTTATTCCTCAAATATTATGATAATAAACGACGACCAAATTAAGAAAGAATTTTGAAATACATCTTCAATGGATCTTATGGAAATATCTTTGGAAATTCCATCAACAATGTTACAAAAAATAAAGAGAAAATTTTCTAGTTCCCGTTTTTAAAAGTAATTTGCATTAAAATAGGCAGTTAGCGGTAACCTTGAGCCGTTCTCTAGCTGATTATTTCACTGTCATAAAACATTGATCTTGCTCCAGATTTGGAGCTCGATTAATATCGAATGTCGTGTGGTCAATAAATTTAATAACGCTATTATTTATAATCTAGGCAGGTTTAGAATGGAGGGAATGGTGTGGGTTGGTCGAATTATTGGCTCGTGGGGCGTTTAAAGCGTATAATTTAATTTATTGTCATGAGTTTTCTGGCTTAGGCAATGATGTAATTGTAATAAGATAATTGCATAATATGGTTTCAATAATTGCAAGCTACATTAAATGATGGAGGATGGTGGAGGATCTCATTCTTCTTCTTCTTTGCTAGTTCCCTCAATATCAGTGTAGGCCTTCTTTAAAATCTTCCATTCATTGCGGCATTGAGCTCTTTATCCAGTTTGATCTTCTTCGAGTTGTTTTTCTAGCACATTTGTGGTCTTCTTTGCGGGCGCTTCCACTCAAGGCGGTCTCATATTACTTCATCTTCCCCTAATTATGTCATTTGCAGGTATATCAAAATTGGTATGGCTTATAAATAAACCTATATGTTGCGTTATATTGCCATGCTTCTAATTGTGTTTTTCTTAATTATAAATTAGGGGTTAAGGGATAAAAAGAAGAGGAATGCAATTAAGTATTCGAACAAACAGAAGTTATTTTTTTTATTATTTTGTATGCCCTAGCAACAGCAAATTCATTTCAAGCTAAGAATGATCTAATCCGCGTCATATTTTTAGTTTTTTAAGTAGTCTGATATACTTGGCTAATATGGAATAACGAGATATAAAATCCCACACAAATTATTAGGAATATGGCAGAGTAGCTTTTGCTTCATACTTTGGTAAATTAATCGATAGGTGTCCAGGAACCAATGATAACGTAGCTTCTTGTTAATATATTTTCAGAATTCAATAGTCTAAGAGATGTTTTACATACAAATTCCGCTATTATTTCAGCTCTACATTTTTTAATTTTCTTTATACAATCGTCAATATTCTACAGAGTTTGTATAATACAGAACGTACAACAAAATTAGCAACGCGTCAAAAATGTCCTCTAAAATGATCAACAAAACGAATTGTGACTATAACCGATTGTATTGTTAATGTTATTTTTCAATTTCTCCAACACAATGTCTTGGTTAAGGTTTTTTGTCTTGTTTAGACGTATTTTTTGCGCGAAACGGTATTGGTTAACTTTACGGTACTGGTAATTTGAAATCGAATTCTATTTTATATTTATTACGTGTGGTTTATTGGCAAAAAAATCATATTTTAGAAATTGAGTCAGTGAACTCTAAAAATCTAGATGGAGTCTGACTGCGTATAAACTAGCAAGCTCTCACAGCAATATATTGCGCAAGAACTTTTAGATTCGTTTACACTAGCGACAATATATCAAAAATTTTATACATAAGACCTGTGATAAATCCAGACAAGTGTGCAAAATTAAAAAATTGCAGAAGTCAGATATCTGTGACTGTTTATATGGTAAAATTCTCTTGTGTAAGATAACTTCTAGAAGTGTTCATGCCTATCTAGATCCCACTAAATGAGAATTACTAAAACATTTTATGAGTTTAAACACCAATTATTTGGAGTTTCATTCTAGCAGGACCAACTAACAAAGGTTAAAAAAATAGCCAAAAATAATTCCACAGCCTAAAGAATTAGTAATTTCCATAAACGATCTCTTGAATATTAAGATACGTGACATCATTTCAAATCTGAGAGCCGTGTTAATGCTGTTTGTAGATAGATGCCTAGATCAAACATGTACTAGTTCCGCGTGGTGATGTGTTCACCGGTCAGTACAATGTGATGACAAAGATGTCTGATGTCAGAATGCAGGAAGCTCGCTTAATACTAATGAGATGGCGTGAATTGGTTTTAAATTGCCATGGTTTTAATGGACGAAGGCAGCAAATTAATCATCTACTGCTAGAAATAAATCATTGCTTGACTAGAATTTGATGTCAAGCAGGTATTCTAAAAGCTGCACTAAATCTACTACATAATGAAAAGATCTGATAAGTCTACACGATAAAGAGGAATAATGAATATCAAGTTACGTCGAATCAACGAATTAAATTGAAGATAATATAATAATAACATTTTTTTACGCTCCAAAACATTTTTGACTTTTTTTATACTGGTATTATTTAGTACTTATTTATATCCTAAATATATTAATTCCTGTTTTTTCTCTTAAGCCAAGGTCGGATCTAATTAATGCCGAAGAATTCATTGTAATTATGCACAGAGATTAAAGTCAACTTGACAAACAGACAGACATATTAATGGAACTTCCTTGTAAATCCAAGGTACAATGGGTGTCGCTTCCTAGAAGTGAATTATGCCTCAGTGGTGGTGATCACTGCGATTGGAATACATAACGATCCTTAATTAGCATCTAATTACCCGCCAAGATAGTGTACGTGAGCATCCGTGGCATCCCTACTTCATGACGTAAACATTAAAGATGTTATTACGGCCTTTTTAGGATAGCGCAAGAGGCTATGATGTGTGTGTTTTCAGATTCCCAGTTTGGAATTTTTAAAGACCATTATTTTCTAGATATTCTTAATGTGGCTGATGAGGTTGCCGGTTAGACAATTTAGCATTGTAGTTTTGAATAATCTTGGTGAATTGTATATATAAGTTCTTGTGATGATTCCGCCTATCCCTTTGCCAATAAACTCGAAACCAATTTGATGATCATTTAAAGCATTTATAGAATAAATCATAAACTAGCTTTAAAAAAATCTTCCATAAATAGAAAAACCATAGAAAAAAGCCAATACCGCTTCCTATTTTAGTTCCTCTGTTAAGCATTACTGCAAATAAGAACATGTGACTCCACAAAGAAACATCTTTATCCCTTGACACAAGACCAACCTTGGAGACACTTTGGAACCTTCGTCCACACAGAGCCCAGGGCCACCAGATAAACTGGTGACATCATTTTAATTGTTATTAAGGCCATCGTAATGTAACGAGCAAGGTTCAAGGAACTAATGAATCTTTTTGACCATAAACGAGCTAACAAGGATGACGGTAGATTTAAAACTGTGATGCTTTGTTATAAATATTTAAATTTGTTTTGTTTTATAACAGCATTACGTTAGCAAGCCTTTCAGAGTTTATAAAATATATTGGATTTCAAGAGACAATACAAAATTGAATTTTATGGAGTATTTGCAAAGGCTTCATATACATATCCAAAGGATTAGCAAAGAAATAATGCAGAAGCCATGTTATCTATTGTAAGAGGATGCCCTATCAATACAGCAAGGGCATAATGTAACTTATCCATTCCTGCATACAATGTTACTATATAACACAAAGTTTTCTCTTCACACCAAATTTTGATGCGCTCAATTTAATTAATTTTAAAATGATGTAAGTCCACAAATTTTAAGTTCCATAACGGCTTATAACCAAAATGTCATTAGTCACGTCCTGGGCGTGCGCCCCAATTCTGCCACATTAATACATTGTCCAAATTCGACTGGCTCAGTACGGACGCCTCCACAAACCATTTTTGCGTAGGATGTATTTTTAGCAAAACCAACTTCACTTACCATTCCGAAAGTCCTTATACAAAGAATGGTCTAAGTACGTCACTTTTCCCAACAGCATCAGTAACCTTGTAATTCTCTTTGTCATAATGGCTTTGATTAACAGTAGTTACATTTAGCCTAGTTTTTTGTAACAATTTAACGATCTCAATTTATTCAGAGGTGTGTGCTAATTTGTGTAATTAATTCTATCGTGGGTGTCTGTTCCGTTTTGATGGACATTATTGGTGTAAAGATACTGCTGTTAGCAATAATATATCACTTGTTTATTTTTTGTTTTAGATGTTTTAAGTAGGTTAGTAATCTCGATTTTATTTCTTATCTGTCACGTGGTGTACCTACTTATGGCGCCGTCGAAAAAATGTAATGTATTTTTATTGAACTCATAACAAAAAGTTGTGTTTCCTCGCATTACAAAGATGAGTCTTAATAAAAATTCAACAAAAAGTAACACCATTTATCAAAGTTTTCTGGAACAAGAAAAAAGTGACACATTTTTATGTAGAAAGCACTTTATACTACTTATTGCATGAAATTTCTATTTTCGGCATAGTGACAAGTTCAATTTCTGCAATATTTTGTGAGATCTGAACATTAAGGCCTTAACGTTTCGTGTTAGCCTGATGTGTTCTACGTACAAATCATTGGTATAAAAATAGTAACTGCTTACATACGGTTAGTTGATAAGAGAATGCATTAATTAGCTCGTGTGTTATACTTTCTCAATTCATGATCGTATTATAGATGTTATGCCTTGAAACATCAAGAAATTACACTAATCATTTTCGGAAAATCCTTACTACATAACGGCTCAGAACATTGTAGCGCCTATTCTCGGAAATGATTTGAATAATCAGCTATTATGTATTGTTGTCATTTGCGTCGTACTGATAATGTATTTGCTTTGTTTACATTATCATTTCGCTTATCGTATACTTCGATAGCTTTGTGAACCAAATTGGGGTCCTACTTTGGTTTGTGTAGTATTGTTTTTATTGGATGCAGGCCGCTTCTAATAGGTTGGTCTGTAAATCTTTAGAGGCCCTACATTCAACAGTGGACTTCATATTTTTTTTTATCCAGGCCCAACAAAGTGACCATCCTGCACCTAATGGTAAGTGGAGCGGTTCATATGACCGATGATAACGATAATTATCTTTTTTAGTCTCCTATTATTATTAAGGAATTGTTTATTCCTTCATTCTTTCCTTCCTTTAATTATCAAAAAAAATCTCGTGTTTGTTGCCAATAAAGAGGTTTATGTTTAATGTACTTACGACTGACCAGGCGTAGGCGTTGACTAAAAGATTATTTTGTTTGTCCTTGCACTTCAAACTTTTCTAACCTTTCTAGATATAAACATTACCAACATACACAGTCTCCTAGTTGTCTAACACTGACTTTTACCTAATATATGGTTTCTATTGACAATTTATTTGATTAACGAGCGACGGCCGCTTCCAGTTAATAATGTCGTGTCGTTTGTAATTTCCTGCGCAGGACTGTGTTTAGAAGACCCTGCGGATACATCCTCGGGTGTAATTGACTGTCATTTCTACTAGTAATTACGTTATGCCTGTTTTTTTATTATGTGATGAAGGTTGTCTTGTCGGGCACGTGGCATCATGGCTTGGTTGTCAGAAGGCTTTTTGGCTTGCATACATTATCCTCATGTTTTTAACAAGACTAAATAGCCTAAAATAAATTGTGTTGATATAAGGGCTCCGATTCAAATCAAAGGGTAGAAACGAGCATTTGCATTCGAAATTTGAAAATATTTGCGAGAGGGTGACGTACGTAATAATATACAAAAAACAATTTTTTTTATAAACATTATACATGTTTATCTATTCAAATAGGGCTTTTATTCGTATCTGAATATGACGTGGCTATGCATTATACAAAGTACTAAATAATATTTAAAATGATGAGTAAGTACTAAACAAAATAATATTTAAAATGATAAGTAAGATGTTTACAAATTAAATATTAGCTTTTCAAATATTATTGAGAATGGTAATTAACTTGAAGTAAATAACATTAAGGTTAATTGTCAATATACAGCAACGATGAAGATGTTTTATCACGTAGAGATGATTCACTTATATTAAAAGAATATTCCAGAACTACATAGTATCCATTAGCAACATCTCAATATCGACATTTAGAAGTTTATTGTTAATTAATAAGTATTATTTATTAATTAGTATTTATTAATGTAATTTCTTGACTGTGGTGCCGCGCAATATTATTATCAGTCAACAATATTGCGTATTAGCATTCGTGAAAATGAAATAATAAACTGTACGGAATAAAATAATTGTTACTTGTAGGTTTCAATTTAATTTTACATTGTAATTCTGGACTATATTTTTCAATAATAAAATACTATTATAGTACAAAATACAGTAAAACCGTAGTATCGATAATACTTTTTTATCGATAGAATCAGCAATAAGGTTTAATTGGCAACATATTTTGTGCTGCCACAGCTCTCAAACTATTTTATAAACTCGAGTATGGCTCTATTTGCTATCCATCCATCTTCAGCGGTGTAAGAAGTTCATAATTTTTTGAGTTTCTCCTTCGTTTTGTTTTTCATTACCAAATCTAAACATCTCATATTTAGCGCAATTCAGCGGCATGCATGAAGTAAGTATTCAAACTATGATTTCGTTGTGCTGGTCGTATAAGGCCTTTTTTTAGTCTTTATTTATTTCAGTTTTTTTATCCAGCCAGGATATGCCAACCTTAAATATTCGTATAAGGCCCTCCTTCGTCAAAAAAAAAACAAAGCCTACACTGCAAATGTTTACAATATCAGCTTCGCGGTCTTAGATGACATACAAATGGACACTTTCTCGTGGGAGCGACCGACGCTACCATTGTTCGTGGCTATAATGCCAACATTGTGTTACTTTCTTCGGTTTTCAATGGCAAATATTATGATAATATTGTTTTGTTATCGTTTGATTAGGCTTTCATTATGAGACAATTGCGGTTCGGGTTTTGCTTTCTGTTTTGCGGTTGTGTTCGTATTGATAGTTCCCATGATCAATAGTTTTGAATGGGATATGAATGTTATACATTAAAAATCGTTTATAGCGACATCGAAGGGATCATCGAATCTGGACGCTATATCCGATAGTCGTTAAAAACGATACGCATTTTATATGCATTTATTTAAAGAGACCTTACTATTTATTCGTTACTAGCTTTTGCCCGCGGCTCCGCCCGCGTTATAAAGTTTTTCAGGCTAAAGTTTTACGTTATAAAAGTAGTAGTTTCCCGGGAGCCTATGTTCTTCCCGGGGTCTCAAACTGTCTCCGTACCAATTTTCATCTTAATACGTTGGGTAGTTTTTGAGTTTAACACGTTCAGGCAGACAGATGCAGCGGGGGACTTTGTTTTATAATATACTTTTTAGAACTTTTTAAGAGGAACAATCCCGTCTTACTTCCTTGTTGCATAACTTTAACCGTTTACGCAGCGCACGCAACGGAAGCTCTCAAAACTAATAAATTGTCCCCGTTTTTTCAACATGTTTCATTACTGCTCCGCTCCTATTGGTTATAGCGTGATGATATATAGCCTATAGCACTCCACAAATAAAGGGTTATCCAACACAAAACGATTTTTTCAGTTCAAACTGGTAGTTCCTGAGATAAGCCATTACTGCTCCGCTCCTATTGGTCATAGCGTGATAATATTTAACTTAGAGCACTCCACAAAAGAGGGCTATTCAACACAAAAAAAAAAAATTCAGTTTGAATCGGTAGTTCCTGAGATAAGCCATTACTGCTCCGCTCCTATTGGGTATAGCGTGATGATATATAGCCTATAGCACTCCACGAACAAAGGGCTATCCAACGCGAAAAGATTTTTTCAGTTTGGACCGGTAGTTCCTGAGATTAGCGCGTTCAAACAAACAAACAAACAAACTCTTCAGCTTTATATAATAGTATAGATTTTGCCCGCGGCTCCGCCCGCGTAATAAAGTTTTTCAGGCTAAAGTTTTCCGTTATAAAAGTAGTAGTTTCCCGGGAGCCTCTCAAACTGTCTCCATACCAAATTTCATCTTAATACGTTGGGTAGTTTTTGAGTTTAACACGTTCAGGCAGACAGATGCAGCGGGGGACTTTTGTTTTATAATATATTTTTTAGAACTTTTTAAGAGGAATAATCCCGTCATACATCATTGTTGCATAACTTTAACCGTTTACGCAGCGCACGCAACGGAAGCTCTCAAAACTAATAATTTTTCCCCGTTTTTGCAACATGTTTCATTACTGCTCCGCTCCGATTGGTCATAGTGTGATGATATATAGCCTATAGCACTACACTAATAAAGAGCTATCCAACACAAAAAGATTTTTTCAATTCGAACCGGTAGTTCCTGAGATTAGTCATTACTGCTCCGCTCCTATTGGTCATAGCGTGATGATATATAGCCTATAGCACTCCACGAACAAAGGGCTATCCAACACAAAAATATTTTTTCAGTTTGGACCGGTAGTTCCTGAGATTAGCCATTACTGCTGCGCTCCTATTGGGTATAGCGTGATGATATATAGCCTATAGCACTCCACGAACAAAGGGCTATCCAACACAAAAAGAATTTTTCAATTTGGACTGGTAGTTCCTGAGATTAGCGCGTTCAAACAAACAAACAAACTCTTCAGCTTTATATAATAGTATAGATAACCGATACGTCGCTATAACCGGAGTCATTATAACCGGTCTTTACTGTATATATTTTTTTATTATGATCTATGTGTAAGATGTAACTGATTGTAGCAGAAAACGTAGGGAAAATGACTTAAATATTCAATGTTAAAAATACTATGTATTTTTTTTATTCACGACAAAGTGACCCTACTACACCTGATGATATGTGCAGTGTGTGAGGGTGTCAGAAGCGCACAAATGGCTTGTTTTAGAAAATATATTTATTCCTGGTCCATTGTTATATTCTTATGAAATGAAAATTATTGATAACATAGCTAGTTAAATAGCCCTTAAGGCAAATCAGTACAATAAACGAAAATAATACATCAACTTTTTGCCATGCCATAGTATTGTAAACACACTATACGCACATATTATGTAATTTAAAATCCCGGAACGAATTTAAGGTAAAAAAAATATTGACAAAGAGAACATGCAAAGCATGCGATAATATTAAAAAAAATAATTCCTAGTCATCAATGCGTGAGTAAAAGTTCTTAACGCACCAACAAGAACAATAACCATTCCCACGTATAATTAGCATTTTTATACACTCTGCCTACCCCGCGGAAGGGAACCTGCTCCCACGCTCCTGGGAATCAGAGTTCACTCGAGGGTCAAGAGGGTAAAGGAACTTGATAGAGTCAATAAATTGAGTCCTGATCGAATAAGATCATTGGCGTGATTCGATATCAGATGAGGTGTATACTGTATAAGTAAGTTGATGGAAGGAATACAATATGGTAAATAGAATGAAATCAGATGAAATTCAAAATTTTGAAATACCAAGCACTGCGTTATGTACCTAAACGTAACATGTTAAGTTTGAAAATGCCCTGTAGTTGGCAACGTCCTTAAAATACAATGTATGCATGCTGCTTCTAGATGACCGTAGGCTTAGTTCTTAGACTTAAACTTATAGCCGTTTTCAATAAATGATCCCAATCTCAATCTTCAATCTGATTCCAAGACTGAACCAATCAAAATAACTCATTTGTAAGCATGTCAAAAATACTTTGTTCTGATTGGTCCATATTTGAGATAGATCGATTTCCTATTCGTTGGTCTTCCTTCTGATCATTATTTA
Organism: Manduca sexta; assembly: GCF_014839805.1. NCBI lineage: Eukaryota > Metazoa > Arthropoda > Insecta > Lepidoptera > Sphingidae > Manduca > Manduca sexta. The sequence goes on from NC_051139.1 coordinate 2,334,170, forward strand.
TTTATAGAAATTACTATACCTAATACTATGTCTACATTATTTTGATCATATGCGTACGCCACTTGTATTTAAATGCGAAGCGTTGGTATGTACGGATGTTTGTGTGCGTTCAGCAGCGCGCAGCATTTGAGACATGTGTAAAGCTGGTAAATAATAACCTATTGCTACCGACGGCTTCTTATGGATGGTTGTGTGTGTGCGCGTGTTTAAAGTATTATAGTTTCAGTTTCATGATGAGACATATGTAAGGAGTTTTTAAGTATTTGAGTGCATTGGGAAGTAGGTACACAGTATTTAATATTGACAAATATTTCGACTTTGTTATAGTGTCATTTTGACATTGCGTTAAACAGAACTACTTAAGGAGACCTCTTTATTTCTTTTATCTTTTGTTATTCCACGTTTTTAAGTAGTACATTATAACTTCATGGCTCTTAATAGTGTTAGGCGAACACAGATTTGATCCGGATCAAGCCCCAGAACAATGACGTCATAAAATAAGTATTCACCGAAAAGTAGACAACATTATGACCGCTCGACCACTTGACATTTTAATACGATATACGTACGTGTACAGCATAGTCGTGTCCCGTGTACTGTCGTCTTTATTCTCGCTCTGTGTATTCGAAACGCATCCAACTCCTTGAGATCGTTCGAAAAGGTTCGAAGATATTATGATAAACACGAATTGAAACGCTTTGACATGTTTGTATTGTTTGACAGAAATAGATGCCTAATTTTTTGAATTCCGAAGGCGCGTTCGATATTTAAATTTAAAAATTAGCATCAAATCGATGTTTGGAGGATTTTTAATAAATGCGTTAAGTTCCCAGCATGTGCTTTAAGTTAAAAGTGGAAATAATATAGAATGTGGCATGACAGAGTCCTTAAGCGTAGATCAAATTTAGGTTTTCCTTGTTTAAAAATAGATGTCAATTTCGCTTGTTTTTTTATTGATTAGAAACATACGATAGATAGGGCAGTTCCGTTGACAAAGTACACTGTCTTGCAAAATAATGGTAACACTAAATACGGAACAATACGAGGACATACCGTTACAATCGCGGCCAAATATATTCGCCCACTCGAACGGGGATAGTGTGTTAAGTGCATGTGTACTCGCCTAGAATCGAGAATCAAAGATCGGCCCGCTTGATTCTGGTGGACATACGTATGGGCCACTTTAGCGGGAACATTCTATTGGGGTTAATGGGTGGCATAGTTTTAAGCAATCAGAGCATTAGCTACACTCACATCTACTTAACTTAATGGATCCTTACTTTCTTTTTAATGGCAATGTAGTTCAAAAAAGGCGAGGAAAGATTTTTTTTTTAATTTTGTGTTTGGACGTCCAAAAATGTTCAGCAGAAAACATAGCAGACGAAACAATTTTGCAAACTTTTGCTGACAAGAATACTGGGAGAAAAAAATATTTAAATTCTGCCTACGTAATACTTGAACGCCACCTAATTCTTTTTCCTTATTTGTTAACATATATATGCATTTTCAAATTCAAAACACTATTCTTTTGTTTTCAACCATAAAGTGTAATGACACGTTCTTGTTAATATCTTTGTAACGTATCACAATGGAATCCGCTTCGAATATCACCATCGACGTATATCTTGCAGTTATGCAGTCCCGTTGCTCGCTTCCTGAATATGTAATGCTGCATAAATTACTGTAATTAGCAGTGAACACTCCAATTCCTTCCGAGGATGGGGTATTTATAATGGTTCTGTGTATGGTAAAAACTGAATGCCTTTTGTAATTGCGCTGGCTTGTGCTTGGAATGTTTTGGTTTAAATGTGTGTATGTCGCTGTAAATGTAAAGGAACAGATATTAGTTTGAAATGATTAGTGGAATTGGTATTTTTTTTATATGGACACAACAAACCCACCACTGCACCTAATGGTAAGTGGAGTGTGGTCCAATAGAATGTCGATTGAGGAGATATGATTAGCCCTCAGCAGTCGACATAATTATGCCGGCCTGTTGGAACCGGATATTCACAGGCTGATCCCGAAACGTGACACACTTAAGTTGGTAACTATGGCGGGTTTAAACACCTTGTGTACGGTGGTCGTTATCCAGGCGGATATAAAATATAACCTACAACCAGCGAAGTTTTAGTGTAGTTACCTATTTTCGTCAGTATTTCAAATTTTTGTAATGACAACACAAAATTCTTTCTAGAGTATAGTAACCTGGTTTATATAAATATAGCTGGAAACTTATTGCCAGCAATTTGTTTACAATATAATGTTGTATAATTAATCTGTAATTCTTCTCCAAATAAGACAATTCAATAAATAAATAACCATGTAACACAATATCATCAAACGATTTAGTTATATCTTTTATGTCATAAAGTCCTAAAGTTCCATAATGATTATGCAAAGATTTATTTTTGATTATTAAATTATAAGGAAGTAGATTTTGATGAACCTAACCAGCCATTCTTATAAAACATGAATCTGGTCAAATCTGACCCAAATCATTGACTAAACTTAGTCCCTTTAAAATTTGTTTCATGGACAAACATTTCTATAAATAGAAAAACAAAAAACAAGTCCACATATCTCAGGAGATAAACAGATCACGAGCGGCCGATATTAATAACTGATATGTTATCGAACATCATTTAACTATCATTCGTTCCTCAGATCAGTATCTGAGTGGTACATTAACTGCGTATTATGCGAAGTGCTCCTTTTTCACCCATTATAATATTAATGGGAACTAAACATGAAGATCTATTACTTGGTGTTTTCTTTGAGTAAGTATTTTTATTTTAGATTTTTCGTTATTTAAAACTTAATTTTGTCCAAATTATATTGTGTTTATTTGGCATGAGTTTTCTTTATATGGTATATTTGAAACAATTTTTCGTAAGCCGAACCATTTCTTCAACACTCAGTAATCTCTTTTTCAATTGCCTAAATAATATGTTTTTAAACAATATAACGAATTGAGTTCTCGAAGTCTCTAGAAATAAAGATCTTGTGATGAAACAAAGGCAGTTTTGATTTGAGGAAGTATTTACGTGTGAATTCATTTATTGAAGCGCCAAAGCGTTTCCGTGAATTCATTTACACAGACGCTATTTTTTATGTTAGAATTGAAATAAGCACGTATTTTGTAAATGTGTGTTACGTGGTTTAGAAATTAGACTATTTTTTCTTTAATCAACATTAGGCAACGGGAAAATCGCTTGATGGTCAATGATAAATTTGCATAGCGTGCAGCCATCTTTTTTGTACTATAATGGGAGGATGGAAGCATTTGGAACGCCAAAATATAGCTTTGTACGAACGTCGAGGTTTCAATAATATATCGCGTAAAAATTGAGATGTTTTCTTAATATTTTCTTATCGTGTCGCAGTTTATCGATCACTACTGTGATACGTGTACTGAATTTGTTGTTTCTAAGACAAAAAACTTAGCTTAGTACAAGTAAGTAAAAACATGGTAGAGGTTCGTTTAAAATTGCAATTACAAAATTATCTTTTTACAAAACAATTTCAAGATTCACGCAGAAAGGACAATGCCCAAAACCAGGCTATCTTTGCGTCAGTGATGCGTCTTAACCAAATATTCACGAAAAATCATCATTTTAATTATTACTTCATTTGTATTTATTTCAGTCATAAGCGAATGGGGGTTTAAAAGATATGAAAAAAAAAGTTATTTAATTGTTGCAAATGAAACACCGGATAATGTACTGCTAATATGGCGAATTGATACCAATTCATAACAAATTCCCTTTTTAAATGGAATAAAAAAGGAAATATTATGTACATACATTCAATGTGCCCGTACTTGAATCTATAATATGTGTATTAAATATATTATTCATCTCAAATATATTGTTATAAAATAATATATTTTACTTAATAATTATGACCAAACTCCAAATAGCTAGTAAAAAAAGAGAAAATATTAATTGTTCCAAAAACAAACAAATAGCGACTTGTATTTGCATTGACAGAAATACAATAGTGGGCTAAAACATGTCTGGACTTTATTTTTAATTAATGAATGTATGGGTACAGATTTTTATTACACTGGCAACTGAAATTAATGACATTTTGACACTTCAGATTTGTTTGAATGTTAAATCATTAAAATATTTTAATATATTTTATCTTACTAAAGATCGGAGTGTTTTTTTTATGTATTTTAATGTTGAGTCGAAAAATCCTCTTTTAAAAAACAACGTGTATAGTGTGCGTTTCGAATTTTGAGACAGAAGGCTTTTAGCAAGCAACACAATGTCGTCTAGAGCCTAGACCCAGGACAGTCAATCGAGGCGGCATATCCCGGCGGTGTATTGACTGCACCTCTGCGGCGCCACAGCAAAGACAAGTATATTCCTTGGACGAACTGTCCAGTTTTTAAGTTATGTAGATTTTTATTGATATACCCGAAATGTGGGAAATATTTTGCCAAAGTTAAAGAAAACAGTTTAACAATAATAATAATCCAAACATGTTTACTCAACTTCTACATTATATTTTAGGTTTCAAGGCTGGAATGAGTTTGTGCTGCCTGCTGGAGATCAACTAATAGAGAGGTTCACAGACAACAACATGACATGACCAGACCAGCGCTGCAAGAAGTCATTCACTCACTTCAGGAGTATATATAAACGTGCTGCAGCTATATCAAATTCTTCTTTTTACTTTGGGATGCCAAGAATATATACCTCTATTAAAAATATACATCTACAAAAAAATATGCATCGGATTTCGTGTTTCTGGTTTTATTTTTCTTTCCCTATGATAGTTAACTATTAGCCTAATAAGGCTGTGAAGTGAGTTCCTGGGTTCGATTTCCAGGCCAAGCAACATTTTATCTCGGTATTTTTAACATGAGTTGCCTGGGATCGGAATCCTCCAAATAGGGTTGGCGTCAGGCTTATGCCTTGCCTGCCTTATGGCCGGCCATAAAAACTAAGCTGGATCTATTCTATAATATGTGTTGACGCCATATTGGAGTGAGATAATGGTAGGTGGAAATAAAGATTAGGTAATCCATGTAATAGAATAAGTCGTAAGTCAGAAAAACATATACACAAAAAGTCAGGTAACATATGTATGCTCCGTGAAAAAACTAATATTCCGCCATACTATGTTAGAAGTTCTATTGGAGTTTCGTCTTATCAGATATTTTATTACCTATCAGTTGCTTATGAGGGCGATTAAAGCTAGGTGAAAAGACCGTCCACTAATCGCTTATAGCAATAACCAGTAGGTACTGCAATATTGAACTTAATAGGGCACATAAGTACTTTCTACCTTACATTATTGCAGTCCATACTTAACCTCAAAATAACCGCGCTATAAAAATTCTGATTACTCCGAACTCCCATCGAATATCTAATTGTTTTCAATTTGTATACAAATTAGAATATATTCCCCATAGTTTTGTGAAGGTTTTGTACAGACGCAAGCGTAGCCCAACTCTCATACAAAAATGGGCATTCTCCTTTCATTTAATGATTTGACTACCTCCCATAGTAAAATTTTAAGTGAATAGTAATGTCAATCACCTATATCCAGTATATTAATCTATACTATTATATAAAGCTAAAGATTTTGTTTGCTTGAACGCGCTAATCTCAAGAACTATTGGTTCGAATAAAAACAATCGTAGTGTTAGATAACCCATTTATCGAAGAAGACTTTATGACATCATGATATGACCATTAGGAACGGAGCATCAATGAAAAATGTTGTTAAAACGAGGAAAAATATTACTTTTGAGAGCTTCTGTTGCGTGCTCTGCGTAAATGGTTAAAATTACACAACAATAATGCATGACGGAATTGTTCCTCTTAAAAAGTTCTAAATAATATATTAAAAAAAAATAGTAATATATAGGTTAAGACTATATCCACATCATCGTCATTGTCAGCTCCACGAAGTCCACTGCTGAACATGTCCAATACTTATACAGAAAAAATTTAAGTTAAAGCAGCTTCATATTTTGACGTAGTTACTACATTACTCTCTTCCTATTTTGTTATCCATTTTCTTTATTAATTTGTAAAGTACAATATAATATTTGCATTATCTTAATCAAATGCAGTAATCATTTCACAAGAAAATAATTACGGTAATATGAGGTGATCTAAACAGGATACGTTCGGAAACACCCGATTAGATATAAAAATATACAATAAAACTATTTTAATATCACTATCTATAACCTTATTTTTTATCGATAAATCTGGGTAGAGATACAAATACAACAACCTCTATGGAGGTTACCTTTTCAATCTTGACCCTTATTTCTATCGATTATGATAAAATGCGTAGTTTTATAATAATATCTTTATACATGTTTTTACGTAGCATCTCTTCGTACATGTCTATTCGCACGTATTCTGATTGTTCTCAAAAAGAGTCTGAAAGATTGCAGTTTTTGAATTTAGAATTTTAGGGACGAATGTTCCCTGTTCAATTGAAACACAATTTATATAAGAAAATTTGCATATTATAATATGAATTACAATATAGATTACGGCTTTTTTTCCTTTATCTAAAATAATTTAGATCCAATCATTTGGTTTTATAATAAAACTACCCTTAAATTGGTAGATAATGCCATTGGCGTCAAAATAGTTTTTACTATCTAAATAAAATAAAAACCAAATAATTACACCTTTTTACATTTGAATTAAGAATATAAATAATCTAATCGATTGCTTAATCTCATTTAGTTTTTATCTTTAAGTAGCAAAAGTTAACTTTATGCCATTGGACTTAAACTTGATTTTCTTATCAACTGTAATAAAATCTATTACAAATTACAATCCAAACAGTCACTAATCTATTGTTTTGTTTCTATAGACTTCAACCTCGTTAGTAAATGATTTACGCTTTATCTCTTATCAATGCGGGTTCCGTTTTCGTGGATAAATACAGTTCCCTAGTCAGTATTTTTTTCGCAGTGGCTGTAGTGTTGTCTTCCAATTAGTGCATAAATAAAAATGGTTGTCATATTACGATTTTATACTGGGGATTTTATTTTTGGATCCCGAAGTGGTAAGTTGTCTTTATAATATTATATGAATGTTTTAAAAGATATGTAGCTAATAACTAATTTTAAATAATTATGTGTTACTTGTATGACTTTTGCGTGAGGTGTCTGCTTTCGTTTTTTTTATTTTGAATGTTAGTCCGCATTTTTAACATGAATTTAATTACACATCCATCCCAATATAGTTACTATGACATATACAAGAAAAAAAATATTTTCTTGTCTATACAAGCAGCACAAAGAGTTAGCAATCGGCAAATTACTAATATGCAGTGTGCAATATGAATAAAAATTGCATTTCAGTTGACGCACACATTCCAAATTTGAATCATTGCATTCGAGTGTTTCGCTCTATTTTTCACTTTATTCACGTTTAAATTATTTGCGTTGGATTTGTCATTTGATAACGTTACGTCTACTGCAGAAACCCTTAATTTCAACGAATAGTGTTTTTCGACTATAAAACTTACAGCGTCTACGCGGCGCCTAATATGAAAAACACGTGATATCTTGTAATTTCGATCGTATTCCATTCACATAGGAAACCCGCGTCACGTTTTACTACGCTACAAAAATAATGTATTCGACTGCATGGAACGAAAATATCTCGTCTAGACGATCGGGGTACGTTGACACAAATACTTCGCCATGCGCTTCGCTATTTGGCTATATTTTCTTTATCTAGCTTGCCTATAGAAATGTGAATTTGCCATGCGCTTGGCTATTTGGCTATATTTTCTTTATCTAGCTATAGAAATGTGATTCATTTGAGATTATTCTCAACTTTAACAGTGCTGCTGGTAATGTCCAGATTTGCTGGTAGAGTATATATTTATATACAATAGGATATTTATATCTGTCCGGATAGCGACTACCGTACACAAGGTGTTAAAGCCCGCCATAGTAGCCCACGTGAGTGTCGCGTTCCGGGAGCAGTCTGTGTATATCCGGTTCCATCAGGCCGGCATAATTGTATCGACAATCGGGGGGTAATCATCTCTCGTCATTCGACATTCTATTGGAATCCTCTCCACACCATCAGGTGCAATGAGATTACTTCGCTGTGCCTCTGTGTAAAAAAAATTGCATGCTGACTGAGTCATTTCAATCTTAAAGTTTAATGAGATTTTATTGTGCCAAATCTAACATGAATGTATTATGGCGGTGTGCTTTTCACGTCAAGTTCGTCCAACACGTCATTTATTATGATGGTGATTGACATTTTGCACGTCAGTACGCTCGGGTGCACCCCGTCGCCATACTTGTAACTTGTGTGGAATCGCCAATACATTAGAGGTTTTTTGTATTCTGGTTGAATTATTTGAAGTTATATTCATGGAGATATATTGAACGTCAGGTGCCCATTATTTAGGTTACGCATTACATAAGTACATTTATGTCATACCTAGCTATGATAAAATCATCTCTTTAAATTTGTATATTTCTCAAAAATTATGATAGAAAAAATGATACAACTAAAGTGTTAGATTCTTGTTAGCAGTTCTGTTTCTTCTTTAATTTCACATTACTTCAAATCGATTTTGACTATAAGTAATTGCGGTAAAATATAAAATAAAAACAAACTTTACGCGCATACTGCACATGCTCTACGAACAGCATGGTATGCAAAGAGGAAAATGTATTGTTTATTCTTAGCAACACTGATACGTCTCGTTTGAATATCCTTTCAACATGTCTACATGTATCACTTAGCAAATAAGGCGATGATAAAATTAATTAACTTGTTTTCGTGTGATAACTAACATATCGAAAGATAGGTAACTATCAGGTGATCAAGGAAGTAAAATATAACTGAAAACTACATAATTTACAAAGCAACAAATATTTAGACGTCCCGAATATTCAGGATAACGTTTGTTTTTTACTCCATTTCTTAATCACAAACGGAAATGCCATAACACTTTCCAACGGGAGATGAATTTCGATTGGATCTATAAATACGTGGCGCAACATCCAGGCGAGCGTCGGGAGTCGGGACGCGCAGTGCGTCGCGACGCCGCGTCGACGTCACGGGACTCCGCATTTAATTTTTCGACGTCGATAGTGCCAACTGTGTTTCTACGTCATTGTTGGCCAGTGTTCGTTTTGACAGCTGTCAAAAGTTTTTGTTAAAAGTGTTTTTATTTTTCCTAGCTTAATGGATTTTTAGTGAATTTATGTATTTCGAATTGTGAATTCCATTTAATTTTCAAATGCTATTTAGTCCTTTCTCTTCCTTACATATTTGATTTTAAGGTATTATTTCCCACATTCCCTTACTTCCGTCGTTGCCAAAAATTGCACACCGCAGACATATTAAACCTTATTGCATAAGAAATATCTAATTCACAGCATTATTCATTTTTCCCAATAACGCATATCCTGTTCCGATAGCGACAAGCATTAGGCTAATCTCGAGGCGTCGTTTTGTCTACCGATGACTAACTCTTATCAATGCTATTCTTTCGACGATAACACGAGATCCAGTGACGTATCAATACGAAAGCACGCCTACGAACAAGTCGTCAGCACAGCTTTATCATAGTCTTGGCAACTCTCCTGTGTGATGCATTGTACGTTTATTTCAGTTGTACACAAAAATATTTGGTGTTCATTCAGTGGGTGTTATTAGGACAGGTCAATTTGTGTATTAAACTATATATTAAATGTGTGTCATGGGTGCTTTGTGTCGGTTCCATGCGAAGTATGTTGTTGGTGAGTGTTTTCTGAGTTTGTTTTTGATGCTTATGTGTTGGTTTTGAAGTCTGATTTTGCTTACTACATTTACTTATTTACGCTTTCCGTCTGCCTTGCTTTATCGGTTTACTGCCAGAACCCGCTCTTTTTTCAAAATGCTATATATTATTGGGTGAATTAATTATATTTTTGTATCCATCCCTATTCCCTACTTCTGCGCATGCGCTTCAATAATCTTGAATGTTCAATTATAATGTTCGCGCGAAAGTGTTAACATTAAAGCGAGTGTTAACCCTCATGTCGGGAGAAGTTAACCAAACGCGGGTATAAATTACCCCAAAACAACGTCTGCTCGCGTGGCGGCCGGCGCTGGTTGCGATTCGCGGCTTGTTTACGCTAAGTGAAGTTATAAATTCTGTGTTGTACTTTATTTTCTTCAAGTTGAGATGCTTTTAGAGGTGTTTACTGGTTGCTGGGGTTCGTTTATATCTATTTATGTTACTGTTGGTGTAAGGAGTAGATTATGTTTTAGTGAGTGTAAAAATTACAGGAAATTGGGGGTTTCTTTGTAGGGATTTTTTGTGATGTGAAACTTTGAATGTCAATATTTTACTTTTCATATTTAAGACGGAAACACATATGAGAGTAATCTTAATATTAATTGCAACAAGGATTAAATTTGATAAAAAAAGTCCGTGAAATATACATCTTCCTACTTCTTACGCTAATACTTTCTGGATTAATCTTTGTACTTCTTACGTTAAACCTTTTTGCATTACTTATAATAAAAAAGAAACGCTTATACGTCTAAAGAATGTCAGACTTTTCTCCTTTGCCGTACATATTATCTTTAATGAGAGCAGAATGATTGCGAGAGTTCTTTTTTCATCAAGTAGCATCACTAGTGTAGTTGAGTGATTTAATGAAACATTTGTATTCATTTTGCATTTGCAGTAACCGTTTCGCAAAATAAACGTCTTTATATGTCAGACACTATTTTAAACGACGTTGTACGCTTTTTTTTTACATATATTCCTAAAATACCAATAAATACAGTTGTTTGGTAACTTTTTAACATATTCCAGCTAAGAATTGTAACTAAAAATGGTTTGAAGTTGTGTAAAAATAATATTAGGTCCGAGTGGACCGTGGCATGTTGTTTGTGTTAGAATTGTAATGTGATTAATCAAAAATGTTATTATTTTTTTTAAACGTGTACGTCAACATCACTCCACTGCATCTGATGGCAAGTGCAATGGAGTCGAATAGAATATTGTCTAGCGAGAGATGATTGATGATGATGATTTGATGACCCCTCGGCAGTCGACACAATTATGCCGGCCTGTTTGTACCGACAATAGATAGGTATATATTATTTTTATAAATTATTTATGAAGTATCTACTCACCGAACATATAAAAACAAAGAACAGTTAAACGTGAACCGCTGAGTCAGAGCGAACTAAATTTAGTGTTGTCGGGCGAAATATAAGCATCCTGCCAGTGGTCAGTGCCCACGCTGTTAGCATGTATTGTCATTCTGTTTGTTTTGGAGGAGGCGGTTCACGTGAACCAGAGTTACATGTGATAATTTGTATTCGGTGGTTAACATACGCACACACACAGAGAGGCGCGCACACACACACGCATACACACACACGCACACCCACATAGAGAGAGACACAGACGTTCAAAAACAGCGCGCGCGAAAAAAGGCATAGGGACAAATAGTGCATCTGCTTTTCGCCGCGTGTATTCCGAGTAATGATATAGTAGTGAACAAAGCCGATTACACTCCCCGACCCGGGATTCGAAGCCGAGACCTCAGTGCGGTGGTCGTACTATTACAACGGTGCCTATAAAGCAAGCTATTAAAGTTAAGATCTATGCATCCCACCCTCACCCCCGCTATTATAACACCCGTAAGCCAGGATTACAACTACACCTAGCGGTGTAGTTCGGCTAGTCTCTGGAAATATTTATCTCTTTATAACATGCAACGACAATATTAAAAAATTATAGGTATTTAATAAGAACGATTATTTAAAATAATTTAATCTTAAGTAATATCCGTTGTTGGTAATATCGACAATGATTAAATATCTTGGGACATTGACATTTGCTTTTTGCCTTGTTTTTGCGTAAACTTTGTAGGGCATGTTATTTAGATTATTTAATATTAATAATATTGCTGAGGTTTCAATATTAGATACAAGGCCTCAATACCAGAGCCAAGGCTTAGCCTACTTACCTAAATATGTATTAGTTCAATAATATTACTTTAATACGGGTATAAAAATATAGTACAAATATTCATGCACAGTCCAACTAAACAAATTCAGTCCAGTAGCTAAACAAATTCAAAACTTAAAATTGCTTATACACGTTAAATTTAATTGAAACGTTTTCAATTGTCTTAGTTAACTAACTAGCTAACTTCCATTTGTGTCATTTTTTTATGTAAATAGAAATATTGGTAAGAACACAAAAATGTTCAAAAATTTGAGGTTTTGAGTTAAACTACTTGTGTGGGCGAAAGTACTTTTAAACGGTCTTGACATAAGCCTTTACAAAAAATTAGTAACTACTAACCCCCTTATTCATAGACGTTTTTTATCTAACGACGGAGTAAAGCTGTGATAACAAGTCTGTTTCTCAGTGCTGACGGCATGGTCAGTCTTCTCAGTGCGTAGACATAGGGCCGTTGTGATTGGCTAATATTGAGATGCAACAATAATGGCCAATCACAACGGCCCTATGTCTGTTTCTCAGTGCCGTTGGGCACTAAGAAACAAGCTTGTTATCACAGCTTTACTTCGTCCTTAGATAAAAAACGTTTATGAATAAGGGGGTAACATATCGCACCCTTAGCACTAAAGTGACCGAATCCAATATACATATTCTGTTTTTGTTAAAAGACGTCCTTCTAAAGCATGCTCTATAACCCTATGACGACAAAAAGACAAAATAACAAAAGAGATAAAAAAGAAAATAGTAAAATACTACAATAATTGGGACAATAAATATACCAGATTTAACTAGTCATGCATATCTTGAGCAACGCTTTGTAATTACTTAGTTATACATTGCCCGGTGGACAATGTGGTAAAGGAAGGATCTCATTGGATCCAGTTCACTTCTGAGTCGGTCTGGAAATCTTTAGCGGAGTCCGATCAGCAGTGGACGTTGAAAGGCTTGAAGATTACAACGATGCATGCGATGGATTCTCGTCGATTTTGGTATAAACGAATATGTTTTTGAACCTAAATAAACAGTAATTTTAGGTCTTATTGACCTTATCTCTAAGGACGGTTTTGGAAAGAACAGTAACTATGAAATTTTAGGCCTTGTTTACATTATCTCTAAGGACGGTTTAGAAAGGACACCCGTATTTCACTAAATTAGGTAGATAACAAGTTCCGCTGTCTATTTTGCCTTCAATTTGGATGGGGGCGGAAAATAGTTAACCGAATGTCATGAACGTAAAATTATTTGAGTCAATACTTTATACAGATAGCATGCAATCGTTTTTTGTCTAAATTTATTTAGTTTAAAAGCGCGAATTAAAAATACACAGAATACGGCACGACGTGGATGCAATGAAAAAATCGCATAAGAGCCGCGCATATATGGCGGAGCACTGCGCAGAGTATGTTTTATTGTCAAACTATTATCGACATTGTCTTCATTGAAATAATATTGAAAATCAATTAATAATGTAATGCAATTTATTGTTGTGTTAATGGATTTTGAATATTATTTCAATGATGTCAATGACGCTAATAGATTGACAGTAAATAAATCTCTGTGCTGCGCTCCGCTATATCCGCTCGTTTTTTTGCAGTGACGTGTGTAAAACATTGTCACAAGACTATTATTAAACAAACTAAACATATGTTGAGATAAAAACTTAACACCTGGCAGCTAAACTCAAAATCTTAGTCATTTCTACATGACTTATGAGAAGTTTAAAATAACAGACTTAGCTGAACTATCGTATTGTATGAGTTTTTTGACCTTCGTTTTTTTGAATCCAATTGAAGTTCAAATAAAAAACAATGTTATGAAGTCATGCGGTGGTTGTTATAAAAACATTGCGGATGATGTTTGGACAAAAAATTTTAATGCATCCGCTGATTTGTAAGGACGAAATCATCTGAAGTCTATGCGGATATTTTCATGCTTTTGTTTGTAAATACTGCTGGCAAAGCTTGAAGTGGTAAATGTGGATGCCCTTGGTAATATCTGAAAAGGTGAAATCTAGTTAACGTTGGCTTGTATTTCCCAGAGGGCAAAATGGGTTTTGGTGCAAAGGTATAAGGACTCAGCCCAACTCAAACCGTCCGATCTGTCTAAAGGGCAGTAGCAATAATCTTGTTTATTCCGCGAAAATGCTGCCGTAAAGCTGTTTTTCAGGTTTTTGACAATATTTCCGCGTAATTTTGTATTCATATATACGATTACACGAAATGGTTGCATTTTGTTAAATATACGGTCAATGACAAAGACAAAGTTTTCATGTTTTTTTTTAAGACGAATGATGTGTTACTTGAAAGTCAAATATTGTTGACCATATTTTTTACAACTCAATTAGAGTTCATAATATATTTCATAAATTCACCACAATTTTGTGTTACCTTTTGTCGACAACTTAATCAAAATTGGTTCAGCAATTAACTAGACGTTTCCTTTGTCTATACAGAAGGCGAGCTAGAAACAGAATGGCTACAAGCAGCGGGGTTGGGTTCGCTGGCGGCGCCGTTCCAGGCCGGGCTGGAGGTCACCGAGGCCCAGCTGGGTGAGGCGGTCCGCCCTCTCCCGAGGGAGCAGGCGGCCGCGGTCCGTCGGAGGGTCAGGAGGCTCAACAGAACCGTGAGGAGGAAGCGGGCCGCCTCCCGGGCCAGGAAACCTGATATAAGGGACGTGTTCCGGGATTTGGAGGTCAGTGAGGTATTTAATCATTGTTTTTTCTTTATTTTAACAACTCACACCTTGTTATAGTATTTTTTATTAAAATAGTAAAGGTATTCGATGCTTTAAAATATAATATTAATCAATCTTGTATGGGGTTAATAATAAGTTGTCGAGAAGTGAGAGATTGCACCTATAGATGTTCTTATTATAATAAGTTTTGTAGTTTTTGTCATCGCTACACGAGATATAACAGTGGGCTTACCGTTTCTTCTACGTAATCATTTATTATTCATAAACATTTGCATATTTTAATACCATCTGTTCGTAACTCCAAAACAAAACGCACGAAGTTGTTTTTTAATCATTAAAAAACTGTATCACGAACTAATTGATTTTTTGTTCGATACATTTGTATGACTAATGGTATTCACGTCAGATGCGGTTACCGGTACAATGAAAAGCTTTGTGATTCACTTTACGTATAATAAGTAGGAATTTAATTGCAAATAAAGGTTTCTAGCAGTGGCGAAGGGTGTATAATCCGATTCCTGCCGCTTTTCCTTTCGTAATTGATGTAATATTTAATAATCATTGGAACGATTTGCGGACTGCATTCATGTATATTATTGTACCTATAAACTATGTCGGATTCCCTTATGGAAAATTTCACCCTTCGCGACGATGTCTAGGCAGTGTACCGAAGATGGCCATTCCGAGGTTTGATATAGAATATATTTGATATAGCCTTTGTAGAAGAATTTATGTCTGATAGAATGATAGGCTCGCCTTCCTATCATGGGATGGAACATATTTGGCAAAAAGTAGGTGCCCTGGTTGCACCTCTGTCTATCTCTTTGGGTATAAAAGCGTGATGTGTGTATAGAATAGTTGGCATCTCTTGTGAATACTTACAGAAAGGCTTTACGCAGCACATGAAGCATGATATACCAAGAAAATTATATATTTTGTCTTGTCTTCTTAGTGGAGCCGGGATAGTGTATTATTGATTTTCCTCTATAAAAACAAATTTACGCATCACTTATTCGCGCCGCTGTAGTTTCTCGCTGCGGTTGATTCGGAATTGCACCTTAATAGTTTTGACAGTTTAATATATTTTTTGTTGAAATCATGAACCCTAAACGTGCGTCAGTAATAAATTAAATGTAGCCGCTATTATCTTGAATCTCTGAATCGTAGCTAAATCTATGAATTACATAATAGGTTCTTCAATTCTTTAATAGGTTTTATATAAAAATCGACTATACGCAATAAGGAAATCGAAATAACAAATCAATTTTGGGAATCCATCGTTAGTCACATCTGCATGTTTTGTTGACTCATAAAGAATCAGATACGGTTGTAAGATGAATGAAGATACAATATTTTCCTGTACATTGTTATGCTATTTGCTATTAAAATAAAATATAAAACGTAGGGAGGTATCTACTACATATATTTATTGTAGGAAACTGGGAAGAGTTATATGTTATCAATAAATTATATGCTATTTTCTTGTAATGATATTAATTACACAAAAAATTATAATAATTGAGTATATCTTTTTTTATCTATAAACATCATATTTTATATTTCTAAATTTCGTCACAACCACGCAGTAACAGAATTTACAAATCATGTTACTCATATACCTCGACATCATCTAACCTGTTATCTCAAGCATCTTTGCTACCACGGATACGTAAAAAGCAACATGAAATAACTTTCTTTTATACATTTATATTAATGACAATTATGGCGGTGCCCGTGCTCCGATTTTCTCTCCAATAGAAAACTGCAGTTTTTCTTTCCACAAATAAGCTTTCACGAGTTTCACGATCATGCGCAGTTGTCATTAATGTATTTAGTGATACATTTAATATTTAAATAATAATTATGTTTATTTATAAAAATTATATACCTACAGATGAAATACGTTATGATTTTTTTTAATATGAAATAGGTATAGTTTTGTAGTTTATAATAAGGTTAAAGTAACATAATAAAGACGGAATAATCAACAGTGAAAATGGCTAATTAAATTTTACAAAGTTCGGTACCTATTTTGTTATAACAACCGAACAAGCAATAATGTTTCAATGAATAGCCACTGTTTATTTCCCTGGTGAGAGTGTGTGCATTGTCTAAAAAAAACGTATTAGATGGAGTGTACGTAAATCTCTCCTCATTTACCTCAAAATTCCAGAAATAATATCAAACCAATAATTGGAAATACATACTTACTTAGTGCCATCCTTGGAGTTTAATTTAGTACGGGTTTTGACTCCCATACAACACAACACGTCTGCACCCTACATAAGCTATATAAATCTATCGATTTGATGTAATTGAACTTGTAAAAATTCTCAAATGTTTACGTCATCCATACCATTAATAAATGCAAACGTATTGAATATATTTGTAAATTGGAACCCATTAAAATATCATCCCATTATTAATATTTAACTATCCGTGAGTTATTAGGGACAGAGATAACCAAGTTAGCGTTCGTAGATAACTACCCAATTAGGGTTTAGGGCGTATCGTAAACCACTTTAGATATGGGAGCGAGCGAGCGAATGATTTGAGTGGGAGTGAATGGTTTCGAAGCTGTATTTTATGTGCACGGAATTGTTTCCAATCTGGCTGGTTAGCAACATTATGAGATAGGAATGTTTAAACTATTTCATATATTCCTTGCAATTTTGGTAACATGTCTAGGAGTAGGTATGGCAAAGCTTAAATTGATTTTGTTCTAGTAATTTTCTTTTTCTTCCTGAGCTCTCCTTTAATTTTATTTATTAACCTGACTACTATAATTTAGTCCATGATCAAGGCCACGATGAAAGCCATTTCTAACGCTTAACCACGGCCTCCACGGACACGGTTGTAATTACATAATTACGTTTTCTTCAGAGCATTAACTAATCTAATACACATTTAACGACTTATAAGAAGTACTTTAGACATTCTTTTGTAAAATGATCTGATTTATTACCATCTTCCTTAATTGAATCATCACTCACTCTCATTAAGAATCGATAAATTCATTCACGTGAAATAGTTCGGTGGGGTATCAACACTGGTTGTCTAATTGTTTGTTTATTAGTTTCCGGGCAATGCGTCGGATAAGACCGTTTCATTTCGAACCTATTTGAATATCGTTCTTTTTTTTTATTTGAAACGAGACAATTTTAGGCATCATTTTGTGATTTTACATATTGTGTGGTAATGATTGGTACAACGGACGTTTAAGTTAACACTAATTGCATGCCGTCCGGTTAATTTCATAACGTTGAGTGCGCGTTTCGTTGCCGGCGGGTGCAGTTGTTTACAGTAAACGATGATCTGTGATACGGTGCGATTGAAGGTGTGCGAGAAAGTGGTTAACTGTAAGGGCCTGGCGCTCGTCAGGACGTATTTAGACGCTTTGGTGAGTTGAAATGTTTAGCGTGGAATGTATTTGCATGTAAGTTAACGCCTTGTATGTTGATTATTATAATTATTTTATAATCATTTTCTTTGGAGTGTAAGAACCTGGATAGAATGGTTTTTAGTTTTTGATCGATACAATATTTTTTTAGAAAACAACACGAATAGGTGTATAGCGTTATATTAAAATTCCTAATATGGAAATAGTAAATTGTAGACATTTACGATAATAATATTATTACTTTAACATTATTTTCGTTTTGTTAAATGTAATGTATTATCATGTTTTGAATTTTACCTTACTGGTAATATTTAAAAATATATATCGTAGAGTATTCATTATGGAAACACACGAAAATAGTATAGAGACTGTTTTTTTTTTCTAACTACTTACTACCTAAAGAATGCAGTAGATTTAAAAACAGAGTGAAATTTAGTTGAGGTAATAAAGGCATTCTAATTTATCGTTTGTACTGAATAAAAATTAATTTCTGGCTTAGACAGTGTCCCGCCGACATCTTAATCTTTTCGGAGTGTTTGCCTTCTTCTACAATACTGCTTTTATCTGTAATGTTCATTATATTTTGGGTTCGCTAGATGCGGGCTTTATTTTTTAATTACACACTGGTTTATAAAAAATATGTGTTCTCTGTGTTCTGTAGAAGAAGTCCCTTTTCGTAGACTAAATTCGCGTCTAGAAGTTTTTGTCCACAGAGTATAGACTCAACGAATGGTGTTCGGATACGCCACAGTATAAGCATTGTAAGAGTCTATAGAGGAAGTTGTAAACAAAAAGAACCCATAACAATAACCCGTAGGGGTTACAATTGGATGAATTAAAGACGAATTCTCTTTTATTTAAGTATATACTTGCTATCATACTATGTATAAATAATTTTATATTATAGTCACGCAAAGGCAGTCAATGACAATAACACGTCCATAAGTAGTTTAATTAGTTCATACTTAGAATTTAGGTCATATCCCGCTTATTATAATGGGAAAAATAAATTTTAGTTCATTAATTGGTTCCAATGTTATTTAAATGAGGCTACCAGGACATTTTGTTTTTAATGTTATTATTAGATCAGTTAAAAAATGTCCTCAAAGCTATTTAATAGCAACGGAAATGCATAATATTCTTATATTATAAAACAACCGCGATATAAGTTTCTATGTAAAAAAATAACAAATGCACTCATTGACACATTTCTAAACTCGCTTCGAAAAAGAACTTTGGCTGCAATGTGCAAAGATCAGTTGACGCACGAACCGGTTGGATACAACAAATCGTCACATACACTTGAGAGCGTGACATCGTATTTAGATAAATTCGAACGTAGTGGCCAATAATCCTCGTGTAAATTCCAACTTGATACACCGGTGTCAACTCATTTCAGACATGAGTGATAAGATTGCGCTAGTTTTAGATTTGTTTGTTATTTTAATTTACGTTGATGTTATCTGAGTGATTATGTTTTGATATAAATTACATAATGCAGATATAAATGCAAAGTAATGTTTTTATTTCTGTAAAATTTGATTTTCTAGCCTTAACCTAATAATGTCTAAATGAATGTAATTAAGTGTTTAATTTTTAAATATTTTTTTTTTGCATTGTAAATATAAATAGATTCTTATTTATTATAAATTAATTTTCAATGCATATTAAGTTTTAACAACGACGGTCCTTTCAACCCGATTTCACAGATAAAATCTGTTAATTTAATTTCTCATTGAATAAAACATATATCGAATTTGCATAACTAATCAATCAGTTCGCTCTTTAGAGCGTTAAAACGACCCGAATCATGTCATTAGTGATGGACATCACTATTTGTTTCTCGTCTGCACGTTGTTTATAATTGTTTGTGTAAGTACAGAAAATTAGTTCCGCAAAAACAATGTTAAGTTGTTTTTTTGTTCTCATGTTTTATAACACTCATATTCAAAACAGTAAATGAGATACAATAGCTGTTAAGTCAAAACATTGCAAAAACATCTGCCAGTTGGTTATAAGTTATCACGACTTCCATGAACAACATAATGCGAACGCAATGGTAGATTCACTACTGATCTCGGAAGAGAATAGACAATGTAATGATGAGGAACAATGTTTTTAGCTCCGATTATAGCATCATTCTTAATGTGTTATGCGGAACAGCAAAGGTTTGACTTTATGACTGATTTACATGATAGTTGTAACTTGATCAAGCGGCTTGATTCAAGCCAATCCTTTTTGTTTATAATTCATTTTAATTCAAATTATAAATTGCAGTCAACATGCAGGCCTAGAATATAATATATATTATATTATTTATAACAACGCCAAACTCAAACTCGAAGACTTATAAATGTGAGAAATATCAACCAATCAATGATTCAGGATACAGAAAATAATTATATTATAATGTTAAAATTAAACTATTTTTCCCGGTGATCACGAAAGCTGGAGTCTTCGAAACGTCGGGAGAAAATTAAAACATTAAAGCCGCGATAAAATCCGAAAAATAGTTTAGTTTTAATGTCTAACATTCGCGTAAACATAAGAAATCATTATATTATAATGCTTAAAAAACATTGATAAGTATTGTTACTCATGTTACGTACATTAATATTCATCTGTAATGATGCGTGCAGGAAGTGTGGAGTGTTTATTGTTTTCCACCAGTTTAAAGCGTCCAAGGCAACTGAGTTACCGGCCGCTGAGATTGTACGGCCAGTAATTACCACTACGGTGTATATTTTGAAATTATCGAAAATATCATTTGGAAAATCGTGATGTTTGATTCCAAAGCGTATGATTTGACATTCTCTACATTGAAATAAAACAAAGAAAGACTTTGTTGTTCTTTGATTTTTTATGAAAAGGCTAGATTTTGGTCAGTCTTCAATATTATACTATAAGCCTAGCGTCTAGTTTAAACGTGCTCAATAAATCTTTGCGCTTACTTTTTAAACTTTAGATTCTGAATAAACATTTCCTACTTCAAATATGTATTTAACACAAACATCTTAAATATAATATAGCCAATTGCAACAATGGATATCTGTACCAATCTTCATCCTCATAGTTATACTTTAGGTCTCGTCCCAGTAGTTCTAAGACTTCCATCTTGCCTAGAACCCGTCGATAACATACGATAAACCCGTCTGGAACAACTAGTTGTACAAGGACGCGGTGTCACCCTACACGCGTGTTCACGGCCACTGAATGTCACGTTCATGAGTCGGAGGAAGTGACAGCGATCGGTTCCGTAACTCGACTTGTGTGTCACTCGCGCCGTACCGGTTCCTTCAGGGTTGTCCGGTGGACGCTGTGCAATGTGCATCTATGTTTACCGGGAACAGCTTTTTCATAACCCTATCGTTGGTATATTTCGATTGTGTTTTAAGTAATGTTATTCCAAATTTGAAATATAATTAAACGATAATAAATTACATAGTTGACACTGGCAGATGCGCAAACCGCAATTTGTCAAAGAGAAAAAAAAATACATAGTCCTGCGATTTTTTATGTCTTTGGATTGGGAGGTAATTTTAAATTAATTTAGAAATGGAACGTGAATAATTTGATACGCATAACTATGGACGTACAGACTAGGCTGTATGGCTGAGAGCCTTTGCCTTCTCCTTAAGGAGTAAATCAAACCGAAAAAAAAAAAAAACTATGGACGTACTCTATTTTATTACCAAACGCACATCTAAACTATTTCCAGTTGTAATTTGCACATTATTTTCTATATTCTGTATAGACGGTGACAACCGCATTAATGTCCATACAACACATCCTCGGAACGTAACAACCGCAGAGTAATCGTCTGTCCGATTAGCCGCTCATTTACTAGCGTTCATTACGAGTATCGCATCTTATGGGCTGTGGAAATTTCCTACGTATAGAAATAAGAGTTTAAATCTTAAATCGGTAGTTGTAAAGTCTCTATTGCAATATCAGATGTCCTATGTCCAGTATTGGTAATTACAGGAACTTTAGTATAGAGGTTAGATACGGGATAAATTATTGTGTTGCTCAGACGTTACTATTCATACTACTGTTAAATACGAAAAACTTCTATATAACCTACAAAATACCTGTTTATTTTATTGAATGACTAAAACTGCTAAGGAAATATATAAAATCGGTTTATTTTTATTATACGTATATTTTTATTTAGGTATGTACTCATCCTATTCTGTGATTTCGTACTTATCCTATTTGGGACTGTAAAATGTCCACAATCATATTCATAATAATTAGAGGTAATATAATTGAAGTAATTAATTATAACTAATCTATTAAGTGATTACCTACCTATAGATTGAACAGCTGACGAATTAATGCATCCGATTGTAAATTTGCTGTATTGTTTAGGTTGTTAAGGACCGTTTTTCTACATTGAAAGGCAAAAGAATCATAAACTTACATCATTGAATATCAAAACACAAAGGTTGATTACACCACACGTTACCAAATACGGAGAAATTTCATCGACATTTGGAATATTCATTAATCTATTAGCTTTCTCTGAATATTACGTAAGATGCGGGGGACAGATGATACGTAATCAGTTTCACTTTTTACGAGCTATGACACAAAAAACTAAATTGTTTACCTTGGGAACTCCATTGTTGCTAAATTTAGGTTATGTTTGGGAAAATAAAAATTAAATTTTTACTATTGTGTAAATAAAATTTTGTTTACGATAGTGAAGGTATTTTTGTTTTGTAGTATTGATATCCATATTTTAATTTAATATCTATTGGGTAGCCGGAGTTTGCATACGAACAATTTCTTTTTCAGTGATAATCGATGTTCATATTAATATTTAATTTCTTGTTTATTTAAATCATCCATGTAAACGTTATTTGATAGTGTTTATCGTGTTGCGATAGAGCTCTTAAATAACGTAAGGTTGAAAACATTTCCATATATCAGAACCATTAAGGTTTAAACTCAGTTAAAACTCATCTGATTGCTTGTTGTTTCAATTAAATTTGATGTCATGGCTTGTTTTAGACGTGTCTCGGCTTTAATCAAAGCAGTTTTGATTAGACTTGTGGCTCAATTAGTCCAAGAGCTCATTTACTCGCGGAATAAAACCCTTGCCTTGATGTAGTCAATTCGAAAAATTGCCTAAATAATAGACAGTGGTTTGGAATCGAGATCACTATTCGCTAGCTTATTTTCATATTGCCTAATAAATCGTTTTCTGTCTAATAGTTATTTTTAGACGACACATGTTTATAGTAAATTATCAAACTGATTTAATAAGTAGGTTTGTGTGGGGCGTAGGATCGGCACAGGACGCCTTTCCGTCCCCACAATGAGTGCTGGATTGCGTGAGGGGAAGTGGCAATGCCAATTAATAAGGCCCGGGAGGTTTTATAGCGTATATTCACTATTCACACGTAAAATGATACAATGATCCGGCGGACACACAGTAGCGGCGTACGTTTCGCAGTGCGGCGTGAGCGGTGCAGCATGCACGTCGCTCTCCTTTCTTGCACTGTTTTTCCTGGCTGGAACACTTCAGGGCTTCTTGTTTTCTTCCTTTTCTTGACTCGAACTGAACTTGCTGGAACTCGAACTGCCGAATGCCAAAATTGCATTCGCTTATATATAACCCGGCTATCCCGTAGGAGAGCCGCCAAAATAGAGCCTTTTGCAGCCTCATTTTCACTTCCTAGCTATCACTATTTTATAAATAAAAGTTGGACCTCTGGAGTCCCCTATGTGAAATTTACACGGTTTTATAGATAAATCAATTGCCTATAACTATACATAAAAATAATACGCCTGTGTGCGATACGAAAAAGTTACAATAACAAAACACAAGAAATTTGTCTACAGACGACGCACAAAAGGCCTTAAAGACGCTATTTACTTTGATATGAACTTATATACAATACCCATGTTTACGGCATGGGGTAGGCAAAAGCAAAACTATATCTACGTAAAGTTTCTACACTGTCACTTCAATATCTCGGTCGTGAGATCGCTTTATAACGCACCACTAAAAACAGTCACACACACGTGCGCGGGCGCATTGTCCGTCCCTCTCTCTGGTGTGTCGTTTCGCTCGACACACCTACTGCGCATGCGTGAATGCGCTGTCTCGCTCTTTTCGTGTGTGCGTCCTGCACATTCTCCCGCCGTGTATCGCCCAGCGTCCAGGGGGCGATACATTATGTAGACGTGCAGGACGTGCTCGCCGCCGATTGCGGCGCCGCCTCTTCGTTGCCGCTGCCTCGTCGCTCGGGTGCCGCAGGGTGCAGGAGGACGATTTTCTTCACGGGGCGTCGTAGCACGCCTCCCCGCGTGGCTACGTCCACTGTGCGCGTCACGCCGTCAGGTCCCGGATGCGTAGCACAGATGCGGCCACGCACCCAAGTGTTTCGTGGGAGCGTCCCGTCCACGATGCGCACGACGTCGCCGATGTGTAGCTCTGGTCCCTTGCTGCGGGGCTCCCGCCGGTTGCGGAGCTCGGGAAGGTACTCTCGTAACCAGCGGGTCCAGAAAGCGTCGGCCAGCTGCTGCGACGCTCGAAGGTCGGCATGCGTGCCGTAGCCGTGTTCGGCTGGAAAATTAGGTGCGGCGAGTGGGCCCTGACAGCCCAACAGAAGGTGGTTAGGCGTCAGGGCCTCCGGATCTTCGGGGTTCACCGACACATGAGTCAGTGGGCGGCTGTTGACTGTGAACTCCACCTCGGCGAGTAGCGTCGACAGCGTCTCTTCATGTGGCCTCTGCTCGTGAAGCACCGTCGTCAGCGCGGTCTTGACCGACCGCACGAGC
Source organism: Manduca sexta (assembly GCF_014839805.1). Lineage (NCBI taxonomy): Eukaryota > Metazoa > Arthropoda > Insecta > Lepidoptera > Sphingidae > Manduca > Manduca sexta. Next base: position 2,359,050 of record NC_051139.1, read on the forward strand.
CGTTCCCAGGCGCCACCCATGAATGGTGCGCCCGGAGGGATGAAACGCCATCTAATCGCCCTCCGCGACGCCTCTTGTTCGGCGCCAGCGAGGAGGGTGTTGCGCAGCTCCTTTTTCTGCGCCGTGGAAGTTTGTCCCGTTGTCGGACCAGATCTCGGCGGGGCTCCCGCGGCGTGCTGTCATGCGCCGCAGAGCCATGATCGCTCCTTGTGTACTCAGGAGTGCACCACTTCGAGATGCACCGCCCGCACTGTTAGGCATGTGAAGAGAGCGACATACCTTTTTTGACTACTCCGGCCCACGGTGACTGTGAGCGGGCCGAAATAGTCCAAACCGGTGTATGTAAACGGCCGGTGATGATGCGCCAGTCGACAGGGAGGCAAGTCTCCCGTTATCGGTTGCGGTGGTGGAGTGGCTGCCCTCTGGCGGCACTTGACGCAGCTCCTGACCACCGTCTTGACCGTCGGGCGCAGTCGAATGACCCATTTATACTGCCGACAGTAATTGACGACGCTCTCCACGCCTGCATGGTGGAGTTGTGTGTGGACATGTTCCACCCACAGTTTCGTTGCCCGATGTTCGCCATCGACGATCGGAGGGTTCTTTGTTGCGGCGCTTACTCCCGTGGCGGCTGAAATTCTGCTGTCGAGGCAAATGAGTTCGTTAATAAATGTTATACTCAAAGCGTACAACCTGCTTTCTTTTTTGACACGGGTTTTCCTTTTTCGAGTGAGCGTAGTTCTTCCTCGAAGGCGGCCTCCTGACTCGCCTTTATGATTATGCGCTCGGCCTCTTCTTGCAACTCGGCTGGGAGCGTCACGAATCGCTCCTCCGGTGCTTGTACGACTCGTTTCGCCGCATTTTTCGCGGCTTCGTTGCGCCTCCAATCCGGATTCTCGCTTGCGGCCGCCTTGGTCCTCTTGTAATGGACCGTGTTGACGCGTTGTTTGAAGTGTTGTACTGCTTGTAGTACGCGGGCGGCAGCTCTAACGTAGCGATTCCAATTTGAGAATCGATTCACGTCGGGCAGGACTTCCTTGTACTGTTTCTCCCGACGCTCTGTAATAGTGTTCACTCTTTCCTCACCCGTGTCGATGCTCAGCTGTGTTTTCTCCGCAGGCCATAGTTCGGGCGGGTCGCGGAGGAACTCTGGTCCGTTGAACCACCTGTGTTCCCGCGTGAAGTTGTCGGGAACGTCGCGCGTAGCGTCGTCGGCAACGTTGTAGCGTGTAGGCACCCATCTCCATTGATTCGCCTGTGTGTGTTCTTCTATCGCGGCGATTCGATGCGCTACGTAGGGCTTGTACGACCTGGCTCCCGTTCTGATCCAGCACAGTGTTGTCTTGCTGTCGGTCCAGTAGGTCGTGGATTCTGGCTGCCTGGAGTGCTCCTGTGTCACACTCGCAGCCATCCGTGCGCCGAGTACAGCTGCCTGTAGTTCGCCGTGGTATGGAGGTTAATTTGAGTGGAGCTACCTTTGCCTTGGCCGCCAGTAACGTGACTGTGACTCGTCCGTCGTCGTCCTCGGCGCGCCAGTAGAGCGCGGTCGCGTAGGCTGACTCGCTGGCGTCGGTGAACACGTGGAGTTGGAGTTTTCTCGCTCGGGAGTAGCCGGGATAGCAGCGCGGCACTGTTACGCCGCTGAGTTGCTTCAAATGGGTGAGCCAGTTCACCCAGGCGGCGGACAGTTCGTCGTCGATCGGGTCGTCCCAATCGGTGCCGCGTCGCCACACCTCCTGTAATAGCTGTTTAGCCCGCACAGTTATCGGCGATACCAACCCTAGAGGATCAAACAACGACATTACTATTTTCAATGCTTCTCTCTTCGTGGGTGCTTCTCGCCTCAGTAGGTTCGACGGTATGCGGGCCAAGTCTAGGTTGAACGCCAACCTGTCTTCTTGCGGCCTCCAAATAAGGCCTAGGACTCGTTCAGTCCTTTCTATTTCCACCGCTTCGGTTGCATTGGGCGATTCGCCGAGCGCCTTCAACACCGCGGGCGAGTTACTCGTCCACTTCCTTAATTCAAAGTGAGCTTCTCTGTGTATGTTACGCACCTGAGTAGCGATTGTTATCGCCCTGTGTTCATCTTCATAGCTGTCGAGGTAGTCGTCCATGTAGTGTTTCTTCTTGATCGCCTCGACAGCCTCAGGATGCGTGTGTCGGTGTCTCTCCGCGTTGCGATTCATGACGTATATCGCCGTCGCAGGAGAGCACGATGCGCCAAAGATTAATACCTTCATTCGGTACACCTCTGGCGGCCGGCTATCTCGGCGGTTTCCCCGCCAGAGGTAGCGCAGTGCGTCGCGATCTTCCTCGCGTAGTCCCACCTGCATGAACATCTCCGTGATGTCCGCTGTTACAGCGACGGATGTTCCCGGAATCTTAATAACACTGCGGGAAGAGGCTGTAACAAATCCGGCCCTGTTAATAGATTCTCATTCAAAGTCGTACCTTTTGTTTTGGCTGCTGCGTCGTGTACAACTCGCAATTTGTCGGGCTTTAGAGCGTTTACGACTGCGAAATGCGGCAAGTACCACGTCCTTGTGGTGTGGGACGCGGCGCTATTTCCGCGTAGCCCTTCTTGACTAGGGCCTCCATGTGCTCTTCATACCTTCTTTAAGGTCGGGATTCTTGTCCAACTTGTTTTCTATGTTGTGCAGCCTTTTCAGCGTGTTTTCATAGTTATTCGGCAATTCCACGCTGTCCGATTTCCACAACAGGGCCGTCTGATATCTTCCCTCCGGCGATCTCTCCGTATGTTCGTTCAGTATCTTGAACGCCTTCTCGCCGGGGTCGTTCTTGGGCCTGCGGGGGGTCTATAAATAGGGTTGTCGGATGTTATAAAATCTCGCAAAGTTCCTCTGTGCGTTCGTCGGTCGTGGTTTGACCGACGAAATTCACTCTGTGTCCCAGAGTCCGAGTCCGGCTTCCATGTATCACCCAACCGAGCGGCGTGAGTGATGCGACCGGTTGATGTCTCCTACCTGACCGTGTTTTCGTGGCGAGGAGGAGATGCCAGTTATCCTGGCCTATGAGGATTCGGGGTTTCGCCTCTTCCGCTCGTTTAGCGGACAGTAGGCCCTTCAGGTGTCCGCAATCCCGTATCGCCTCGTCCGGGATGCGCTGCGCCGCCAACTGGAGATTGTCGACGGTGCGTGCTTCGATGCGAAGTCGTCCCCGGCTTCCTTCAATATTAAACTTGACGCGCCGAGAATTGTTGCGTGTCTTCCTCTCCCCGTCGTACGTTGCTATGTGGAGTGGTTCGTCCGGTCCTTCCGCGCCGATATCTCGAGCGAGTTCGTCGTCGATGAGGCTCACCGTCGATCCGTCGTCGAGTAAGGCGAAAGTGCGAGCCACTCCCGCCGGTCCTGAAATGCACACTGGGGCTATTTTTAAAAAGGACATCTGCGGGATCCATGTTGAGTTCACTGCCTCGTTCACTGCTTCGCCGGGTGCGTCGGTGATCTTATTTTTTCGCTCCGAGTGCAGCAAGCGGTGATGTAGATACTTGCACCCGTTGATGTCGCATTTCTTCGGCTTGCATGTGTGTTGTTTGTTCCTGAATTTCAAACATCTGAAACATAGTCTGTGCTTCTTTGCGATGTCCCACCGCGCGTCTATGGCGGCGTCGCGGAAGCGAACGCAGTCACTCATCGAGTGCGTTTCTTTGTTACACACACTGCATGTCGACCGTTTATCTGCCACAGTCGTGTACCCGCTACCGGCGTGTTGTTCGCCGCCGCCGAATCTTGCCGGCGAAGCCTTGTCCGAAATGACTTCAGGCGTCGCGAACGGGCTGCAGAAATCGGCTTCTCTTCTTATGAAGCGACAAAACTTTAATAAATCGGGCTCACCTCTATGCTGTGCGGCGGCGAACTCGTACCACTGTCTTTTCAACGTCGGAGTTAGCTTCTCCATAACTGCCTTAGTTACCTCCGGGTTGTAGAGGTAGAAGGCACAGTCGAGCGCTTGTAGTGTGCCCACGATGTTTTCTATCTTCGTGGCGAATGTGCATATGTCTCTCGGCGTATCTGTAAGACGGGGTAGCGCGCGTAGGCGCTCTATTTCGGCTAATGCGATTGAGTCCGGGCGCCCAAAGCGCGTTTCCAGACTCTTTAACACGGTGTTCGGGTCGGCGTTGGTTATAAGCAGTCCTTGTACTGCTTCCTTGGCGATGCCCCGGAGGCTACGGCGTAGCCGGGACATGTTTTCCAACGTCGTGAAGTGGCTCATGGACTCTATGTAGGCCGCTCTATATGTGAGCCAATCGTGATGATCACCGTTGAACGTAGGCAACCTCTGTGTACCTTAAAGCAGTTGCCTATGCTGTGCGGCTTGCACAGCTTGTGTTATGGCGGACGCGAGTTCTTGATACTCCGTCCTCGGTCGCGATGCGACCAACGCGCCGTCTTGCACTTGTTGCGGGTTCGGCGTTGATTGCGGCTGCTGCGAAGCTGAGTTGTCTCGTAGCCAGGCTGCTACGACGGGCGGCGGTTGCTTCGTAGCGCGGTGTTCGTCGCTCCGTGCGGCGATTACAGGCGGCGGCTGCGTAGCTTGTTGAGTTCGTTGCCACGATGCGGCTTCAATCGTTGGCACTTCAGGCTGCGCAGTCGGGTTCACTGAAAATGGCATAAAACGGACGGATTATTTGTTTCGGGCGTTGTGACGGGATGCGTCGGCGGGTGCACGGCACTGGCTCCCGCCGGTACAGTCGCCGGGTTGTCCCATGATACGGCAGCGATCACTGGGTCCGATGACTGTATAGGGGCTTGCTTTCCCGTCGCAACATCGGTCGGTCGGCTCTCGATCGCGAGTAATTGGCTAGTTTGAACCCAGCTATGTACTCGGCAATCTTGTCCGGCCTCCGTTATGACGGATTCGAGGTCGTCCTCGCTATCCTCCGCCTCGATTTCAGCTAGCTTGGCGGCCGCTAGCTCTATTTTCAGTGCGGTGAGTTCAGCCCTGGCCTGTGCCAGGCGGCGTGCCCTTGAAGCGTTTAGTTGACGACGCTGCTTTGCTTCGGGCTCGCTCTTGCGTCGATTGTTCCGTTGCGGCGGCAGGTCGCTCCTCCGCAGCGGTGCAAGGCGCGGTTTCCCGAAGCGTAGCGGTGTGTGTCGCTGTGCTCTCGGCGATTGTTTCTTCGGTTGCTTCAGTTGTTCCGGTGACGGTCGCCGACGTCGCTGTAGCGGACGTCGCTGTCGCCGAAGTCGCTGTCGCCGAAGTCGCTGTCGCCGAGGTTGCTGTAACAGACGCTGATTCCGCCCGCCTCCCGGTGGACCTTGTAACTGGCATCCTTCCCGCTCACGTTAATCCGGCTCACGAAGGACCAAAATGGGGCGTAGGATCGGCACAGGACGCCTTTCCGTCCCCACAATGAGTGCTGGATTGCGTGAGGGGAAGTGGCAATGCCAATTAATAAGGCCCGGGAGGTTTTATAACGTATATTCACTATTCACACGTAAATGATACAATGATCCGGCGGACACACAGTAGCGGCGTACGTTTCGCAGTGCGGCGTGAGCGGTGCAGCATGCACGTCGCTCTCCTTTTCTTGCACTGTTTTTCCTGGCTGGAACACTTCAGGGCTTCTTGTTTTCTTCCTTTTCTTGACTCGAACTGAACTTGCTGGAACTCGAACTGCCGAATGCCAAAATTGCATTCGCTTATATATAACCCGGCTATCCTGTAGGAGAGCCGCCAAAAATAGAGCCTTTTTGCAGCCTCATTTTCACTTCCTAGCTATCACTATTTTATAAATAAAAGTTGGACCTCTGGAGTCCCCTATGTGAAATTTACACGGTTTTATAGATAAATCAATTACCTATAACTATACATAAAAATAATACGCCTATGTGCGATACGAAAAAGTTACAATAACAAAACACAAGAAATTTGTCTACAGACGACGCACAAAGGCCTTAAAAACGCTATTTACTTTGATATGAACTTATATACAATACCCATGTTTACGGCATGGGGTAGGCAAAAGCAAAACTATATCTACGTAAAGTTTCTACACTGTCACTTCAATATCTCGGTCGTGAGATCGCTTTATAACGCACCACTAAAAACAGTCACACACACGTGCGCGGGCGCATTGTCCGTCCCTCTCTGTGTGTCGTTTCGCTCGACACACCTACTGCGCATGCGTGAATGCGCTGTCTCGCTCTTTTCGTGTGTGCGTCCTGCAC